>NW_027551557.1:2912392-2932141 GCF_008692635.1 Crocuta crocuta
AGGAAGGAAGGAAGGAAGGAAGGAAGGAAGGAAGGAAGGAAGGAAGGAAGGAAAGAAGGAAGGAAGGAGGAGGAAGGAAGGAAGGAAGGAAAGAAGGAAGAGGAGAAAGAAATGAGTCTGAGGAAGAAAATGGGGCCAGAACTGGCAGACCATTCCAAGAGGCAATAAGGGCCTAGAGCCTTATTTGGAGGACAATAGCAGCCATTCTAGATGCATGGCCCAATTTCTGTTGTAGTAGAATTTCTCTGTGATGTGGGGACTGAATTGGAAAGGGGAATGAAGAAAACAGAAGAGTACTCCATAAAATAGTGATATTCTACATTTATGTCCTTGAGAAGAAAGCATAGGTAAAGATCACCTAATGCATGTTTGATAAATAAAAATATTCCCATCCAGTGGTTCAGGATGACAGACGAAACAGTTAGGACCACTAACACATTACATGCACTTTGTTTTATGTATCAGATCAAATGCCCTGTCTAAGTGAAATTAAACTTTATAGTTGTTTTCTTAAAGAAATATTTGAACCTCATGAGAAGCTCCTGAATGTGAGTCTGCATGTGTTAATTGTAATCAAATCTATTTAAAGACTGACATATAGGGGCAGAGCACATATTGTAGCCCAGATTTCACAAGAATAACACCAGGAGTCCCAGACACAGCCTTTAGAGGCAATGCCATTCTCCATAGGTGGAAACCTCCACTACGTTCAGAGCATGTAATATGTACATATGTTCAGAGCTACCTGGACGGGAGGTGAGGGTAACCCTGCTTTTTCACTAGCCAACACAACTATCTGCCATCTGATGGACAGTTACATCATATTTCATTAGAACATTGACCACAGGTTCAACAGTGACCTTTCTGTTACTTGATGTCCACTTAAAATTTCCCTGCTTTTGTTTCTAAGTAGATGATTTGCCCTTGGCCTCCAGGACCTTAGGGTCATCACTATGAATTTCTCCTCATTATAAAAGAATGGAGCCTTACTAATGCCCTCAGGACATGTCTTAGATATTGGGATGTTGAAGAAATCCCACCAGTTCCTCTTATTATAATATGCCTCTTCTTCTTGACAGCAAAGCCCCAAAATACAAAATTTGAAATGGCAATTTATTTTTTAGTAAATGAATTTTTTGAAAGAAAGTTCACAAATTTATTTCTATTCTTATGCCCTATTCTTTTCCCTATTCTTCCAGTTAAAACTTAATTTTCAAAGTCAGGTTCAGGTTTATGAATTCACTTAGTAGATATTGTTTGTCATTTGCATATGACCTTTTAATCGACATTTTATCGACCTGGGGATGTAAGGACAGAGATGTAAATGGTTCCATTTCTAACAGCAAAAAAAGAAACTATTACTGGCTATAATAAAATTTTGTGGCCTTAAAATTTAAATAGAACAGTTGTTTATACTTACTCAGGGAAATGGAGAGTTATACAGGAGATTTAAATAAATTGTGGAACACTTGGTCCTGAAAAGTGCCCGTTATGATACTCTAAACAAATTAAATTAAATTTAGAAGTTTCAGGTCTCCTGAGTGTCAGGGAAGGTGAAAATGCAGTCATAAGATATAGAGACTGGCACGAGAAAAGCTGGCCAGAAATTATGAACTTGGATTTCATTGCATGTCCTTGTGCTGCATCATTGCTTAAAAGATGATCTTGATGACCACTGACATCTTATAAGCTTGAGTGCCAAGTGAGATGTATTCCTTTTCCATGGATTAAAGAGCATGATAGTTCCTGAGCCAGATTATAAGAATCCCTATCATAAGATTATGAGAAATGAGAGGAAAGAATCAGGATTGAAAGCCTGACCCACAGATGACTCCCTTGTTTAAAATCTTTGATCTTGCTTTCAGTGCATGGCTTCCTGAGCAAAGAACTTTACTATAAAAAGTGACTGAAACTTTACCACATGGATTAGTCTGATTTCTTAGGGAAGCACAATGGCACTTAGTTATTTGATGACAAGGGCCCACATTCCTCAGAAAGTACCCCATGTTGGCAGCTGGACAGCACAATCAGGAATTGTTGTCACAAAACCATAGCAAACTCCATTTAAAAAAAAAAAAATCAGAGCTGTAGTGGGTTGAGTGGCGGTCCCTCCCAAAACATGTCCACATCCTAATTCTCTGAACCTATGAACATTACCTTATTTGGAAAAAGATCTTTTTAAAAAAATTTTTTAAGGTTTTATTTATTTCTGAGAGAAAGAGACAGCATGAGCAGGGGAGGGTCAGAGAGAGAGGGAGATGCAGAATCTGAAACAGACTCCAGGCTCTGAGCTGGCTGTCAGCACAGAGCCCAACGCAGGCCTCAAACCCACGAACCGTGAGATCATGACCTGAGCCAAAGTCAGACGCTTAACCAACTGAGCCACCCAGGCACCCCAAAGAGCTTTTAAAGATATAATTAAGGTATGGATTTTGTGATGAGGAGATTATCCTGGATTTTCCAATGGGCTCTAATTCCAATGGCATGTGTCCTTAGAGTAAAGCAGTGAAGGATTTGACACAAGCAGAAAAGGAAGAGGGAACATGACCACAGAGGCAGAAACTGCAGAGGTGCAGGCCACAGTAAAGAAAGCCAGCAGCCACCAGCTGGAAGAAGCAAGGAACTAGTTCTCCCCAGGACCCTTTGGAAGGAGGATTACCCTGCCACCACCTTGATTTCAGATTTCTGACTTCCAGAACTGTGAGAGAATGGATTTCTAGTGTTTTAAGCTATGTAATTTGTGGTAATTTGTTATGACAGCCACAAGAAACTAATACGCCAATAGTGCATTCAATTCCCTCCATTTATTGGTACCCTTCCTAGTGTCTGCATTTCTGGATGAGGTATCTTAGAAGTCTTTCCCTTTCCATGATCCTGCACATCCTTCTGGAATATTCTCTATGTAGTAGTACAAAGTACAAACCATTACAACCACATTTCTTATAGATTGTATGTGTGAAATCTGCAGATCTCAAAAAGTATTTGATCAAAAGCAATGCTTGAATTAGTGATTTGCTTTCTTCTTGAGTTCATTCATTCAACAAATATTTGTTGAATATCTACTATGTGCCAGGCATTATTCTGAGTAATGGGAATCCAGTGGGGAAGAAAATGGGGGAAAAACCCTGCTCCCATAAACTTTTCATAGGTAAACAATAGGTAAAATAAAGAAATGAAGTATATAGCATGGGGAGGAAATAAAACTATAGAGAAAATTCAAAGAAGAACAGGGACAGGGAGTGGAAGTTCTCTACTCTTAAAGGATGATCAGGGAAGGCTTTCATGAGAAGGTGACCTTAAGGTGGTGGTTTTGTAGAGAAACAGAACCAATAGAAGCCATGAGATTTATTATAAGAAACTGGTACACATGATTATGGAGGCTGGAAAGTCCAAAATCTGCAGAGCAGATGTCTCAATTCAAGTCCAAAAGCCAGAAGTTGCTGGGGAACCAGGAAAACACTTTAATTCAAAGGCCATTAGGAAAATTCTCTCATACTAAGAAGGTCAGCCTTTGTTCTATTCAACTGATTGGATGATCCAGTAGATCCAATGGTAGCTAGGTTTAATATTATGTGTCATGCACAAACTCACTTACAAATGAAGAAACTGATCTCAAACAGTTAACTAGTTTCACTAATAGAAACTAAGCATCAAACATGATTATGGTAGACTCTAAAACCTACTTTCTTCTCATTTATTTATTATATTTTTTAGTACTTCTAGAAAATGTGCTGAAGCTGTGGACTCCCAAATATTCAGGGCTGATCTGTGTGTATGTAGGGTAGAGGTTAACATATTTTCCCCAGTGTTATGTTCACATGTCATAGAACCACTGAGGTTTCTCCAGCATTTGCAGGGCTGGTGTAAGGGCCCATAAGACTGAATTGAAGCAGCAATAATGGAATCTCCTTCTGTATGAGCCCAAGCACAACCCTGCACCCCAGTCAGCCAGTCCAAACATAATGTGAGCTTCTAAAGATGAAAGGGACCTGGTCTCTGCTTTTTGTTGACTTATAATCTCATTAGGGTGATACAACCAAGTGAAATGACAACATAAGGCTAGGCTCTGTAACATTGACATAAGTAGGTAGGAGCTTTAAAAAAAAAAAAAAAGAGAGAGAGAGTACTTGGTCTGTAGAAAGTACCCAGAGAAAGGACATTGTGAGTTGGGTGGAAAAAGATATTGCAAGAGGTCTAGGGAAAGTGGAAAGTCTGTAAAAGGACAGGCTTGAGCAAATTATCTTAAAGCAAATTATAGACTCCTCTTCAAAAGTTTCAAGATTTCATAACTTCCAAAGACTTTAGCCAATGTGCTTTTCTTTGTTTTTGGAGACAACAAATTCATAAATGCTGTTAAGAGCAAATTCAACATGGAATCCTTCAATTATTTAATTTTCTTTTTTATTTGGTAGATACCACTTCATACCAAATCTCATCAAGAATAATGTGACCTGATTCACCCATCTTACTGAATGACTCCCCCCTCTTTTAATGTTTTTTTTTAAAGAGAGAGTTTGGGCCTGCACACATGCACAGGGAAGGATGAGAGAGAGAGGGTGACAGAATTCTAAGAAGGCTCCTTGCTGTCATGACCTGAGCTGAAATTAATAGGACGTTTAACGAACTGAACCACCCAGGCGCCTCAATGACTTACGCCTTTGTAAATTTGAAATCAGATTTTATTTTATATGCAGGCATAGCATCCCACAATAATTATAAGTGAAAAAAACCTAATAAAACACTTTCTATCAGCATTTTTTATTATTACAATCTATCTGCAGAAATAGTCTGGTGTTATCTCAGAAGGCAGCTTCCTTAAAACATGTGAGTAATGACTATTAAGTCATTTTATGGAGTCATTTCTAAAACAATACGCCTTGTCATGTTACCTTAATTACCTTTAGCTGTAGCTTTATTTTAAAGAACAGAACCCCTTATCGTGACTGTTATAATACAGACAAATTCTTTTTCCCCTTGTGGGAATCGTGAGGCTAATGTGTTTGCCTTTTTCCTTCTAAATTAGATCTTTATTAAAAGGAGATCAGCACAGTCATAGTAATGGAGATCAGCAGTTCTCTTCATTCTGTATTCAGCTGGGTCTCTGGCTTTTACTGCCTTTCTAGCTCTCTCCTTCCATAAGACAAACCCCTTGCTGGCAGGGGCTCTATAGCAAGTACACTGGTAAGCATGGTACACATATGCATGCAACTCCTGATTTATAATCTCTGCTCTTATGCTTGTGCTAATTGATATTAAAATCAGAATTCCTGGCTAAATGCTGATAAAGGAAATAAGTTCTGAACCATGCAGGCCACAATTTCTGATGGTTGTCTTCATGTGCATGGAGCTAACGGGTCTGCAGTTCCAAATTCAAATTCTCCACTGACTCTCGGCTCATGTCTTTGAATGTGTGATTCATACTTGCAGTAACTTCTCAGAGTCATTTCTTAGAGAGGTTGAACTTGCTTGGAGGGACTTTAATTAGATTCTTTAGCTTTGTGCAAAGAGCTGGTTATTTGATGTGGCCTCTGGTTTGGAGTAAGAAGGGAGTAAATGTAAATAAGACATTAGCATTGTCCAATTACTATCTGAGTTAGAATTAATAGCCTATGTCTGTAGTTTTGAAAGCATCTTGGCTTACGTGGTCACTGTTGCAAACTGTAATAAAATTGGAACAAAACAAGGAAATGATGACATCGGTGTAAAATAGAATGAAATGTGACCTCTGCAAATGCCATGCATTACAATATTCCAAAAGCCCAGAGAGAATGGTGAGGGCCAGCTTACTCATAGAGATGCATAGGGATAGTCAACTAGTCAGTAAAAATGCTTACATAGAAAGTAAACGAGGATATTTTTAATGAAGATTTTTAATATTTGGACCAATTTTAGTGTTCTTTGTGGTCTTTATATCAAATAAACAGTCAGAGGTATTTGTTGTTAATCATTTCTTGCCAATGACTACTGATTTTTTACTATTTTCCATCTATCTTTACAAATTATTCAGAAGTGTGGTTTTGAATCACATAAAGTGCTTTTTGGAAATGCAAAATCTCCTACCGAAGGGTTTTTATTATTTCATATTGAACTAAAGAGAGTGTGTGGATTCAGTATCTAACAGGTTCAGTTCACGGACTTGACAGTGAAATGATTTCAGAATAACAACAGACCAAATCTGAAAAAGTTGAAATCATAAATTCTGAATATATATCTTTTAATTGGTGTTAATTGCACACGAATTTTTTTTCTAATGTCAGAAAACACACACAATTCACCAAAATGAAACTGTGAGTATTTGAATTTGGAGAATGACAGTATTTCACCCTTTTGTGATTTACCAAGTTGTGGCTAAATCATGACCTGATAGCATCATCTAGACAAAAAATTTGAGGAACTTCCACTCTAGAAGAATTTTTCTAAAGGATTTTTTCAAAGTTAGGATGTCCTGGCTTTGGAAAATTTTATTTTGTGAAAATTCAAGTTACACATTGACAACCCAATGACTTACTTTCCTGCTTGAACAAAATTAAATATTAGACCAGTAGTTTCAGGCCAACTTTTTGATTTGACAAATTTTGATATCCCTAAAAACTGAACATTCACCCCCACCTTAGGCATATTCATTTATTTATTCATTGTATGTATTATTAGACTAACACATACATTCATTATAAATGAATGTATATCAAATACATAAATATATTTTAAAATTATAATGAAATAATAATGAAAAGGATGTAATAAAGATGAAAATAGTGTTTTCTTTGTTAATGATTGAAACGCCTCTTTGGCTTTCAAAGTGAGAGCGCATGTGTTTGAATAGACTTTATGATTTTCAAGTCTTAGTTTAACACTTTGATTTAGAAATTTAAAGCATTGGCTCTAAGTGTAGGTATTTTTTCAATACTTGGTTTAATAACTGTCCCTGCTGGAAGAAAAGATTCCTTACATAGATTTGGAGATTGAAATGGAAGAATGCATCTCAGCTGTGTTTATTGCATCATTACACCTCTTTCATTCATTCCCATCCACCAATGGATGCTTAATTTTTAAGTGCTCTGCTAATTATAATGGCTTCACACTTTCATTAACATGCTATATACACTTAAGGGAAGGTTTGTTTTTGGCTAAGAGAAATAATCTATATTTTAAGAGGCTTCTTAATAATATTTTTTAGACTGATCCTCTTGTATCTGGCTGTTGTAAAAGGGGAAAGGTCAACTCTGCCAGTTTTTTATTGTTTAGCACTTGTATAATTGCTAGTATGGTCCATCTCCATTTTTTGGTAGGGTTTGTTTGGTCAAAATAGGAAAAGTAACCTGTAAACCACTTAATCTGGCCACATGGGTACTGAACATATTGCAGGATGCCAAAAGTGAACATATAAGCAAGGGTTCCACTGTTCAGCCCTCAAAGATGTGAGACCCTCCTCTTTTTCAGAAGGCGTTGAGCCCTGTGTGGCACCCATAACCATCTGACAAACACCAGTATCAAACTTTATAGTAAGTATGAGTAAAGCTAAATTTTCTTCCAAGTGGAAGTTCTAGTATTCTTTCCCATATTCCAATGGATCATTTATTTAAGTATCTTCTGAGATAAACATGCCTCCTTGGAGGGTACAGGTTTAGGACACTAGATTGTTTTTTTCTTCTCAAGAAAACAGATCATGAGTTCTTTTGGTACTCAGAGAGTTCTGGTATTTTGGAGGCAGAAAAGATACTTGAAGTGCTGAGGTTGTAAGCATTATCTCTTTGAATATATCCAAGCATATTAGATCTGTCAATTTTTGCTTTAAGTTGTTTCAAGATATAATTATTAGGTGCATACATGTTTAGTGTTATTATGTTTCTCTACTTAATTGATTTTTTATCAATATGAAATGGCCCTCTTAAATTTTTCTTGCCTTAAAGTAATGCTGTCCAATACAGTAGCCACTAGCCTTGTGTGTCTATTTAATTTTAAATTTTAATTTTATAATAAAGATAAGCAGATTTAAAAATTTAGTTCCTCAGTTGCACTTTTCAAGTGCTCAAGTCACATCTCAAGTGCTCATGAGTCTCATGGCTAGTGGCTACTCTATGGTATAGCACAGAGAACATTTCCATTATCTCAGAAACTTCTATTGGACAAGGCTAGCTTAAAGCTACTTTGTCTGAAATTAAAACAACTACACTTGGTTTCTTTTAGTTGGTGATTCCATGGAGAATTATACAAATCCACAATCATAGGTGGAGATTTTAACATACCCTCAAATAGCAGGAAAAAATCAATAAGGATATAGAGGATTTGAGAAATACAATTAACCAACATAGTCCAATCCATACATTTAATACATTAACTCCAACAACAGGACAATATATATTCTATTAAGCACATACTGAAAATTTACCATCATAGGCTCTCTGTTAGGTCATGAAGCAAGTCTTAAAACTTCAAATTATTAAAATCATGGAGAGTATATTCTTCTACCCATAGTGGAATTAAGCTAGAAGTCAATGACGGAAAGAAAGTAGAAAATCCCCCAAATATTTGGAAAATAATCAACATGCTTTTAAATAACCCAGGGGTCAAAGGAGAAATTAAAATTAGAATGAGAACATATGCAATTTGAGCAGAACAGTAATGAAAATACAACACATTAAATATACGGAATGTGGTGCCTGGAACCAGCTGGGTCTCCTACAATTCAATTCAATTCTGATGCTAACTACCAGCAGTTAGCGCACAGTCTATAGCTTCAGTGTTAGCGCACAGTCTATAGCTTCAGTCCCACGAGTCTACCCACCTTGAGATGCTAGGCCACCCATACTTCTGACTAACCGGCTATAAATCAGAGCTTCCCACAACACTCTCTTTAGGAATGTCTCACAATACTAAGAGAAGCACTTAGGTTTACTGAGGTACACAGGGTGAGGTCTGGAAGGTACTGAGCAAAGAGAGTTTCTAAGACCCAGAAACTCTCTCAATGTTGTTGTTGAAGAGTTTTTATAACCCAGTCTCCAGCCACCCCCCTTCTCTAGAGGGTGGTATTGGGGACTAAAAATTCTAATTTTCTAATCACTTGGTCCTTCTGGCCATCAGCCCATCCTGAAGCTATCCAGGGGCCTTACCTTAAGTCACCTCATTGGCAAAAGCTCAAATGTGATGAAAGGGACTCATTATGAATAACGAAAAAACACTCCTATCACTTAGAAAATTCCAAGGGTTTAAGGAGCTTTGTGCCAGGAACTAGACACAAAGACCAAATCATTTCTTATGACACCCCACCTCTGTATCCCAGCATTCCAGAGCCCATGTCTCCAGATGAGCTTGCCCTGTGAAGAATGTGTGTGTGAAGGAGGCTAGAAAGGGCTCATCAGGACCCAACAAGTGGGCCCTTTGCCCAGATCTAAGGGTGGCTTCCTAGAAGGTCTGGGGTGGGCCTGAGAGTTTCATTCACAGTCTCTCCCAGGAGATTCTGAGGCTGACTTTTCACAAGATTCACTGGGAAAGACCAAAGAAGAAAGGTTTCCCTCTTTCTCCCTCTGCTTAACAGTTCTCAGTACTAGTCAGATCCTGGAAACTGCACTTGGAACATCAAACTAGGAATTTGTCATGTTTTTGCAAATGGATCATGTTTGGGGGAGTTGGAAGCCAAACACTTGGAGACTTCAAACAGTGTATCCCAGGAGAGAATGGCTGCAGGCTTTGAGAAAATTAGAGATCTTTAGGCTGGTTGCCCTCTGCTTCTAAAAACTCTTTCTGCTAGATTGCTATTGTCATATGTGGTCTGAGAAATAAAAGAGAAGCCAGACACTCAAGTAGGCACGGCAACCATCTGGGTTTTCCCCAGGAAGTAAATCTAACCCTGATTTCAGGATTTTGAGATAATGGGAGCTTATTTGATTGAGTTCTTTCTGGTTGCTCAAGCTGTGTCTGTGACGCTGACTGTACCATACTGATGCTATCTGAGAAAAATGAGATACAGAGACTGGCCACAGGCCCAAACTCATGCAACTCTCCACTGGCCAGAGGTAAGATATGAAACAAGGCACCTGGCCCTGGAACTCATATTCTCAAATTCATTAGCCTACATGGTCTCTTTAAAACACATGTGTTTTAGGGGCACCTGGGTGACTCAGTCAGTTAAGCATCTGACTTTGGCTCAGGTCATCATCTCATGGTTCATGAGTTCAAGCCCTACATCAGGCTCTGCTCTGAAAGTGTGGAGTTCACTTGGAATTCTCTCTATAACTCTCTCTCTCTCTCTCTCTCTGTCTCTCTTTCTCTCTCAAAATAAATAAAAATAAAACTTAAAAAAAAACACGTTTTAAATCTACCACAGATTCAAGCTGAGAGCTGTGTAATTCCCAGCAGAGTTTCCTTTCTTGAATGCAAAGGAGATTGCACTGTGCAGTAAATGTTTGTCATTATCTTAGCAGACCCTGTAGCCTCAGAGCAAACCAACCGCTCAAAAATACCCATGGGCACATTTTCTACTTCTGCTTACAAACCAGGAAATGTGCTCAGCATTTAGGGGGCTATAGTTGTATCAATAGTACTTATGAATCATGGATATACAGGAACTCCCAGGGGCCAATATTCCTGAGAAACCAGATGGACTCCCCTTCCTTGGTCAGAAAAGATAAAAGGCTAAATTATCCAGGGCAGTTACTTGATGATTCTCATCCTAAATATCTGAAGAAACAGGAATAAGGACCCCTCAGACTGTCCCAGGAGCCCAGTCTCTGGCAATTCTATTCCAAGCAAAACTCTATAAACCTAAGGTTATGAACTACCAACTGGGCTGAAATAACCAGTGGACACACTTTATTTGACTCACACATTGGTATAGTGGGTTTTTTTTTCCTTTGCCATTCTTTTATTTTCTTTTTGAATTGGTTTCCAAATTTTAAAAATCAGGAAATTTCCTATTTTAAAGCGTTTCCAGAATCTTTTTGAAATATTGGTAGACCTAACCATTTTGGGTCAAAGTTCCCACTTGGCAGTACTCCAGATGTGGAGAGTGAGCTCCCCCTTTCGATAGGCATATATGCTCCCTTTTAGCCACAATCTCCACCATTCATTATTGCTTTATAGCAGCCACATAGCATCATCACCACTGCTTCTTCACCTCTCTTCCTCCTATAGGCATTAGCATTAATAACTTAACTTCCTGTTGTTCAAGTCCCCTGGTAATTTATGATAAATATATTTGCTTGTATAAGCCTTGTCTCAACAGGTCACATCAGTCTAGTAGATGCTATTGCTTGGGAATTTATACCAGATTGGAAAATAACCCTGATCGCTCACCTGAGCTGCAGTCACTAAGTGCTTTACCCTAATGGCATGTACGGTTTGTTTTATGTATGCCAGTTCCAACACATGGTAGTAAATGTGTGGGGCTTTGCCTTGATAAGGATTCCGTGGCTATCTAGGCTCATCCTGAAAGACTGCCATGATTGATTAGTGATGTCTGCCATGGTCACTGCACTGCTGCCATCAGCCCTGTGCTTTCACCCCCATTTCCTTTTTTCTTTATTTTATAGTTCTTCCCTGCCTCTTAATTTCTCTGGTGTTTCAGCCACATCTGGGATTACTATGTGTCACTCCTAAACTGTCGCTACCAACATTAGTGAATATCTTCTTATTACATCTCCCTTTTGGAGATAGAAAAACTGGTTGGTTGTTTTTCTAAACCCTAGTTGAGAACTTGGGAAAATCGTCCCATTGCAGAGTGCTTTTCTTCCTGAACAAGGAAGCTATCTTCCAGGACAGGTCCAAGGAAACCCAACCCCCTCTAACCAGGCAAGAGTCTATTGCCAGCCTTGGGCTCTTCCCCTGGAAGTAGGAACAGTCCCTCTGCCCACTCTGTTCAGCTACCTTATTCCCTTTGCTCTGGAATTGATGTTGGGGCCTGTCCCAAGCAGTGAAGGGAATCCTCAATGTGCTCAAGACCCAAGGTGGCCATATCCTGGTGTTAGCAGTTTTATCAGGATGGGCGTGGGGGTCCAAGCAACCCACTCGTACTATTCCCTTGCCTTCCAGAGGTCATAGGCCAAGGGTCAGTCTCAGACAAAGAGCAAACTGTGAGGAAAGAGACACTTACCTTTTCTGTGATTGATTGGTTAAGTGTGGGCAGGGTCATTTCTACAGCCTACAACTGGAAAATGCTAGAAGTCACCACAACCCCCCCAAAACATTGTTTTCTCTATCTGATTTCCCCTGCTCTTCCTTCTCTTGTTATGTTTATTGTTTTCTTATAATGTTGTTTACCTGCCATTTCTACCTCCCCAGTGCTAGATACTGTAGACAATGGTAACTTAATACAACAGCATGATCACATCCCTGGCCATCCCCAGTGGCCTGGAGGTGGGCTCTGATTTTCCCACTGCTCCTGGCTGGGCAGAAGTTACAGAGTCTTCAGATTGTGACAGTCCATATGAACAACGAGGAGACAAGGGCCTGGGAGGAAAGGTGAGCATCACCTAGCTGCTGAGTGGAAGTGCCCTTAATAACAACCTCTAACAACTGCATGAGTTTAAAGACAACACAAAAACCCATATATATGTTGAAATTTCTGAAAAGTGGCTTATCCAAGAAAAAAAAGCATTTATCAAAAGAATGATAAGGAATAAAGTAGAATATTAGTCCATAGGTGAAAGCCTGAGAAAAAATATGAAATGCCCAAGTCATAGGTGCATAGCTTGACAAATTTTTTAAAAGGTTGGTGGAGTGTCCAACTCTTTATTTCGGCTCAGGTCATGATCCTAGAGTCATGGGATCAAGTCCTGCATGGGGCAGGAGCTGGGTGTGGAGCCTACTTGGAATTCTCTCTCTCTCTCTCTCTCTCACACACACACACACACACACACACACACACACACTTTCAATTTAAAATGTTTTTAATTTTTTAAATAAGAGGTTATAAAATTACCTCTTAGAACAAGATACAGAATATTATCGGCATCACAGAAGCTTCCCTCATGCTCCAGTGCAATCAACACGACTTCCATCCTGAAGTAACCACCATTCTAACATCAGTCAATATTGAGATTAGTTTTTCTAAAAGTTTCAAAACTATACATTAACAGAATCATACAGTCTGTAGTCTTCTGCATCTGGCTTCATTATTTTGTTGTTGTATGTAGCCATAGTTGGGGTTTTTTCATTGTTATATAGTATTTGAATACATTACGATTAATTTATCCATTCTACTGTTAATGGACACTTGGATTGTTTCCAGCTTTTGACTATTATGAGTAGTGATGTACTGCAGAGAAAAAGGTAAAGACTTAAAAATAACTGCCTCTGAAGTATAAATTCAATTCAAGCAAAGAAAAAAATGCATTTCCCTAGAAAGATTCTCTTCTGTATGAATTTTCTAAATGATGACACACAGAAGGGATGCTTTCTGCCCCTTCAACGATCTCCTATACTGAGACATTTTATATGATTGAGTGGGCTCTGGCCGAAGCATTATTCTGCAAAGAAAAGGCTTCCCCCAAGCTCTAAATGTTTACTTAACGGAAAGCATTTCCAGTACTTGAATGTACCATTTCACCACTAGAGGGCAAGAATGACTCCACAATGCTTGGCTTTGCCAGACTTGAAGTCAAAATGATTAATCATGGTTGGGCAAAAACAAGAAGCCAGAGAGAAAAGGGGAAGAGTGCACAAAGGCAAAATAAACATCCATGGACTTAAACTGTTCTAGGTAAGGAGGCTATGAAAAATGTCACCCATGGGTCACTTTCTGACTTTCTTTCCATCTTTCCTTTCTCCTTCCAGTTCTTAAAAATCAATTCCAGGGTCCTAACATGTTGAAACCACCAGTAGGGTGGGACTGGGTCAGACAGATCTTTGAGGATGTTTTCAGCACAGCGCAGAGCCTTGATTAGGGAGAGAGGGAAGCTTATGAACCCTCAAACCCTCTCCCCCCACCTCGCAAGGTTCTGCGCAAGCAACAGGGAGCCCTGACACCTCTTCTTCTTACAAGTCATATTTCTTCCAATAAAACCACAGTGTTGACTAGAGTCAAGGCACTCTTGGGTAAGGCTGCCAGCTATAACACTTCTCCTCTCTCTCCCCCTCTCCCTCCATCCATCCCCTTTCACCTCCCACAAACTTACCCAACATTACAGACAGATGAGTTGCTTTTGCAGGAGAGGAGGGAGGGTCGGTGTGGGGAGGGGAGGCAGGGCGGGGAGCAGCGTAGGGAAATTCATTATGAAGCCAGTTGCCTTCGGACTATTTATAATAAATTTCTACTAGAAAAGGACATTTGGCTGACAACCGTTTTCTTCTGCCTGGGCATGACCAAATACAGTAAGAATTCAAAATGAAAACTGAAAAGCGAGGAAGAAGAGTCTACAGCTGGAGCAGTCTGTTTTCACATCCCACGCTGGCGAATGACAAACGCAGAGAGGAGCCTCCTGTGTATTCCCTGTCCCCATTATCTCCTTTTGCTTCTCTGAAGGGCTAAGAACCCTCGGTGTTAGCCAAGGCTCCTTCCTGCTGCAGCTTAATTTTCCTTGTGTAATTTTAAATACAGATCATGTCTACAGTGCAGCAATTAATGGATAGCCTAAAGACTTATTATTTCAAACTAATTGATATGTAGGAAAAGTTTAAATAACATAACAGGGAGAGGGAAAATTTTAAATGATGTGTGCACAGTGAATTTAGAATTTCTTTTTGTTGTGAAAGTAGAAAAAAAATCTGATTAATAAGGGGATGTGACCAAAATGTAGAAATGATCTGGGAATCTTTCCCTACTGACGTTCTTGAGCATATGTGACTGGAAGAGAGGAAGATTCAGACATTTCAGAAATGGGGAGCAAGGTGGGGATCAGGTCCTTCTTCCCCACCCCAACCAATTCTAGAGGATTGTCTCATAAGAGAAATGAAGGCCAGAACATATTTTGAGTTATGTTCTTAGGTAAGCAGTAAGAAATGGGGAAATGATGCTAGCATTTCCATTGTAATTCTGTGGCCAAATTCCCCTCTTGATTTGGAGGGAAGTCTATACAGGCCAAGTTCACCCAGCTGCAACAGAACTTATTCCAAATCATCAGCTCTTCCTGTCCCAGGATTCCCTCCAACTTCTAAGAAATGCAAGAAGTGTGCTGTAACTAATGACATCACTGGCAGAACAGAACAAAACAAAACAACTCACCTTTCTAATTTCCCCATTCCGCATTCTAGCCAGTTTAATTGGAAAGTTCAAAACATAACCAAAGAAAGAAAGTGGGAGAAAGCAAGAACATCTTATTTTAAGATGCAAGTGAGAAACCTATGATGCGAGACTACGATGGCAATGTTTTCAACATCAGAACATTTGTAAGGAAACAGAATTCACACAAAGCATGAGAAAAGAAAAAAAAAAAACTACCTTTAAAGTGTATTTTTCACATTGAATTGATGTCATGAAAATATCTGAATGACTTTGGCCTAGTCACTTGAATGCTGCAGTCTTCAGTGTTTTCAAATATAAAATTGCCACATAGATTGATGACTTTTAGGGTCCCCGCAGTGTTAACCACCTACTTTGTTTTGGTAGCCCTGCATAGGTTTAAATAGACACCAGGTATACAGCCTTGGATAAATAATATCCTTAGTTCATGATATACCTTTCTCAAGGGTCCATGCAAGACCACACTGGTCTATTTATAATAAATACCAATGAAATAATTAAACAACACAAAAACTAGAACACTGGTTTCTTCCTGCTCTGGTACTCCTGCCTCTCCCCACCTTATCCTCCAAGATAAATCTGAGTCTTGTATGTATAATTTTTGTACTTTTTATATTTGTATAGGTATATGCATGCATATGCATTATACATATATACATATATGCACATGTATATCTGTATCATATACATGTGTATTCCTATGAAACATTATTTTTTGGTTTTAGTTGTCTTCAATTTCATAAAATAGCATCATATAAAGTTAAAAGTATCATACTGAACTATGAAGATATATGTAATAGTATAATATAGTATTGTACTGTATATAATTTTTTTAAGTTTATTCTTTAAATTTTTTTATTTGAGAGAGAGAACACTAGCAGGGAAGAGGGACAGGAGAGAGAGAGGGAGAGAGGGAGAGAGAGAGAGAGAGAGATCTCAAGCAGGCTCCATGCTCCGTGTGGAGCCTGACACAGGGCTCAATCCCACAACCATGGGGTCATGGCCTGAGCCAAAATCAAGAGTCAGATACTCAACCTACTGAGCAACCCAGGCACCCCTATACTGTATATAATCTTTTGACACTTACATTTTTCACTTAAAAATATATTGATAAACCCAACAGAAATATACACATATATTCACTAAAAGATATGTACTAGAGTTTTCATAGCTTCAGTGTGAATAATAGCCCCAAACTGGAACTGGGCAAATGTCCATAAAGTGCTACATCAAAAAATACAATGTAATATATTCATACAATTTAATACTCTAGAACAATGAAAATGGACAGTCCACAATGGTGTACAACATCATGGATGTTTTTCACAAACAAAATATTGCATGAAAGGAGCCAGACACACAAAAAGTACACATAATTTCTTACATTTATATGAAGTTAAAAGGATAGCTACCTAGAGGGGGGGGGACAGGGTGACTGGTGATTAGAAGGTGGTAAGAGGGAAACTTCTAGGATGTTCTCTTTCCTAATCTGGATGCTGGTTAAATGGATGTCTTCACTTTGTGAAGAAAAAAAGCACACAAATCCATACATTTATTATATCAGTTATTGTTGATACTATCCCAAAAACCCAGTGACCTAAAACAATAAATATTCAATATTAGGCACAAGTTGGTGAACAGGGACATTCTTCTGTTCTTGATTGGACTCATTCATGTTTTAGCTAAGAGTCAGGTACACAACTCTGCTGATCTTCACTGGACGCTGTTTCAAGTTTGAGGGTCAGCTGGCTTTAAGTTGTTCTAAAATGGCCTCAGCTAGGACAATAGGATCTCTCCATATGCCTCTCATCTACAAGTAGGCAAGCCTAGGCTCGTTCACATGCTGGTAGTTGGGTTCAAAAACCAAGAGTGGAAGGGAGCCCAGGAGGCGTTTTGAGGAGTGAGACAGTGTCACTTTTGCCACATTATATTCACCCACACAAAAGGCACAAGTGAGGAGTGAGGAAGTGCAGTGTTTTAAAAAATCAATCTAATACACTTATGGTATATACACTTTTCTCTATGTATACACTAAGAAAATTTTTAATAAAATAATTTATATCTCTATATGATTTATCTATATTGTTGGATGTGTCACTAGTTTGACTTCTAACGCTATTCCATGAATATATTATAGTTTGTGTATCCACTCTCCTATTGATGGGCATCTTAGAGATTTTTAGATTATCAATGTTATAAGCAGATCTGCTATGAATATTCCTGCACATATCCCCTAGTATGCAAACTCCACTCAAGAGTTTTTCATGGCTGTATACCAAAGCATGGAATTGCTGTGTCATAGGGAATATGAGTTTTCAGGTTGACAAAATGATACTACATTATCTTCCTAAGTAATTATACCACTTTACATTTCCCTCGGTAGTATATGAGAGACACTGTTGATCCAGACACTTGCCAACAGTTTATATTCAAGTCAGTCTTCTTAATATTTTCCATCGAGATAAGTGTAAGATGGTATCACATTGTGCCCTTTATTGCCTTTCTCTGATGAAGAGAATGAAGAGAATGATCATCTTTTTGGGTTTTTTTGTTTGTTTATTGTTGCTTTGGTTTTGTCCATATATGTTTCTTGAGTAAAATATTTACTTGTATCTTTTGCTCTTTTTCTAAGCTGGGTTATTTTTCTTATTGCTTTATAGCAATTTTTTATTTATTCTCAATCCTATGATTTTGTCAGGTGTGTGTGTTGTAAACATCTTTTCCGGTTCACAACTTGTTTCCCACTTCATCAAAGATGTCAGTGGATTAACAAATTTCTTAATTTTAAGAATTTTAAGTATTTAATTTTGGCTTTAATGTTTAATGTAGCTATTAAGGCTTGTTTAAGCAATTCTTAAATACCCAAGGTCTGAAATATATTTATTAATATTTCTTCTAAATGTTTTAACTTTTTAGTTTTGGCTTCTAAATCTTTAATCTATCATGATTTTATCTTTGTGCATGGTGTGGGGAGAGAATCTAATTTCATATTTATTTAAATAGTTGACCATCTTTTAAAAGTTTATCTGTTAAATAATTTCATTTTTTTCCCCATTGGTCTGCCATGCCTCTGTGTTCATATAACAGAGTTCCATACATGCATGGGTCAATTTCTGGCATAGTCTATTCCATTAGTGAACTTGTCTGTTCTTATGTCTGCTCCAATATCTTGATTACCATAATCCCATAACACAACCTGTATCTGATAAGATACCCCACTCTATTCCTAACTGGCTCATGGACTTCTAAGGCCAGCGCTCAGGAAGAGTGAGCTCATCCTTGATTGTCTCAGTAATTTTAATTCATCTTAAAGATGCACCAGATCTGGAAATTTTTAACAAATATCATCTGCTGACAAACAGAAAAATACTTGAAAATACCATAGCCTACATACTTGTTCAGATTTATATCCACATTATGAAAATCATAACATATCTTTAAACCCACATTTCTCAAACTTTAATGTATGTATGAATTACCTGGGGATCTTGTTAAAAATGCAAATTGTGATTCACTGGGTCTCTGTTGAGCATGAGGCAATGCTGCTGGTCCTAGAACCATACTTTTAGTATCAAAACTTTATAAAGTGATTTTATCCCACACAGCTGAGTTGGCTGTGTGGCTGGCTATCTTCTGAAAACACTTTGAATTTTTCACTTCAGTCTTCTGTTAATTCAAGTACCTTATTTGTTTGTTTACTTGCTTGCTTGCTTGTTGCTTGCTTGCTTGCTTGTTTTAATCTCCCTGGACATTTTCAAAATTCCTTCCTAATTCTAAGTGTTCATCAGGTATTTCTTGTTGAAATTTTTTTTCCAGTGTAGACTCAAGTTGAAATCTCTTAGACCAAGTAAAATATTTTCTTTCAAAGGTTATAGATTATTCAACTGAATAAATGTCTACTTGAATATGATAAGACCTGGATAATACAGTGGGAATAGGAAAGCAAAGAAAAATCAACATAATATCCTGTTCTCCAGTCTACCTATATGATAATATATATCAATTTTGCCTTTGTTCCCCTTTTATTCTACAGAAAAGCTCCCACCAACTTTCCATTCTAGCAAGTCATTGAGGGAATACAAATATGTAGGCTTCTCACTAATGCTTGGTCAAAGAGGAGGTCATTATACATAATTGGAGACTATCATGTAAGAATAGCTGAGATTGAATTCTGACTTCATTATTTACCAGCTGTGCGACTAGCTGTGTCACTTATCCATTAAATAATAATAGTATTTACTGCCTAGAATAATGCGAGGCAATCCCGAGAGAGAATCCATGACAGTCACTTAACCTAGTACCCAGCATATAATAAATGTTCAATAAATATTCATAGTCCTAATCATTACAGGCTAGTTACTAAGGGCCTGGTAGAAGAAAACCTTTGTGCTTAAAGCATTGGCTATTAGTTTCTTTTCATGTTTGGTAACTGTAGACTTGGGTTTCATGGAATAACTCAGAGTCAAGTCTCCACACAGTGATTCACAATTCCCAAATCAAGAATACTCACTGATTTGGCAGTTCAGTTGCATGACTAGCTCATGTTATTATAGAATTTTGCCTTGGCTCATTTA
>NW_027551557.1:2932211-2975073 GCF_008692635.1 Crocuta crocuta
TTTATTTATTTCTAGGAGAGAGAGAGAGAGAGAGACAGCGTGAGCAGGGGAGGGTCAGAGAGAGAGGGAGTCACAGACTGAAACAGGCTCCAGGCTCTGAGCTGGCAGTCAGCACAGAGCCCGACGCGGGGCCTGAACCCACGAACCGCGAGATCATGACCTAAGCGAAAGTCAGACGCTCAACCGACTAAGCCACCCAGGCGCCCCATGCCTTGGCTCATTTAAAATTACATTTTAAGTTTTTAATCCATCAGAAACAACTTATATACTATTCAAGATTCCCCAAATAACTCCCTCAGAGCCAATCATGTATATTAGTAGGTGCTCAATAAGTATTCGTTCATCAATTCAATGATTAGTTGAAGTAATCCACATACCTCCTCAGCAACCCAAGCTGGGTGAATCAGAAAAAGCATCTTAAGCTTATTCTCTTCAAGAAATTGGTATATTATCAGTGTGTTCACATTTGTTTCTTGAACATGATTCTCCTTATGTCTTAAGAGAACACATGGGAAGATCCCATATAGTGATAGGATAGTCATTAATTAGTTTCCAAGATTAATTAGAAACTAAATAATCCCAGCCAGTTGCTTGACTTCCAATACATTGTTTTGACCTCACAGTAGACACAACCTTCTTAGAAAAGTCCATACCATCATGGTGTCCATGTTTGACTTGACAGACAGGTTTGCAATTGTATTCTGTCATCTAGTTTCCAAGGAAGTTGGTTACTGACTTATTAAATAACTATTAGACATAAAAAATATTTTAGAGTAGGAGGAGAAAGTGAACAAAAATTTGTGGATGAGTAAAGGGGAAAGATCACCAATTCTCTTTCTGACTGTACTTTAATCCAAAAGATGATATTTTAAATCAGATTTCATGTCTTGATCATTGACATTTCTACTTGAAAGTGTTGATTGCATTTGGCCACAAGTATGAAATGCAAACATGCTTGTATAAAGCAAACAAGTTTAATCAGTCTATTTGTATTAATGGCATTTGATCAAGGCACAGGAACTGTTGGTCAAGAATCATGCACTTATGATGTTTTTTGAGATGTAAATGACAGAAAAGTCATTAACTGTGGAGATGGGTCATTTTCTTTGAGACAGAGCATTTGATTAAAAGGCAGACTATTATGCTGAGCAAAATAAGTCAGGCAGAGAAGGACAAATATATGTTTGCACGTATAGGAGGATTAGGAGGAACTTAATTGAGGAACAAGGGGGAGAAGAAGGGGGGAAATGGGGGAAAGGGAGAGAGGCAAACCATGAGAGACTCTTGAATGCTGACAAAAACTGAGAACTGATGGATGGGGGGGGAGGGAGGGAAGGGCATGGAGGAGAGCACTTGTGGGGATGAGCACTGGGTGTTATGTGGAAACTAATTTGACAATAAACTATTTGTAAAAAAAAATAAATAAATTTAAAAAAATAAAATAAATAAAAAAATAAAAGGCAGACTAAAGAGGAAAAATGCCTATTAACTTTTGCTTTATTTGAAAAACGTTGAAAATATGCATTTTTACAGTTAGATATTAAATATGTGTTTTAAAGCAAAAGTCTTTTCTTTTAAACATACATTAATTGTATCTCTGATATTATGATTCAATTATTATGCAAAAGCAATTTTCTTAAAGATCTGTTATATTTTCGCTATTAAATCCAGTGCAGCAATATATTTCCTCTTGTGGAATACATTGGGTCTTCTTTTGATGGGATAAACTGTTTTTAGAATATGCTCACTATATCATACATTATTTATTCATCTCCATGTTCAGCATAATTTTTCTTGACAGCCTTTCTTTTGCTTGAAATGTTATGTAACAAAAACAGCAGAACCAATTGGCATTTGAGTTTATCCCTCTATTCCATATGCTGCCGGATGAATGTGCATCATCACCGTGCTGGGTACATTTCAGCCACAGCTTTTCTTTTCTCCTGTACATCAATTTCTCTTTTCGTGGAAATAATTTCAGAGCACTTTGGACTCCTGTTACATTGTATATATGACCACTGAGATTAGGGTCTATACAGTGAGGGCCAAAAGATAGCCACATTCAGATTCACTTGGATTGCTGCTCAAATTGAATCTGTTTTAAGGCCAGTTAGATCTATGTAGATTTAGAAAGGAATGTATATTTTTCACTTTAAATGCAGGCATTGGATGATTTATGATAGATCTTCAGCTCAAGTAGTTTATCAGCAGTGTAATAATATCAACATGCATCAGACACGAGAGCACATCAATCTGAAAACCTATGCAATTCACACACACCTAAAAAAATATGCCAGCTAATAAACTCAAACTAAGTTAATGTCTTAATTTGGGTTCCCCAGAAGCAAACCATGAGACAAGGATTGGAATACAATCTATTTCTCATTTTTCAGAAACAATCCTTATACTCTACTCCTGTCTCGGGATCTGATATACCTGAAACCAATATAACACTGTATGTTAGCTACACTGGAAATAAATTAAAATTTAAAAATACAATACAAATGATTACCTGAGAAGCGATCCCAGGAAACTAGTAGGGGATAGGGAAGTGAAGTGGGAAAGCAAAGGCTGCCAATAAAATGTGTTTCTTTGTTGTTGTTATTGTTTTGCTTTTTTAACAGACAAGTTACAACTGTGAGCAACTGGTGCTGCATCCTGCTAGGGAACTCCGGAGTACTGTTTGGAACACACGCCTTAGAGTTACTCTACCCAAGAGTTAGGGAGCTGGGGGATACATATGCTAACCCCTGGGTGGCACGTCTAGTCATCTGAGCTCTCCACTAGAGAAAGCAGGCAGTTGGAAATAAGGCTGTCTGCATTGCAGTGGTTGTTCTACAGAGTTCTGTGCTGGGCAATGACAGTTGCTGCTACGGTTAGCTTCAGAATTGAGTGGGGAGCCCCCCCCGCCCTGATTCTAAAAGCCTTAATAATTCAAATTTTGATGGCATTGAACCCAGCACCTTGTATCCAATATATGTACCTTGACAACAGTCAAGTGTGTTTAGGCTTACGAAATATTTTCTAAATCTGACACTACTGTCTTGGAAAAAGTTAGTAAGTAACTGTATGAATAATTCTCAACAGTCCATGTATGTAAGAATCACCTGCAAAGCTTTTTTATATTCTAAATCAAGTTTGGTTCTCAAACTTTGGGATTCATCAGAATCATCCAGAGGGTTATTGATAACGTGGATGACTGGCCCCTCAACCGCAGAGTTTCTATTTCAGTGCATTTGGTGTGGGCCTGAGCACTGGCATTTCTAACAAGATCCCAGGAGATACTGAGTTTCTGTGTAACCTCACACCCTTTGCTTGCCCTACCCTAATCATTTCTGTATTTACCATTATTACCAAAAGAAGTATGTTATATTCTTCATGTTAAAAAAATGTTAAAATGTTGAAATACATTTTCAATCTAATTCTAATTGGACAAGTTCAGCAGACAAAGTTTTTTCCACCTCTGAAGAAGTCAGACAACTTAAGGCTGGAATCTGCTGTCCACAGTTGAAAATTTTATCATATCTTTTTGATTGACATGTATTGAAAGATGGTCATTCATGGTAATGACTCATAGATAAGGATTAGATTGATAGATTTTCGAGTGGGATTTTGTATTGTGCTATGAAAATTTATATAAGTATTAACATTTTTCACTGTTATTGGGCCAGTGGTCTCTGCTGCATCGTGGGATATTTTTAACTTTTAGGTATTTTATTGTACTTAGCATACAATAGACAAAATGGTCATACTTTTAAAACATAATTCTGAGTTCTCATATTTTTCCTTTCTAAATTATTTTGTAATGTAATTGGATGTGCCGCAAGAGTAAGGGGAAAGTGACACAGGTGGGACTCTGATAAAATTAAGTGAAAGTCACCTGGACAAATATACAAAAGGACTGGAGTTTAATGATGTCCAGTACCTCAGGTCTTAGGTAATTCCTATTCTGTAACACCAAGGATAGGTAAACTCTTTTGTGCTATTACTGCATGTTGCTTATAACTTTATCATGGTACTTATCTCAACATATGACATTATTGTTTTATGTTTCATATCCTCCCACTGATCTGGAGACTTCCTGAAACTAGAACGATGTCTCGTCCATGTTTCCATGTCTAGCATTTGTCACAGTGCCTGGTACAGAGAAGGGTACTACTGTGTACTACATTTTAAATAAATGAATGAATAGATCAATGAATGTTTGAGACATTAAAGGCCAAAAATGTAGGTAAATGTAGAGAATCAGTGGCATTTGCCATCCAGTCCAGTACTGCAGGTATCAGGTTGTGTTTCATGATTTGGGATTATTGTGGCTCTCTGGCTGGCAAGGCCAATGGAGAACCAGAACAGACTTGATAGAACTTAGTAGACTTTCTGTCACCAGTAGCTTCCCCTGACGCCATTTATTCCTGTGTAAGTAAGGATGTCTATGATCTGTCAGAAGGATTTTCAGTCCTCTATATTAGATAATCTGAAGAAATCACCCAAAATTTTGGAAGCAGCCCCAGGCCAGGAGAGTGTTAGTTGACAGAAAGGGGAAAGCAGGAAGTAAGATGTAGATGAATAGCTCTTCCTTCTCATCTAAGCAGAAGAAAAAGGAATCATATTTTATATAAAATTTTTTTTAATTTTTTTAATGTGTACTTATTTTCAAGAAAGAGAGAGACAGAGCACAACCAGAGGAGGGGCAGAGAGAGAGAGAGAGGGAGACACAGAATCTGAAGCAGGCTCCAGGCTCTGAGTTGTCAGTACAGAGCCCAGTACGGGGCTCGAACTCACAGACTGTAAGATCATGACCTGGGCTGAAGTCAGGCGCTCAACCAACTGAGCCACCCAGGCCCTCCAAGGAATCATATTTTATAATTGCTTTCCAATAATACTTAACTGAAATCACCCACTACTGTCTCTACAAGAGTAACTTCATAATAGCTGTACATTCTAGGTTCTTTATACACTTTTAATCCAGTGATATCAGGAGAAGAAAAGGACAATTTTTTTTTTCAATCCTGCATTTTCCTTGTAGAAGGGAAATAGATAAAGAGTGATGCAAGTAATAATACCCTTGGGTTTCATAACACTAGCTCTTTCTCTCTTATAAAGCATTCAAGATTTATTGTTAGGACTATTCTTTAATGCTACTTTAAATCCAGAATCATTGAATAAACTCCCAAGCAACTTTAAGAGGCCATCTTTATGGTATAAAAATTGGCTAATAAAGATGAATTATAAATAGGAGAAACACTTATAATATCCACATGTATATTCAGAATTCCCCTAACCTTAAATTGTGCAACTTAAATTATATATGTAAGAATGTATTGGTTAGCATAACACTAGCTACTGTAACAAGCAGTACCAAAAGGTCATTTTGCTTCATACGATAGAATTTTATTTCTTCTTCATGTAACAAAACCCAGTGTGAGTGTTTCTGGTTGGTACATAGCATGCTTCCACATGCTAATTCAGAGAACCAGGTTCTTTTCCTAATGTGACCATCAACCTTGCTGGAAAATGGAAGGAAACAGTAGATATACCTCAGATGTCTCTAAAAAGTCCTGTCTTGACCTCTCGCTGACAAAAACTGGTCAAATAGCCATCGCTGTGTGCATAGATAGTGAGAAGGGCTTTTAAACATTGTTCCCATCTAGGCAGCTGTCACGCAGACACAGCAGACACCATGGGAGGGTGCATGTAGACTTAGGGGATAACTAGTCATTTTCTGCAATGCAGATCAAGATAATGCTATCAAATCTGCTATACCTAGTATTACTCTAAATTGGTTGCCACTCTTATAAGACCCCGAAGATACAGTCTGTAGAGTAACCACTTTGTGTTCCAAATCACCTCCGCAGACCTCTTGAAAAAAAGGATCCCATCAGTGGAAGGATCTAGACTAGAAGACTTAAAAAAGAAATTTCTGTAAAAACACCTTGCAACTAGGTTTATCAGATTTCCCATTTTAAACCCTATAGGTTTAGCATGGTCACATCACCATACATTGATAAATGAGGAAATAAAAGAATAGAGAGACATCCCAAATTATTTAGCAAGTGCCTTCTGGAGGAGCTGCTTGACTCAAAAGCTAAGTGAAATATCATCTTCCCAGTGATTGTTGCCTTATCAAAGATTCAGGACACCAGTACATGCAGTTATGTCTCCATTCATTCAGCAAAGAGGATGGAGGCTAATCCCTGGATAAGGAGGCCTCAGCAGACTTTTAGATCAAGTCCAAAGATGAACCCATGGAATACATTACCCAGATATTCACTGTAAATTGATGTACAGTGTTTTTATTTTTTTAAGTTTAATTATCTTTTTTTATTAATCCTTATACCCAATGTGGGGCTTGAACCCATGACTTCAAGATCAAGAGTCACATGCCCCTCCTACTGAGCCAGCCAAGCATTCCAGACCTGCACAGTGTTTTCAAAACTTCTTGGGGTGCCTGGGTGGCTCAGTCGGTTAAGTGTCTGACTTTGGCTCAGGTCATGATCTCATGGTTTGTGGGTTTGAGCCCCACATTGGGCTCTGTGCTGACAGTTAGCTCAGAGCCTGGAGCCTGCTTCGAATTCTGTGTCTCCCTCTTTCTCTTACCCTCCCCTGCTCACGCTGCCTCTTTCTCAGAAATAAACAAAACATTAAAAAAAAAAAAACTTCTAGCATTGGTGCCAATACTGACAAGCCAGGAGATGTAACATGAAGATCAATATTGTTAACTTCTTTTGAAAAATTAAATGTAGCAACCTCCAACATACACGTGGCAGCCATCTAGTTAGTAAAATTGGGTATTTGTTCTTTGTAACTGTGGTCACCACAATTCTTGCCTGGCCCCAGACACTCATTTGCCTTTTTACCTGGCCCTGTGACAGTTTGTTCTCTGAAAAATTCCAATATGGGTTCCAACTTCCCCTTGGATGGAGACTTCAGAAATGACAATCAGACTTCTCAAAACCCCTGAGGTCAGAAGAACAAATGTCTAGTTTATTCTCAGATCAAGTTGGAAACGACCAACTTAAAGCCACAATGATTTAAGCAGAAGACATAAATATTCTATTTAGAAGAAGTGGGTATATAATTAGGAAATACTTGCTCCCTAAGAATCAAAATCAATTATCCTGATAAAACCCTAGTACTGCTAACCACTCTAGAAATATACATTTATGAAAAGAAAAAAGAAAAACTGAAACTAATTTTAGGTGATCAGGAGAAGGGCATTCTCCAGGGACATGGCTGAGTTCATTTCAGGACATTTGACAGCCTGCCTCTTGTTTTTAAATGCACAGGCTTTAAGTCAAGAGAGAGTGCTTTCAGTCAGGGCTTAAGCTGGATAATTACTGATGCTTTGTAAGTCTTAAAAGGAGTTAAGAGAAAGGTGTGTGCAGATGAGGAGGCTCTGATCCATAGCAGACCCATGCAAGGCCAGGACCCTCCATGAGAATAAGGTGTCAGTGACTACTTCTGGAATGTCTCAAAGGATCCCAGCCCAAGACTTCCCACAGAGGATGTTTTTCTGAAACTCCCCCTTATCTGGGATGGTTGTATGCACCACCTGCACCATAGACATTTGTTTCTAGTGTAACTCACTCTATAAATTGAATTCATAATGTAAATTCAATTCTTCCCTGCTGGTGGCTTTCCACTTGATTGAAAAGAAATACACACTTCATCTAAAAATAATTAGCCTTTCAGCAGCCATTTATTTCAATTGACTTGCGGCTTTTTATTGATTCCTTTAGGGTTTATGTCGCTGAGAGAATAGGATTCTTCTAGTGTGGTCTTGCTTACCTCTCACCAATGGGTATAGGTCACCTTTCACTGTAATGCAGCCAAATCAGGAGCCACAAACTGGTCACTTGCAGATTAAATTAAGCCTTTTATTTGACTCTCAGTACACGTATACATTTTTGAATTTGAGTGTTTAAACATGAAATACAATTCCAGTTGGTCATGGGTATTCATACTTCACTACTAACTTCTACCAAATCTAATTCACAGATTTGTGTTGTTTCTTGGGCCCCATAGACATTTGAATTTGGAGATCCTGAAATTAGTGAACATGTATTAAAATGGTTAATACATGAAAAGTCCTAAGAAAAGTGCCTGCCACATAATAAGCACTCAGTAAACTGCAATGAAATCACCATTATTTTTATTGTTCTGTCTTTCACTGAAATTTACTGGCAATATTTACTAGATTGGTTTTACTCCAAGAGATTTTTCTTTTTTTTTCTTGTAAACCAGGATGTTTTTCTTCTTTCAGTTTTTCATTTGCTTATTCCTTCTTGTAGTATCTGACTCTCTACAGAAACAATCTGATTAAATTAGACTGTGCTAAATGGCAAACAGGAAAACAGCCAGCTGACCAAATAAACAGATCCTAAGCTAAAGAATTACATAGTGGGGAGTGAAGAGCATGATAGATGCAAATAGAAAAACGCACTGAAGGCTTAGAAATAGACCAGGCTAATTGCAGCTGGGTAAGAGTCCTTATTGTTTCCATGAGCCTGTATCCTGTTACTAAGAGGGCAGCCTGTCAGTAAGACTGTCCCTATGCCATGGGACACCTCCTCAGCATCACTTTTCATTAAAAGACACTTTCCAATTATTTTGTGAAAGCAATTCTGAAGTACTAGATATGCAAGGAAAATACATTGGAGTTATTGTGATTCTTCTCTCAAAATACAGCTAGTTGGATCACTGAGATCCTCACAAATTCTGTTTTTATGGGGGGGAGGTTGGAATGGGGGACATGGTACCCTGGATTATGTGACAAGAATTTGGTTTTCATATCTTGATTTATGCACTAACCCACTTGAGTGATAGGCTTTAGTTTCCTTATTTAAGGAATGACAGTTAATAGTGCACTAAATGTGTGTTCACTCAAGGTTATAAAATAAGTCTCTTAGCTTCTTTGTCCCAGAGCACAAGTGTTCAGAGATTTAAATCATCTTCTGGTATTTTAAGTATAGTGGTACCTTTCAATTTGACAAGGTGTCACTGGATTATGATTACTCATTTTGATGAAATCAAAATTTCTTTCCTTGTTCACAATCATTTTTATCCCCAGCTATGATAGCCCCCTGCTGAGTCTTCCTAAAGAAAGCACCTAACTAAAAATAGAAAACTCTCAAGCCTTAATAGTAAACACCTTAGTAGAGAGTACTCCAGTGCAGACACAAAAATTTTAAGGCCTGGAACACATACATTCACTGAGATGAAGTGACTTGCCAAATATCAAAATTATTGCCTCCTATTATAGTATAATTTGCTTTTAAATGCTGAATGGTAGTGGTATGTGTACAAAGCAGCAAGAATCTGGCTCCTGGGACATGACAAGCAATTCTTTCTATGTCAAGGCCACAGAGTTTCATGCACATTTTTGAAAGAAATTATGTAGATCATGGGGGAAATACTACAATAATGTTGCATTAAAACACAAAACTTCAATTATATTTGCTTAGTTCATGAATTTTCAGGGTTAAGCCAATCTGGGCTGAATATAGCTGATTCTAGCTGGGCTTGTTCATACACCTGTGGTTAGTTATCAATAAGATAGGTGACTCTACTGATTTCAGCTGGACTTACATACCTCGATACCAGCCACCACTGTTTGATCTTGAGCAATTCAGGTTCTGTGACTGGGATGACTGGGGTGACTCATTTATTTCCATGTGCCTTGTGCTCTATGAGACTAGACCAGGCATGTTCCCATGACCATAGCAGAGTAACAGGAATGAAAGCTGAAATGCACAAGTGCTTTTTCAAGCCTCTACTTGGGCCAAGTCTGCTAACATCCTATTGGCCAAAATAAGTCACATGACCACCTCATATTCAAAAGGTAGAAAGCTAGCCTCTACCACTTTAGTAAGAGGAACTTAAAGTCAGAAGGCAAAGGCTGTGGATATAGAGATGAAGCATTGAAGCTATTAATCCAGTCAGTTTAATGCAGAGTAGAATCAACTAGGTTCTGAGATTCATTTTACTATTATCAAGCTATATCCTTGAGAAAGCCACTTAACTTCTTTCAACCATAGGTTTATACTGAGTAAAAGGAAAAGGTTTGACTATATAATTTCTAAAATCCCTTTCCAATACTACTAAATCTTGGAGCAGTTGATTATATAATTGCTAATGTCCCTTTCAAAGGTTTCTACATTAATCTCTAGACACTTGTATGATGATTACAAAAGAATTCTGTAACACATCTTAAGAATCAAGGGAGGTATAAATTATAGGTTAAGCTAGGATACTGAAGCACTTCAAGAGAGGTATATTGGGAAGAAGACAGTGAATAAAATATGGGGATGTAGCTTAGGAAAAAAAATCACAAGAATCTGATTATGTTCTTTGCCTTATTAAAAGCAAATTTCCTCTTTGGTCAATTTCATGGAGTATATGGGTGTATAGAGGAGTTAACACATAAGATCTATGTCAGAATACATTTGGCTTTTGACTTGAAATAATATTTAAAATTCAAATAAATGCATGCTAGGAACTATGCTTGATAAATCACATGATCGCTAGCTTCTCTTCTTCCTCTTTCATTGATTCAGTATTTGAATCTACTTAGCCTTTAGTATTTGGATCCACTGCCTACCTATCCTGAATCTTCCATCTTTCATGTCTGCGGGCTTAACAACCTTCATTCTACCCTCACCCAACAGCCTCCAACAAACACCTTCAATCCAAACCTGAACATTAGCAAACTCCAGAGGTCTGGAGAGATGGGATTTACAAAGAGAATCCTATTATATAAGTCAAACCCTGAAGTAATGTTGAGGGGGGGGACACACAAAAGGAGCACTTTGTTGGGAACCCTTTGTCTAAAGTGGTGCTATTGAGAAAATGGTTCTTAGACAAGCAACATGAACATCACCTGAGAGCTTGTTAGAAATGCAGAACTTTGGCATGCCTGGGTGACTCAGTCAGTTAATCATCTAACTCTTGATTTCAGCTCAGGTCATGATCTCATGGTTCATGAGTGTGAGCCTCCCTTCCTCCCATCAGGTTCTGTTCTGGCAGCTCAGAGCCTGAAGCCTGCTTTGGATTCTGTGTCTTCCTCTCTCTCTCCTCCTCCCTCTCTTGTGCTCTGTCTCTATCTCTCTCAAAAATAAATAAACATTAAAAAAAATTTTTTTAAAGAAATACAGTATCACAGGACCCACCCCAGATCTACTAAATCAGAATCTGCATTTTAACAAAGCCATCAAGTACTTCATATCTATGTTAACGTTTGAGAAAAACTGACACAAAGTTTTCCCATCCTGTCACTTTTAACATGAAGCCATTTGTTAAAGAAGTGCTCTCAACCAAAGACTGTGAGGTCCCCTGGAAAGTAATCTGTAGTTAATTATAGAGGAGAGAAATTGGTAATGATTTAATTATTATATAGTAGAGAAGATTCAAAGATATGTTCTTGTACCATATACTATTAGAAAGAGCAAGGAAGAAAGAAATTACAGCTAGAGAACTCCATCTCCCTAGTAAATGTCATCTATTCTATGTATCATAGGGAGAGGTTGACAGCTTCTACCCAATATCAAGGATGTTGGCAGATCCTACAAGGCCCAACTTAAAAAAATATTTTTTAAGTTTATTTATTTTATATATAGAGAGAGAGTGCTAATAAGCAGAGGAGGGGCAAAGAGAGAGGGAGAGAGAGAAACTCGGGCAGGCTCTACATCAGCGCAGAGCTCAACTCAGGGCTTGACCTCACAAACCCTTGAGATCATTACCTGGGCCATAATCAAGAGTCAGACAATTAACCGACTGAACTACCCAGGCACCCCAAGGCCCAACTTTTTAAGTCTCACCTCCTCTATAAAGTATTCCACATATCACTTCAAGGCTAAAATACAATCTTCATTTTCCACATCCATAGTATATTTTGTCTTAGCACCTACTCAGCCCAACTTATTATTTTCCCCATACACTTGTCACCCTGGAAAGATTCTAAATTTTTCATTTTTCACAGCACCAAATACAGGGCCTTGTACCCATCAGGGTGTTTAAAAACATTATTTGTCAATAAATGCTTCAAAATCAACAACGGCCCAGAATATAATCTAAAAGAGAGATCCGGCACATTTCACAATTGTGCTACATTGACCTAATAATGACTCAAATGATATAGCTAGAAATAGCAAAAGCCACGTAGACAGAATTCCGTAAGTTCTTAGCTGCAAGTTACTGTTTTTCATCTCTGTTTAGAAATAAATTTATATATAATAAACAAGCACAGTATGTTCATTACTTTAGCGTGTGTGATGTCATTTAAACCTTTTAACAACAACCTGTGGAAACTGGCATTGTAATCCCCATTTTACATATGAGATTTCAATTCCAAGAGAATAAACAAGCTTCCCACGATCATGTTTGGAAAATGCAAGCACCTTTCATGAACAAGGAAATCTTGTCTATCCCTTCATGAATTATCCAGTTGGATAGATCGATGGCAACAGTTTAATTTGTAATACCTTCCTAGCCCTTTGTAATGGGCTCTATTGCTGGTTAATATTTGTTCAAGAGATGAAAGTCAATATCATTTTCAAGCAAATATAATTATTTAGGAAAAATCTGCCGAAACTATAAGGATGCAGTATACTCCAGGACTTTATTAAAAGTGTCAAGAATTTATACCCATCGTGAATTAACTGTATTCCTCCACATTGGCATTAACTATCCAATTTATTTCTGTTTATGTCTGGAGTGTTTTCCATTTACATTGATCACCTTTTCCTCATTTTCTTTACATTTCAGTTGCCAATGGAAACCTGGAATTACACGATTAAGCAAATGCTGCATTTTACTTGAGTGGAGTGTAGCTTTGAACTTTGAGTTCATGTTCAGAGAGAATTGCTTATCTACAGGGATCACTACCGCCTTGCATGTGACGAATCCAAACAGTCTGAATCTGCTGCCCAGCCTCTGCTGGGATTTTATGGGTTTTATCAATTTTTAAGATTTTTGTTGTTGTTGTTGGGACTAGATACCCACCTGCAAGGGTACTATAAATTTGGAAACTGCAGTCACTCATGGTGCTGGTTTAGGTTCCAGATTCCTCATGGTTAACGTTTTTCCTTCAACGTGCCCCATGAATCACTAGCTTCTCCACCTTGTCCCTACGGTTCTGGATTGAGTTCTCCTGGTCTGCATATCAAGCATGGAAACAAATGGCTTTCTGCAGGAACTATAGTTTTAGCATTTCAATACCCCAAATGCTTAGGCCTTCTCTCCCAGCCTTTTAGAACATTAAAACCCCAGTTCCTTAAGGTAATCTTCTCTGCCATCCATGGGCCTTTTGGCTTTGTGTTCCTTTGTTATTCCTGTGACTTATGGATTTATTTTTCTCATATTGAAACTCAGTTATCAATTTAAATTAAATGTATGTGTTCTAGGGGTGCTTGGGTGGCGTAGTCAGTTTAGTGACTGACTCTTGATTTCGGCTCAGGTCATGATCTCAGTTCATGGGTTCAAGCCCCATTTCTGACTCCGTGCTGACAGTGCAGAGCCTGCTTGGGATTCTCCTTCTCTCCCTTTCTCCTCTGCCCTGTCCCTGCTCATTCTCTCTCTTTCTCACCCTGTCTCTCTCTTTCAAAATAAATAAATAAACTTTAAATATAAAATAAAATTAAAACAAGACATTTATTTTTAAAAACATATGTGTTCTATTTTATTCAGCATTTCTCTGTTCAGAGTAGAAGAAGGAATCTCCACTCACACGTTTTGACTCGAAGTTTCACTGCAATTTACCAAAATTTAGAGGAAAACAAACAAACAACACAATCTGTAATGGCTGGGATATGTAATGTGGTCCCATTTTCCCACATGTGATTTTCCAACAATCCCCTGGTAAACTGACTGACCTCCCACTGTAATTTTTATACGATCCTGTTATTTCTATTCTTGGTTAAAGTAAAACTTCATGAGATTGTTCTAAAAATAAGAGGAGTCGGCAAGGTGGCTGAGGCTGGTTTTGAAACCACCCATCGTATATGTGTATTTTAATGCTTTTCCTGTTTTCAGTAACCTCTTAGCTGATTTGGTGATGTTGAGGCTAAAATACCTGCATTAATCCTTCATAAAATTGACCCGGTCACTCTATCCCATGCTCTGGGTTTTTGCATTTTCCTGTTTATTTGTTTGGTTTTTTTTTAAATATTTGTTCTTTCTTTGGAATGCTATTTTCATGCTAAAAGTAAAATAATTACATTACCATAAAAATGAGAAATAGAAAAAGTAAAAATACTCACTCCCAACACAGTTTACGTTTTAGTATTTTTTTCAAAGTAATTCTGTATTTTTAGAAAATATTCTCATAGTTGTCACCATCGTACATCTAAAATTGTATGTTGACTTACTTCATTTATCACAGTCATATAATTATTTCCCCTATTTTCATAGCTGTTTATTGTTTTAAATTTACTGGCTGCATTACATTTCTTTAAGCAGAAGCCTATGTTTTCCATTACAGAAACTCTGATGTATGAATGTTTTAGCTGGGTTTTTTATTTTTTTGCTTGCTTGCTTGCGAGTGTTATTATTTTCTGTAATCCTTAGCAGTATATTTTAAAATATTTTGAGCAAGATGATTTCAGTACCATATTACCACATGTGTTTCCCAAACACCAGAGATATTTTTAAAAGGGTTAAAAGACTTGGAGGAATTACATTTTTAAAAATACAGCAGATGCTGGGGATCCTGGCTGGCTTAGTCAGTTAAGCATCCAACTTAGGCTGAGGTCATGACCTCACAACTCACAAGTTCGAGTCCCACGTTGGGCTCTATGCTGACAGCTAGGAGCCTGAAATCTGCTTTGGATTTTGTCTCTCTCTCTGCCCCTCCCCCACTCTCTCTCTCTCTCTCTCTCTCAAAAATAAATAAAAACATTAAAAACACAGCAGATGCTTCCAGAGAAAGAATAAAAGTGATATAATCTAAAATGTCTAATGACAAAACCAATGGCAACAAATGGCTTTATGTGCATATCAAAAGTAACACAGCCATAAAAGAATATAATTATTTCAAGTGAAAATTTGCAATTATATAATAGTGCATCTTTGGTGAGATTTATTCTATGAAAAACAGAACCTCAAACACGTCTTAAGCTTTATCTGGTTATTTTATGCTTAGATCAAACTATTGAAACTACTTCCATCCATATATTAGAAAGTATAAAGCAAATAAGCTATGTTGCTAAAAAAATGCAAAATACACAGAATTAATTACAAAATAAAAAGGATATGCCAATATAAAATCAAATAATTAAACAAAATTCTATAATGTTATATTTAAATTTGAAATAGCAACATGCACTAATGATTTTTCAAAAATACATGTCCTAATGTCCCCTGAGAGCCTAAATACAATGACAGTCTGGTGGCGGTGATCACTTTCATTAATGCTTCTCCAATAAAGTCTCCTTGGAAAAGTAGCTGATTCCGGGTCGGAAGCAGGGAAAGGACATGAGTTCTCTTATTTTACCTAGAAAAGCAAGCAAGTACTCAGGAACTAATGAGGGCATGTCAAAAGGACCCAGGAGCATGCCTTGCAAGGGCTTCAACTGGCGTATATGGGGCAATTTGAGCTCAAAAGACTAATGGCTGCAACTGATTTAAACAAAAGGAATAAATAGAATAAAAAATATGTTGTCTGTAGTTGTCCTCAGAGAAAAAAAGAGAAGAAAAAGAAAACTCATTTGCTATTTTTTGAAATTGTTATTGCCCCAACTCCTTACTCAGAGTATTTGTAAATCAAAGGAAAAGAATTAAATGTTTATTCTGCCTTTTTAGGAGGAGCTCTGGTTCTGCTCCACATGATGAGGGAAAGCTCTTCCTTAAAGAAGAACACTAGCTAAAAAAAAAAAAAAAAAAGGACAACGCATTTACTCCTAATAAGATAGGCAAGAATCGTCAATTTCACGAAAGGGTGCTAAAGAAACTTTATATGGATCCAGTTTTACCTTATAGAATAATTGCCAGTAGCCAAAGGAAAATATGTCTTAACAAAGTTGAGGTCTGGTATTTACTACTTTTAACCAAGTGGTCAAATGTAGCATTGCTGATAATGCAACTACATGATAATAGCGCTCACTGATACATTACAATATGAGATATAAGAGAATACCTATTGACTATTCTTGCTCAAGCAAATGTTTAATCCTCATGTAATCAAATTTGCAGGCTGAATTTCTAGTTTATAGGAAAGGCAGTTTTTCCAAGACCAACTTAAAAGACACCACAAGGAAATAATCAGACACATTGAACATGTGGGCATTCTATGAGAAAATTGACCAGGACTCTTCCAAAACTCCAAGTCATAAGAAACATCAAACAATAAATAATTCAACTGGGGAAAAAAAAGTGGAAAAGAAAAAAGAGGAAGACATCGCCATTGAATGTAATATAAGAACTTTAAATTCTGGTCCAAAAAAAGCTAGAAAATTTGGGAGACATAGTACTGGGAGAATTTGAACACGAATGCATGTTAGGTAACATTAAAGAATTATTATTAATTTCCATGACATGATTAAGATATTGCCATAGTGTAGAAAAATGTTTTATTTTTAGGAGATGTGTGGTGTAGTATCTATGAGTCAAGTGTTGAGATCTCTGAAAATTATTTTCAAATGATTCACCAAAAAAAAAAAAAAAAAGAAAGATAGGCAATAACAGTACACATGTAGCAAAATATTAAGATTATTAGAGTTTTTTCTAGGGCTTTGCTCATTGCTGTCATTTTGTTTTGTTTTTTTTTGTTTGTTTTTTTTTTGTTGGTGGGGGGTTGGTGGCAGTTTTTGTTTTTACCTCTATGAACAATGCTGCAATAAGTTGGTGGTGGTTTCCTCCTTATATGTTGATGTACTCTCTTCTCTGGGCCAGATTCCCTTCCCAAATATGGAGTTGCTGGGTGAAGAGCTATATACATTTTTCTTCTTGTAAATATTATATATATATCAGATTATTGCCTAATGTTTGAAAATGTCCATTTCTCACCAGATATTATTACTCCTTTGAAAAAACTTTTTTCTACCAACATATCCCTTTAAAAAATGTGCTATTGAATGTCCCTTTTTGTCAATGAGAGTGAACATTTTCTCAACCATCTATATCTATATTTGCACTTCTTCTAGAATTGCTTGAAGGTTGCCCATTTTTTCACCAAAAATATTATTTTCATTTAGATAAATACAGTGACCTTTGAACAACATGAGTTTGAATAGGTCTACTTATACATGGATTTTTCTTTCAATACAGTATACTACTATAAATAAATGTTTTTTCTCTTCCTTATGATTTTCTTAACTTTTTTGAATTTTTTCTCTAGCTTACTTACAATGTATAATATATACAACATGCAAAATACATGTTAATTGACTGTTTATGTCATTGGTAAGGCTTTTAGTCAACAGTAAGCTATTAGTAGTTAAATTTGCAGAGAGTCAAAAATTAGAATTGGATTTTTGGCTATGTAAGGGGTTGGCACCCTGGACCCCCACATTGTTTAAGGATCAACTATATACCAATAAATTTTCCCCTTGTAGCTTACAGTTTTTCAACCTTGCTTGAGATCTCTTTACCCTATAATCATGCAATTATTCGCCTAGATTTTTTCCTAAGATTTTTTTTCTTTTGCTTCATGTTTATATTAAGGTCTTAATATAATCCTTTGGGCAAAATGACTTGAGTTGGATTGAGGACAAACCGAAAAATCTCCTTAAATATCTGTCTGTGCTTTTTCTGTAGCATTTTTTTTTTAAGCTTTAGCGGTTCTTCCATCTTTGTTATCCCACAGTAGCTTATTATACTCTGGTTTCTATTTGTTTCCTGAGAAAATTGATTTTGATTATATCTCTTTACTAACTCAATAACCTGTCTTATCTTATATTTATGGTATATTTACACTATACTGAGTTTCCCCATCCCCATTTGTAAACTAACCTTCATGAGTAACTTTACTTTCTCCTTGGTCTTCACCTTTAAATTTATGAATCTCAAAACCTTGCATAACTAGATCAAATCTCTACATTATTTTCTAAGGGCAATTGAAAAAATGTCAGAGGCAGAATAGCATCCCAAGTGCAAAAATCTTGAATAATATACTCAGGCAGAGCTAAAAACATTTGAACTTGACTGTGTTACCTTTTCTTGATTAACGATCCACAGTTCACAGAAGCTATGAGTAAGCAACATCTTCTGAAAATCAAGTTAACTGAGAAATTTAGAAATTGAGTCTGGCTAGTCAAATTGGAGAACTCAGCCTAAAATGAAGCAAACTCTGGCAGTGTTCTTATTTATTAATAACTGGGTGTAATATAACAATTTGCCTTAAAAAGAGATTAAATTTGACCATATTATTCCATCTTTTTTGTACATTCCCTAAAAAATAGATCTTATAAACTTAAAATCAAGCAAGCTCATGTTTGCTAATGTTATAGAAAAGCTCCAAAGCGTATTCTTCAAATTTAGATTTTTCAGGAAGATCTATCAGTCCTATGGTGATTTTCTCTCAAAACTGTGTTTTAAGATTACAGCAGTGATGGGTGCCTGGGTGTCTCAGTTGGCTAAGTGTCTCACTTTGGCTCAGGTCATGATCTTGCAGTCTGTGAGTTCAATCCCCCCATCAGGCCCTATGCTGACAGCTCAGAGCCTGGAGCCTGCTTCGGATTCTGGGTCTCCCTCTCTCTGCCCCTCCCCCGCTCACACGCACACTCTCTCTGTCACTCTCTCTCTCTTAAAAATAAACATTAAAATTAAAAAAAAAATGATTACAGCAATGAAAAGATGGAGCCAGCTGAATTAAATTATGAGTGCTTTGTAGAACCAGGCCATATATGACACTCCTTTGAATTCCCCTACTATATCAAAATTATTGCCACAATACTGCTGCCTAACAACAACCACAAAAAAAAAACAAAAAACAAACAAAAAACACAAAACTGAGTGGCATAACACAATAAGCACTTACTAAGCTCATAAGTGTATGAACTGTAGGTGACTCTTCTGGTCTGAGTCAGGCTCACCTGATCTCAGTAGCCTTGCTCAAGACTGTGTTTAGCTGGTGGGTCAGCTAGGGACTGGCTGGTTTATAATAGCTTCACTTTCATGTTTTATAATCAGTTGAAGAGATAGATAGGGATATAACTGGGTCATGTGTCTCCTCCTGTAGCAGGCTAGCCTGGGCTTCTTCACATAATGGCTCAGTAAACTTCCAACAGTAAGAACAGAAGCACATGAACCCTTTTGAGGTCTAGGCTCAGAACTGCATGCTGGCACATTTTACTGGACAAAGCAAATTACAAGGCTTCCCTAATTTCAGGGAAATGAAAAATACACTCTACTCTTTGATGGGAGAAACTGCCAAGGCCATAAGTACAAGGAGGGGGGAGGAATTGCTATCATTTGTGCAATTAATCTACCATTCCCATAGAACCTACAGCTGAGTTACAGAAAGTAGACATGCAATAGGCTTGAGGACATGAACTAGAATGTCAAAATTAGATTGGATGGCACTGAACCCCAGAAGAAGGATGTTCAAGAGCAAGCTCTAGTGTTCAGTGGAGGACCATCCAAAACTCAGGATAGTGGGAAGGCAAAATTAGGAGGGATCCAAATGGAAAGTCTATTGTCAGACCCAACATCTTAAGTTTTCTGCTCTAAGCCAGATTTAAATCGGTTAGGACAGAATTTAGAAACCCTTCATAAGCCCAATAGAACTCATGAGTGTGGTTCAGTTTGACTGCCAACAATAAAAAATATCAGGAGATCTTTCATGAAAATTGCAAACGTTAGCTAGAGCTAAGTTTCTGACTTCCCTTTAGACAGAGCATGCCCTCACTATGCTCCTATTTATTTTCATGATTTGCCTGCCCCCTCCACCCCCACCCAAACATCTGAGTTTGCAACCCTCAGGCTAGAATAATTCTAGACTCCTGATGGATAGGATGTTTTGGGAACAGAGCCAGACTTTACCCTTCATATTTTCTTACAGTAAACAAGTATTCAATTTATAAGAAGAAAAAATAAATAAAAGGAAAGCTGTAACTAATCCATTAATAACTGAATGACTTCTTTAAAAGAATAAAATATGGCATGTAATATAAATTAGATGAATTTAGTTAGTAGATAATTTTAATTTATTAAAGTAGTTTAAAGTACAATACAATCTACCACTAGCCCATGATAAAAGAAGAGTCCATTAAAATTATAACTTAGGCACAACTGGGTCAATAATTTAAAATTATTTTAAATAATAATAATTATTATTATTGTGATATTGTGATTTATAATAAGGAATTTACATTAATCTTCATCCCAGTTCCTGGCACAGGGTTCCTAAAACCCTTGAAATTTCCTGAATAATGGGCAACAAGATGCCTTTTATTATGTTAATAAAATGACTTTTCAAAAGCTCCTTGGTAACCTAAAGATGGGTGCTGATTGCCAGGAGAAACAATTATGGTTTTAGAAAATTGGACCTATAGTCCCAACCCCTAACCTACAGGGAGACAGGAGGTTGAATCAGTAGCCAATGGCTAATGACATCATCATCAACCATGCCTATGTAATGAAGCCTCCATGAAAACTCAAAACGATGGAGTTTGAGGACTTTCTGAGTTGGTGAACATGTGGAGGGAGATGCAGGGAGAGTGGATGCTCAGAGAACATAGGGGCTCCACACCCCTTTCCCCATACTTTGCCCTATGCCTCTCTTCCACTGGGCTGTTCCTGAGTAACACCCTTTTATAATAAACCAGTAATCTAGTAAGTAAAATGTTTGAGTTCTGTGAGCCACTCCAGCAAATTAATCGAACCCAATGAGGGGATTGTTGGACCTTCCTTCCAATCTATATCCAGTTGGTCAGAATCACAGGTGACAACCTGGACTTGGCAATTGACATTTGAAATGAGATGAGAGTTGGGGACAGTCTTCTAGGACTGAGCTCTTCACTTGTAGGGTCTGATGCTCTCTCCAGGTAGATAACATCAGAGTTAAATTATAGGACACAGCCAGTGTCCTAGGGAATTGCTTTGTGGTATAGGGGGGGAAATCTCACACGCTGGAATTGGGTGCAGAACCATTATTATTAAAATTATATTATTTTTAAAAATCAGATTATTAAAAAATATTCAAGTGTTTAAGTATTTGACATTATCTCACATTTCACGTTTTCTTTTTTATGTATAAATTTTAAAAAGTGACAGTAGTCTCCAGCACTGCGGGGTCAACCAGTGACCTCAGAGAAACTGACTCTAGGTTATGTACATTGTATCTAGCACTGAAGGTCCCCACACTAGCCTAAAAGAAAACAGCAATCTACTGTTTCCTAAGCACAGGGCCCCTTGCTTTTCTTCCTTTCCCTATATTCCTTGGAAACAAAACTTTAACAGCATCCATTGCTGAATTAAACTTGAGACAAATTGATGATGAGACCTGGATGGTAGTTAATGGAAACTGCCAAGCACCAGGTTGAGATTTCACTCTTGTAAAAACCCCACACCCTTCCAAATTGTTGAGACACCTGGGCAAGACTTGGCCATTGTCATCTTGTCGGTGATGCTCCAATGGCTCGCCTGTTCCCAACAGCAGGGGTGCGGCTGTGTGTGAAGGTGCCTTTGCTTTATTGCAGCACTGTCAGTCTCAGAGCCCTTCTCATAGCGTGTTTCCTACTTGGCTTATTAGAATTCATATGCCAGCACAACATGTTCGTAAATACCCTACATTTTATATTTGGGAGGAATACTTGACTTTCAGTACTCGGGCCAAGCCATTTTTATCAGGCACTTTTTGATGTGGGGAAAAAAAAAAAAAAAAAAAAAACAGGTCATTCAAACAGATCCACAGTCCATTATCTGAGACTCTTGGGGTCATGGTTTTTTTGGAATTCATAATTTTCCTGATTTTAGAAACTGTAGTATAATGCATATGTTGTGAGCATAACACTCTAGAGGGGTGCTGGGTCATCCTCATAATCAGACAAATTAGTATGTCTACGGTACCGTGCATGGATATTCACATTCCATGAAATACAAAAAAATACAAAAAAATACAAAAATAGCCTTATATCAATTAATGTCTATGCGTTTGCCACATAATTTACAATAAAGTTCTGGATTTCAGAACTTTTGAGGGTTTTAGAACTGCAGATAAGATTATGGACCCATATTATATAACTAAGTCTTGGCAGAATTTCTCTAGCACAGAAGCAAGAGCCTAAAGGAGGCTAAAGAGGGTGGTCTCACGCTGCTGACACTGTCCAGAATGTGGGTAAGGAAAGGGGGTCACAGCACCGAGAGACAGATGCCCTGAGCACTGTCTTAACCCTGGGAAATCCAGGGCTCAGGACAAGCACCAGAGACAGCACGAAGCCACAGCTGGAGGACATACAGCCAGGATCGTGACAAAAAGTAGACTGGGGGGCTCCGAGGTGAGCCAGGCCAGGAAGCTAAGCAGGGTGACCAAGGAGACCAGCCTCATTGCCATCACCTGGGAGCCCTGAGAAATGCAAGATCTTGAACCCCACCCAGATCTGAATCAGAAGCAAAGTCAGGATCCCAGATGATCTGTGTCTACCTTGAAAGTTTGAGAAACACGAAAAGAAATTCCTTAAAGGTTTTAAGGACATGTTTTAAGAAAACCTGTGTCAAGGCTACTAAGAGGAGAAAAAGCATGCTGTCTCACAGGCTTTTCCTAAAACTACACTCCCTGCTTACCATTCAATAAGGAAAGAGAATTTCACTTAAAATTCTGGGCCTCGATGGGGCTCAGTACAGCAGAACTTTCCAGCAGGCAGTACCCACCTCCGGCCCCGTCCCTCACCCCAGCAACAGAAGGCACCCAGCTCACTTGTTTTATGATGATGGCTTCCATTTAAGTCTGCATTTGAGGAAAGGGTTCTGTGCCATTTAAACGTCTGGGCATTCTCTAGAGCATTAAACAGATAAATTAAAAGACAGTTTATAAGGTAACTAAAACAATTTATAAGGCACATAAAATTAGAATAAAAAAGGGAATCAAAATAAAGAGGTGATAAAAGAAGTCAAAACAGCAGTTAAAGTTGATTACATGAGTATGTTCAGTTTGTAGAAATGCACTGAGCTGCTCTCTAGAAGTAGTCAGCTTTGGCTTCCCAGTCCCTGAGGGAGGCCGCACTTCACGAAGTCTACACATAGCTCTCCTGTCCTCTCCAGTCAGCCTCTGCCCTCTCTCCAACCTGATGTATGGCTGACCTTGGCACTCCCAGCTATCAGTTGCTTCCAATCTCTACATTTAAGACCTTTAGGGGCACCTGGGTGGCTCAGTTAGTTAAGCCTCCAACATCAGCTCAGGTCATGATCTCACAGTTGGTGGGTTCGAGAGCCCCGCGTCGGGCTCTGGGCTGACAGCTCAGAGCCTGGAGCTGCTTCAGATTTTGTGTCTCCCTCTCTCTGCCCCTCCCCCACTCACACTCTATCTCTCTCTCAAAAATGAATAAATGTTAAAAAAAAAAAAAAGAACTTCAAATCATTGCACATTACTTCTTGCAAACTTTTTCAAAAGATTCACTTCTGTGTATGTGTATGCGTGTATGGAATTTATTTACAATGTCGCAGGTCTTTAGCCCTGTCCTGCCACAATCTGAAACTTGACTTTCAGCTACAGACAAGTGATGTGTTCAACTACACTGTTTTATATTGGCATAGATAACCAGTGGCTCGTGTTTATATGCGTTTATTTCTCCCTCATCTTTGAACATCTCTTTCAAAGAGTTTGTACGTGAGTGGTTATAGAAAACTAAACGATGTAAAATCCTCCTCCTCTCTTGATGTTTCCCAGCTGCAGACCGACTTGGAGCAGGAGTACCAAGACAAGTTCAAAAGGCTGCCCCTGGAGATCCTGGAGTTCGTGCAGGAAGCCATGAAAGGGAAGATCAGTGAAGACAGCAATCACAGTTCTGCCCCTCCCTCCCTGGCCTCAGACCCTGGAAAACTGAACCACAGGCCTCCTTCTAGTGAGGAGCTAGAAGGAGACAACCCAGGAAAAGAATTTGATACTCCTCTGTGATTGCTCCTGCCAGGCCTTCAAAACATGCATGGCCACTTCATCAGACTCTCTCTTACTACCAAGATCACTGCCCAGGAGCATCTTCCTGAGAAGCATCCCTTAGCCTAAAATCCACACCAAAGGGGGAGTTCTAGAAGGATCCATGCAGACATCCTCATGCCCAGACTCCATGCGTTATATGGACACTACCACAGGTCTACTTGTGCAGAGTGCATGTATGTGGGATTTTTGTTTCCTTTCCAATAGTAAATTCAAAGCAGGCAACTTCCAGGCTCCACGGGACATTAAAGGACAGTGTCTTTTTTGAAGAAAATCAAGCTCATGTTTTTATTTGAAACTCTGGTGTAAAGCATTTCAAAGTAATAGAAATAGTTTGAGAAACGCATAACACTATTTAACACTATTGAAGAGTCAACTTAGAGCATTTGTTTTCCTAACTGCCCCTCAACTACCGTATCTTCAAGTTAACATGCATATTAAATTGTTCCATCCTTTGCTTTGCAAGCACTGGGAGCTTGCATTTTGCTAATTTATTTATCGTAGAGGCACCAGTGTATTTGTTGCTGACATGGTTTTATTAGATACCATAGTGATTCAAATAAGTTGGTTTTCTTTCTTGAGGAAAAGTCACTTGATTGTATCCTCACCCAGTGAATCTATCCCAAGACTTAGCAATATGGCTCCTACGTTCGGTTGCTTGAGCAAACTGGCCACTCACTTCCAGGCAGTGTGCTTTCTGAGTTGACTATTTGCACTTAAAGTCTTGATAGTCATTGATTGTTGGCCTGAAATTATTACGTAACTACAAAGAGTCTGTCTGGTTGAATAAAAATAGTTGAGCTGATGTATGTTGAGCAGAGATTCAATCAGACTGAACAGGTTCCAGTGGTTATTTTGCTGTCTCACATTTTATATGGTTCATTTATTTTTAATATAGAGATAAAGATTGAATATTTATCTAGAGAATACACAAACCCACATATAAATGATATATATTATCTCCATGTATATATGTACACACTCAGCCATGTAAGTGCATACACAGACACAGACACACACAAGTGTGGCTGTGTGGTTTTTAATTGGCAATGACCCAAGTCTCTTCCACAAGACTTAAAACCAAATTCGGGGATAAATACCTAGAGAAGAAAATGGTCAAACATATGTATTATGTTGCTATTAAAGTATACTGAAATTCTAAGAAACTGATGGAACTATTGATATGAGTGGAGGTAGATTTAGAACTTAGAATATGAATTTGATATATATTTTACAGGATCAAAAACTGGATTTTAAGTATCAGATTTTAAGCTCATTTTAATAGAATATACAAAATGTATAGGGCAGCAATAGGGAAATTTATTAGTATCTTTCCTAATTTTTAAGTCTGACAGATTTCAATTTTATTCTAACATAAAAAATCTCTCATTATATATTTACTATGTACATTTAACTCACTTAATTATGTCTTTTTGTTAAGTTTCTATGTTGGGTGGCATAAGAAAAACAAGTTATATCATGGGAAAACTGATCAAAACTATTATTGAAAGTACTTAAGTAAGAGAGAATAATTATATAGAGTAAAGTATAATCTAGAAAGTAACACAAAGAACATTGACATTAACGCCCTGAAGAAAGATGCTCACAGCTTTATTTTACTTTAAAACAAACCTGTCTGATTGTAGCTTAGTGAAACATTCTAAAGTGCAAAAACCAGTTGTGTCCTGAAGATTGTGTTTCAAGAATTTAATATTTTTATGCAAATTATTTTATTTAACCTTAAGCAATAACTAGGGATTACAATTAAGTTTTAATCAAAACGAAGGCTTAGTTCAAACATTAGGCAAGAGTGTTTGATTAAAAAAAACACATCTAGCAAGACACAAGGGGAAAAAATCCCATCCTCTTTGGAGATTATTATATTTTGATCTGAAGGATTTGGGGTATTAATTAGACACTTAATAAAACTTATCTTCCACTGAAAGAGAAATCTTTTGTAAAGCATTCTACTTTTGCACTTTGAAAGAAAGGCATTAATCATAAGGAAACAAGAAAGGGCACAATTGAATGCTGCATTTTTATAAACAAAATTACAGACTGTCTAAAATTGCAGAAGAGTGAACTAATAATAGCATTCATAACCAAACACAATGATGATTATTACAGAACCTTGTATCACAGTTCAGTCCAGAGACAGACAAAAGTGGAAAAAACCTTGACTTAACACAAAACTGTTCTGGTAGTTGGATTTCATTATCTTAGTGACTCGATAGTCATTTTGCAATACATTTGTATTTGGCCATTTACTGTAATCACATTTTTATATCTGTACAATGACAGTTTTTGCAGTTGTGGGGTGGTGTATAACACTGTCCATCTTGCATCATTGAAACTACTACAGTGATATTATCATTTAACAATATTAATATTACTTGAAATAGAGTAAGATAAAGAAAAAGGGTCTATATGATGTGCAGTTTTGTGCCTTTATGTATTTGCCTTGTTCTGTGTTGAATGTGTGAAATTCTGTACTGTGGTCTTTCCTATAATAGAGAGAGCTGCGTAGTAAATTAGACCGTGCCCCTCTGATACCTTTACACTACTGAGAATAGTGTGGTTTTGGCCGTGAAAACCAATTTTCAAAATTCTAATGACATGCTGTGTGGTTTTGGTTTTCAGCATTTTATTTGAACATTTCAACATCGCCGTACATTAATGAATACTCCTGTAATTGATAAGCAGTCATTAAATACTTCTGAAAGAAAGGGCCATTGCTTGCATTACTTTGAATTTAATGTTGCGCTTGTGCACTGTATATATATTGTTTGTGATGGATTGGACATTGTGACTTTTGCCTTTTCAGAAGACAATAAAAGATAGGACAAAGTATTTGAAACTCTTAAAGTGTACATATTTTGGTTCTTCTATCTCCGATTATTTAAAATGCGTAATTCACATTTTTGTAATGATTCTATGCAATTTTGTGGCATGATGTTTCTTCCACTTGTAATTTTATGTGCTTTCATCACAAATCCAAAGGAAACAATAAAAATTTCTTAACACGTCCCAGCTGTTATTTCTTGGTGACAGAGCCAACCTTTTTTTTTTTTTTTTTTTTTTTTAAGGGCAAGATGGTGTGAGTGGGCTTAGTACCAGTCATTAGGGCCATAAGGTCCACTCTCACACAGCCTTTCTGTGGCTGCACAAGAAATCAGTATGCTGCAATGCATGTGCTGGAGGGCACAACTGTCATTGCTCTATTACTCTACCACCCCATCCAGGAGTGGCATTACACCTGCCCATTAATTTCATTTTAGAGATCCACTCTCCCTTCCTTCAGCAAAGCTAAGGAAAGCAAAAGTCAAGGATTCTTGACAAGTACTGGAGATGAACTGACAGAATACTTGATGTAAGTTTTCTTAGAAACCTAGAGTTTGCAACACTAATTTTTAAAAAATTTTTTATGTTTATTTATTTTATAGAGAGAGAGAGATACAGAGTGCAAATGGGGAGGGGCATATAGAGAGAGGGAGACACAGAATCCAAAACAGGCTCCAGGCTCTGGGCGGTCAGCACAGAGCCTGATGCAGGCCTCGAATCCACAAACCGTGAGATCATGACCTGAGCCAAAGTTGGATGCTTAACCGACTGAGCCACCCAAGTTCCTCTGATGTTTTTTTAAAAAGGAATATACATGTGCATTATGAGAATGTCACCATATGCAATATATCCATTACCTACTGCTCTGTTACACATTAGTCCAAAACCTGGTGGCTTAAAGCAATAAGAACTATCTCTTGTCTCTCATAATTTTGTAGATCAAGAATTCAGACAGGGCAGAGCAGAGATGGTATGTGTCTACTCCACAGTACTCAGGGCCTCAATGGAAAGATCAAAGACTAAGGACTGGGGTTCCTGGGGGCTTAGTCAGTTAAGCAGCAGACCCTTGATTTTGGCTCAGGTCGTTTCCTCATGGTTTGTGAGTTAGAGCCAGCGTCCAGCTCTGAGCTGTGAGTGCAGAGTCTGCTTTGGATCCTCTGTCTCCCTCTCTGGGCACCTCTCCCACTCGTGCTTGCTCTGTCTCAAAAATAAACATTAAAAAAGAAGGAAAGAGGAAACAAGGAAGGAAGGCAGGGAGGGAGGGAGGGAGGGAGAGAGGGAGGGAGGGAGGAAGGAAGAAAAAGAAAGAAAATAGGCTGGGGGCTGGAATCCTCTGAAGACTAATTTATTCATATGTCTGATAGTTGATGGTACAAGAGACTAGTCAGGCAGCTGGGCTGGAACACCCACATGTGGCTTCCCCCCAGTTGGCCTGGATTTTCCCCCTTTATGGTGGAGGGAATGAACATAGACCCCATCTCACCGTGGCTGCAGCATGAATCACACTGAAGAATAGGAAGTGTCAAATAAATACGTAGCAAGGCCTTACTTGGAAAATACAATCTGCCACAAAATGTATGCAACTGAATTTGTAGTTACACTTAAACCTGTTCCACCTCCTTTGTTTTCTACATCAGTGAATAAAATCAATATCAACTCAGTCACCCAAACCAAAATGTTGGCATCATCTTTGACAGCTCTCTCATCTCCCTTCCAATGAATCACCAAGTTGGGTCAATTGTGACCCTGTGACAGCCCTCAGATTCATTCATTTTCTGGCCTCCCTGCTAGTAGCTAAGTTCAGGCCACCTCCCCCTCCCACTTGCCACGGTTTTCCTAAATGTTCTCCTTGCTACTAGTCCCAAATCGTGTAACTGTTTCCCCATACTATAGCTAGATAGGTTATACAAAAGAAAAAATGAGATTAAAAGCCTTTACTGACCCCAATTGTCTTCAGGCTAAGGTCTAAACCCCTTGATGAATGTTCAAGTTCTCACATGATTTGGTTCCTATATGACTCTCTAACTTTATCTCTTAGTACTCCTCACCCACATCACATTCCAGCTTTATGGGCATGTCATTTCTTGGGCTTTTTGAATACTATTCCTTTAACTATGTAGACCCTTTACCTATGTTTCTCTTTCCCTTGAACCCTTCCCCAACACACACATACGCGCGCGCACGCGCGCACACACACACACACACACACACACAGGGGTTCTCTCTCCTTTCCCTAACTCTTACTCATCTTTAGATTTATAACATAAATGTCACTTCCTCTAGAAATCCTTCTTTCATTCACCCAAGTTTTTGTCAAGCCTCATCATTTGTGCTCTCATTGTATCTTGTATCAATTATCTATCACTGCATAACAAATACCACCAAAACTTAGTGTCTTAAACAATCATTTTCTATTCCTTGTGAGTCTAGGGGAAGGTGGATGTTTCTGCTGATCTGGGCTGGGCTGGCTTGATCTCAGCTGGGCTCATGTGTATATCTGCAGTCAACTATGACTTGGCTGGTGGCTGATCCTACCTGGGCTCTTTCACATGTCTGGGGCTGGGGCTGAAATAACTGGATGACATAGTTCTGCTCTTATTACTTCTTACCCCCCAGCAAGCTAGCAATAGCTTTTTCACATGTCAGAGACAGGATCTGGAGAATAAGCAAAAGTGTTCGGGCTTCATGAAGTCTACACTCAGAACTGGCACACCATTACTTCTACTACATGCTACTGGTAAAAGTAAGTCATAAAACCAGTCCTGGTAAAGAATAAAAAGACACTACAATATTATAGGGAAAAGGATATGGACACAAGGGAGTCATGAATGGTGTCCACTAATGCCACCAAGCCACCAAGCACTTTGTACTTTCTTTTACATATAAAGTACATGTCAACTCTAATATAATGGTCCTCTTACTTAAATACGTCCTCCACCGATACTTTTGAGGGCAAGTGTCAAGACTCATTCACTACTGAATCCCTCATCTACCACTATGTAATCACTCAATGAATATTGAGTTTATGTTGAATAAATTTGTTTAATCATCTACCTACTAATGCTGTTACTTGGTCATTTACCTATTAGTTCTAGGGTAGAAAAAATAAACAATTAATATATAACATAATAAGTGTCATTAATTCAAAGCTATAGTCTTGTCTAAACACTCCATGGGTCTGCATCTCTGTAGAATCACAGAACCCACATTCTTTGCCTTTGACTTATGGGACCAGCCCCAAGACACAAAACACCAAATCAGTGATTAAAGTAGGTCAGTCACCAAATATTATGTTCTGGAACACGGGTAGAGAAAGCTATGCTTACCCTGGCTTCCAGGGATAACAACAGCCTGTTTTGCCCACGAGAGAGAACTCAGGAGCCATTCTTTCCCCCGAAAGCCACATGGAGTGCAGTTGTGTCTTGGAATATTCTGCATATATATTTTTAATAACACTTTTATTGAGCTATAATTCACATACTCCCTGGGCAGCTCACTCAGTTAAAGCATCTGACTCTTGTTTTCAGCTCAGGTCATGATCTTATGGTTCATGTTGGGCTCTGCACTGACAGCATGACAGCCTGCTTGGGATTCTCTCTCTCTCTCTCTCTCTTTCCTTTACCCACTCTCTCTCTCTCTCTCAAAACAAATATATAAACATTAAAAAAAAATTGCTCATCAATCACCACTCTCTAATTCCAGAACATTTTTGTCTTCCCCAAAAAGAACCCATATTCATCAGCAGTCACTCCCCTTCCCCACGACTCCCCCCAGCTCCTCTCCCTTGCCTCTGGAATTCTGTCTCTTTAGATTTGACTATTCTGGACATGTTATATGATTGGATTTATACAGTATGTGGCCTTATGGCCTTCTTGCACTTAATATAAAAACTTCAGGGTCCGTCCATGTTGTAGCATATACCTGAGCTTCATTCCTTTTAATGGTTGAATAATAGGCCATTGTGTACATATTTTATTTATTCATTCACCACCTGGTGAACATTTGGGTTTTTTCCACTTTGTTATTATTATGAGTAGTACTGCTATAAATACTCACATACAAGTTTTTCTTGGACATATGTGTTCAGTTCTCTTGGGTACATACCTAGGGGTAGAATTGATGGTACACATAGTATCTCCACATTTAACTTTTCAAGGAACTGCCAAAAAGCTTTCCAAAGTGGCTGCACCTACTTTATGTTCCCAGCAAAGTCTGAAAGTTCCAATTTCTCACATTCTTGCTAACATGTTTTTTACTTTATCATTTTGTGAGTAAAACTTAGTATGTCATTGTGGTTTTGATTTGCATTTCCCTAATAATTAATGATGTTGTCTATCTTGACCACATATATGTCTTCTCTGGAGAAATGTTTATTTAAATCTTTTCCTTGTTTTTTTATTTTTTAAAAATGTTTATTTACTTTTGAGAGAGGGGAGAGGGGAGGAGACGAGAAAGGAGAGAGAATCCCAAGCAGGCTCTCTGCTGTCAGCATGGAGCCCTATGTGGGGCTCAATCTCATGCACGGTGAGATCATGACCTGAGCTGAAATCAAGAGTCAGATGCTTAAACAACTGAGTGATCCAAGCTCCCCTTGTCCATTTTTTTAATTGATTGAATATTTATTTTAAAATATAGGCCCCTTTTATTGATTTTTGTCTTCTAGTCTCTTTTGCCTTTGTGTGTACGTATGTGTGTGTGTGCCTCTCTACCCCGAATCTCTGTCTTACAAAGTATCTCACAATTATCATTTTCCCCTGGGCCACTGAATATTTGGAGGTTGTTTGAAAAAAAATGGTATTGGTTATTTTCTCTGTGAATCCAAAATGTCATTTGCTTATTTTTTTTTACTAAATGTCAAATATTTGTTTATTTTTTCAAATTTCTTTCTTCCTCCTCAAAACAGGGTGCAAAATAAGTCTAACAGTGTGGGTTGAATTCATTGGAATCCACTCTATTTTTATGGAAGGAAACTTACTAAAAACAACGGGAATTTTGATTATTGCCATGGAAATATTCATCACGTAGCCTTTAAAATTGAAGTGAATTACAGAACATGTTATTGAACTTATGGTACAAAAAGTTTAATGTGTCAAAAAGGTATCAATAACAAAGGAAAAAATCTTGCCAATTAAACTATGACTCCTCATCAAATATAAAGGCACATTCTGATTTCAGACAGGCTAAAAGTAAATCTTAGAATCAGTGAAATACCATAATTTCCTTTTTTTAATTTCAAACAAATATCTCTTTCATGAGAACCTAAGTTTATACATTCATTTATTTAAAACTAGTAAAAGCCAGATCTCCAGGAAGCATTAGCACCAGTTCAAGACCAGAAAAGTAGTTGAAAACAAGAGATAAGTGTGTTTATAAATCTCTGTAAAGTGTAGCAAAATAGGGCACCTGGGTGGCTCAGTTGGTTAAGCCTCCGACTTCAGCTCAGGTCATGATCTCATAGTTTGTGAGTTTGAGCCCTGCATCAGGCTTTCTGCAGTCTGCACAGATCCTGCATAGGATCCTCTGTTCCCCTCCCTCTCTGCCCCTGCCCCACTTGTGTGCTCTTTGTCTCAAAAAATAAATAAACATTAAAAAAAGTGTAGCAAAATAGGGTTTGATTCATAACATATTACAAAGTCTGTTCCCTGCTTTGGATTCTGTGTCTCCCTCTCTCTCTGTTCCTCCCCTGCTCTCTCTGTCTCTCTCTCTGTCTCTCTCCAAAATAAATAAACATAAAAATTTAAAAAAAAGAAGTCCAGATTTCTAAGTCATAACCACACCCAGATGAATATGCCTTTAAGGCTACTCCCTCAGGATGATTCATAGTGCACATCTCTACCCCAACAGAATTAAGAGGAAAGATCTATTTCCCTTTTATCATGGAGGTGTTACTATTATACACGCATATTCATGCATGCATGCACATACTTAGCTTGGACAGAGGGTCTTCAGCATCAAAAGGCTGGTAACACCTTTTTAGCCTCCAAGAGGAGTCTCCCTAAATCATCCCCCCTTTATCTGCAGCAAGGAGCAACCCCAGCTTGTTGAAACTAAGATATGGTTCATATACCACTGAGAGAAATTCTGAGTCCAAGTAGTTTATTTGAAAGATAAACTTGTGCTGAAATCTCTATTAAAAATGGCAAAGTAGGGGCACCTTGGTGGCTCAGTCAGTTAAGCATCCAACTCTTGATTTTAGCTCAGGTCATGATCTCACAGTTCCTGAGATGGGTCCCCAAATCCGGCTCTGCACTGACAGTGAAATCTGCTTGGGATTCCCTCTCTCTCTCTCTCTCTCTCTGTCCCTCCCCGACCTCAGAAATAAACACTTTTAAAGATGGCAAAGTAGTTTTTGATTCACAATATAGTACAAAGTGTCTTAAAATACTTTTCCCATTTTTTCTCTCCCTGTATATGATTGTCACAGATAAAATATCTGCCCCCAAAATATCTCTCAATTCCCACTTGATTTATTCTATTTTCTTTCTTTATTCTATTTTTTAAAACTGCGACAAGGATATGAGGAAAGCCAAGGAAAGTTATTTTTGATAAGCAGGTTATCACTGTGAGCAACTGGGATCACTCCCCATGGACCCTCCTCAGAACTGACCCACCAGACATGAACATCTGAGATATTTACTCATGAATGCTTATCTCTCATTGGCTGTGGATCTCTTCTGAGGCATTAGCTGCCTAGCACTTCCAGCCATTCCATCTGTTAGCCAAAGATGTACCTGTAGCCAGAAAACATCCTCAGGCAGAGGCAACATCTTAGGTTATGGATAGAGAATGATCTCAAGTGATCTGGGACAAGCTAAGAACTACCTCCTAACACTCAGCACATCAAGACAGGCCCCATTATATCTGTAAGCAACATACACAAAAGAGAAGGTGAACTGATTCCGATAAAACTACCTATGAAGTCAGAGTTATAACAGTTTTTAATTGGTAAACTTCAAACTTCCTCTTCTCCATGTTTCAGACCTATAAATGAACATAATCTCAGCTTGGTCCACCCTTAGGGGATGGACCCATGGAACAGGCCCATGCTGGCCCTAGAAGTGGACTTGAAGACCTTTGGGCAAGGATTTCTAGAAATCCAAGTATGGCCAAAAAGGGCAGTTTATCAGGTGCCCTACACTCATGAAATTCCTCCTATGGAGGTGGCACAGCCAGAAAAACAGTCAAATTGAGGCCCTCCAAATCATGGAGCCCAAGACAATGACTCTCTTTGGCTGGATCTAGGGCAGTACTGCTTTCAAACATAAGCAGCTAGATAACTTTTAAATATAGAATAATGTAGTCTCTTTCCCCAATACTTCTCCCAAGTGATCTTCCATTTATTTAAAAGGCTAAGCCTTTCTGTATTCTATAAATCAGGGAAGGGAGATAACGAGGTGGAAAGCTAGAAGTCTGGTTCTTTTCTCCTAGGCTTTGTCATTCAAAAGCCTGTACACTTAGCAGGATGGAAAAGAGTCCAGTTATGGACAAAACATTTGGGAGAAATCATGAGACAAAGTAGATTTCCCTGAGCTGGAGGGAAATAAAAAGATTCAGCAGATGCATTGAGAGTATAGATGTCAGAGGAATAATAAGGGAGGAATTTTGCCTCCTATGCAAAGTACCAAAAAAAATAACAAGACCTCAGAGGGAGCACAATCTTATCAAATTGCACTTTGAAAGCTTCAAGAAATTCCCATATCCTACAGTAGCATAAAAGCAACAAAAGAATTCCAGGACTTCCCTGGATGGAACGTATGAAGCAGAACCATTGGATATAAATGGACCAGGAGTATAAGAACAAAGCAAGACAACAGATGACTCAGAGGATTCCTGCATAGAAAGATGAACTGAAGATCAGGTGGGTCCTTCTTCAGGCATATCTTGGCACTATACAAGCCTTCAAATAGCTTCAAATGGAACATAGCTTCAAATGAAAACAATTAACTGAGAATTTTTAGCAAATGGATACTCAAAAAAATGAATTAATTTGAGTTATATAAAAATAATGCACACCTTACCAAAGGCTTCTGAATTAATGAAGATAATTATTTATACTCAAAAGGTCTAAGCTTACCTAAAATGTCCTTTAAGACCGGAGGACCACACTACTTTTATGATATGCAAGGCAAAGGTTGTTCAACTAAGGGAACTCTTTTGAAGAAAGAGTTCCCTTAGTGATTCCCTTAGAAATCCATTCTGTTCTCACTGCTTGAAACCTCAGTGATAATTTCTCCTTTAATCCCAAAATTTGCTCTTCTCTGCTTCTAAGACCCACTATACTTGAATTTTCACTTAAATATGCTTGATTCTACACTTTGCCTTTTCTATTCCAATGGTCCATGGTGGTCTGTGGTTCAGTATACTGGATTATTCTATCTTATCATGTGCTGGATTCTAATTCTGGAGGTATAAAGCTGTGCTATGCTGTTTATCTTACTATTTGCTTAAGCCACGTATAATTCAAAGGGAGTTTGAAAAACCACATAGCTAAAATTAGCTATTTCAGCTGTCTATGCCTTCCCAAATCCTCTCTGCTTTTCTACGTTCTTTCCCATCCCATTCAATACATTGATCTTATAACCACATCTGAGAAAACTATCATTTTCAACTAACTTTCTGGTTTAAAATTTTTCTGGCCTATCTTCTGATTCAATGATTCTCTTTTCACCTGGATCTAATCTGTTATTAAACCTGTCCATTGAGTTGTTCGTTATTCCAGCTATTGCATTTTTTATATCTAGATGTTTTATTGGGTACTCTTACAAAACTGTGAAGGACACTTTTCACAGTGTCTATTCTCTGAAGATTATTTCTAGTTGTCTCTTTTTTCCCTTTATTTGTACTAAATTGCTTTAGAGCTGTTAGTTTCACAGTTTGATTTCTTCTGGTTCTTCTGTTGGTACTTCACTTTTTTGCATACTTAATTAATTTTTACTGAATAATGCTTATTTTCCTTGAGGAAATTATTTATAAGAATTCTCAGAGACCTAGAAAGGAGACACTTTCTGACAGAAAGAATTGGTGTTTGTTTCTGCCTGGTGCCTAGGGGATTATCCAATCCAAATACATTTAGTGTTCTTTTTAATGTTTTGGACCACTAATGTATATTATGGTTCATTTTAAAGATGAAAATTGTTATTTGGGGCGCCTGGGTGGCTCAGGTGGTTAAGCGTTCAACTTTGGCTCAGGTCATGAACTCACAGTTTTGTGAGTTTGAGCCCCGCGTCGGGCTCTGTGCTGAGAGGTAGCTCAGAGCCTGGAGCCTGCTTCTGATTCTTTGTCTCCTTCTTTCTCTGACCCTCCCCTGCTCACACTGTCTGTCTCTCTCAAAATAAATAAATAAATAAATAAATAAATAAATAAATAAATAAATAAATAAATAAATAAAACATTCTAAAAAATGTTTGAAGATATAACCTCTTTAGGATAATTTTCCTCCAACTGAGAATCAAAGAAACTTTTTTTGAGACTTTATAATAAATAAAGTATTAAGATTAGTTTTGGTCTTCCTTTATTCTAACATCAAACCCTTTTGGGCCCCATCTTAATGCGTGAAGGGTCTCCTGTCAGATTCTCTAATTTGAATAATAGACTTCTTAGATTCTCATTCTTATCTAGCTCACTCAGTAAGCCCATCAAAATGGAAGTCCAAATTTGCCATTCTGAATAGGTAAATATTCTCATGATAAAATTGGCTTGAGCTCTGTGCTTACTTCTCTGGATTCCAGTTTTCTCTTAGATTTTGGTCTAATAATTACCTGCTACTCTGTCATCTCTTCATTACCTTTATGAAAATATTTAAGTTTTGGGGAGCTTTGATGGCCCAGCTGGTTGAGCATCTAGCTCTTGATTTTGGCTCAAGTCATGATATTATGCACAGTTCATGGGATCTGGCCCCATTCCAGGCTCTGCACTGACAATGCAGGCTACCTGGGATTCTCTCTCCCTCTCTCTGTCCCTCCCCTGCTCACCATCTGGTTCTCAAAATAAATAAATGAACTTGAAATATATACATATATTTCTATTTCATATACCATTTTAGTTGTTTTCTATAAAACAGTTACTCAATTTTTATTGGGTGTATTTTGAAATGTTTAAACTATTTTCCCAAAGAACAGCTTTAATGCTTCCTAGGTCCTTCATGTAGATAGCATGAATATATTACTGTCAATAACCAGTGAAAGTAGGCAATCAAAGTCTAAAAATGAAGTGGTTCATTTGTTATTAGGACGATGTATAGCCTTACTCATATATTTCAGCTGAAATAGCAATCAAATAGGAAAATGTCTGGTAGAGATGGCAAAAACCCTCCCTAGAATCTGAAGACCTTGAAGTTGTCAAATATATATATGATAGCCTTATAAGCTAAATTTAGCATTTAGAGCTCCAATTTCTCTCTGAGATGTGTAAAATCTCATCTAGCCCGAGAGTTCCCTACTGGCTGCACCTCTGAGAAGTCAATTATTCTCACCAACGGCAATTTTGATTTATGCAGGCTAAATTATTTCTGTTTTTCTTATGTGATTTTTAATAGAAGGTGTACTATGAAATTGAAGGACTAATAGCCGACATAAAACCTGATGCTAGTCACCAAATTGCCTGAGGAAACAGATGTTTTGGTTACATGATATTTTTCACTAAGAAATAAGTACAAGGTCGAATCTTATTCCCTACTTCATCCCCAGAGCTTACTGTAGCACTGAGCCAGGAATAATAGATGACAATCAACAAAGATTGCATGAATTAATTAACCCTTGGTTGACTGAAAAAAATGGCACTAATTCTTCATAGCCTCTCTATATTTTTGTAATGTGATTTTGTAAATTCTTCCATCAAGAAGTCATGTCTCTGAGGGCGCCTGGGTGGCTTAGTCGGTTGAGCTTCCGACTTTCGCTTAGGTCATGATCTCGCGGTTCGTGGGTTCGAGCTCTGCGTCGGGCTCTGTGCTGACTGCCAGCTCAGAGCCTGGAGCCTGTTTCAGTCTGTGACTCCCTCTCTCTCTGACCCTCCCCTGCTCACGCTCTCTCTCTCTCTGTCTCCTAGAAATAAATAAAACATTAAAAAAAAAAAAAAAAGAAGTCATGTCTCTGCCCTAACCTCAAATTTGCCCTCCTCTTGTGATGGGCTTTGACCAATAGAGTGAGATGGTTCCATATTACAGTTCCCAGACTAAAATTACATCTTTTGGAACCCTGACACCACCCTGAGTACAGTTCTCTACTAGCCTGTAGGAAGATGAGAAACCTCACAAAGCAGTGTAGACCTCATTTCCCCAAGTGAAGTACCAGATGTATGATAGACTTCAGTCAATGTTAGCTAAGCCACCCAGCTGCCCAACTGAGGTAGCAGGCTGTTCCAAAGCCAACCTGCAAGCTTGTAAGCATGACAAATGGTTTTTGGTTTTAGCCACTCAATCTTTGTTGCAAGCCTTCCTGAGAGTGTTTAAGAAGAGAGGATGCCAAGCTGGAGATAAGTCCTCAGTGCCAATTTAGTCTCTGCCATGAGCTTGCTAATCTTGCACAAAACACTTCAGCCCCTCTCTGCATCAGATTTGAGATTTCTTTAAGTTATACTCCTATATGTTGTGTGGAATCCCCCAAAATGATTTACTTTACATTCCTGACAAAAGTTTGTAGTTGTTTGTTGTTGTTGTTGTTGTTTTTAGTCATTTGTCAAATCTCCAGGGAATTTGCTTGTATGTGAAGTATTACAAATTATAGAAAGTTAAGTTGAATGTATTCTTACCCTTAGCCATTCCTCAAATTATATTTTTAGAGCAACTTTTTATTGAGAGTTTTCTGTGATTTTTGTTCTCTTTTGTTTTCACCATCCTATTCTCAAAGTAGAAGTCAAAAAAAACAAGATCTTTTAAAATAAGTGTCCTCATTAACCAATTCTTCAGTGAACTTTGTACTTTACCATCATCCCAAAAAGGGTCATAAAACAGATTTCACAAAGAAACAAAAATACCCTCTTAATGTCCATCTAGTTTTTCTGATTACATTACTGCAGTAGAGAGATATAGATCATTGGAACTCATAGTCCTCAATTCTGAAAAGTGTATCAGACTTTATATATGTACAAATGGACTCAAACATACAGATTTGTGTTTATATAAGGAGGGTTAGCGTGATTCATGAGAGTCAGTGATTCTTGATACGTGAGGATTAAGGACCTCTTTGAAGATCTGATGAAAATTAGGAACTCATGGTTCAGAAAAGCATACATACATGCACATTCACATAGTAGACTTTCTCATGCTTTTTGCCTTCTTAGCACCTTATAAACACTGTTCATATGCTTGGGAACTTTTCCACCTTATTAATTTGCATATCTCCAGAGTAGACACTAGAGATTCACTTCCCATAATTGCAACTATGACACAGACATGTGGCCTGGGATCAGCCATTCAGGTACAAGGGCATGTGAAAGCAGGCACTGCACAGATTCCTTCTGGCTAGATCGGAGGCCAAGACACTGGGATTTCAGAAGTGGAAGTGGTTGGGTGTCCTGGCACATTATGCTCCACAGCAGCTGGGCGAGGTGCCGTGAGTGTCCAAGAGCAGAGGCAGCAGTCTTTCCCTGGAACAGTCCACTGTATAACTTTGGAGTCATTCCAAGCCTGATTCTCAGACCCTTTCAGGGATGCTGTGAACTACCTAATGTTTTTAAGAAATTCTTCAACTATGTCTTCAACAGAGAATTCTGACTGATGCATGTATAAAAAATACATTTTGCACATAATTCCTAGACTTTGAAAGACCAGTCTAGGAAAGTCTTTGCTTTGCCACTAACTACTCATTCATTCAGTACTAAGAGGTATCTACATCCTCTGCCCTCAATTTGAGCACCATTGTGACTAATAGAATGAGACAGTGGTAATGCTATGGAACTTCCAAGGCCAAGTCAGTCAAGGTAATACAGCTTCTGTCTTGTCACCAGGGATACCCTGAGCCATCATGGCATAAGATGTCTATCTACCAGAAGCCACCATGCTGTGAGCAAACCAGACCATATGGAGAGGCCATGTGAGGTGCTCGTGGGGCACTGAAAGTCAATATCAATTGCCAGACAGAACCCTGTTATTTTTTCATGCAAATTGATAAATCTGCCCAGGACAACAGGCATCCAACCAGGACTGCTCCGATGCATGATCAGTTTTGAGCATCTACCCTGGGCATCTTGGCCTTTCTTTACCTCTGTGGATTTCCTTAAAATGGGAGGAGAGTTGTTGACCTAGTGATGTCAAAAACTGTAGTGCTTAAGGATAGGACAAATGACAAAGCACACAGACAGCTGAAAGTGAGTAACAGAACATGGCACACACCTCAGCAAACTGAAAGGCACACCCCTAGTCTAGAGGGAACAGCTCAGTTCCCATATTTATTATCAGAAAGAAATGTGAGCTCAACATTTCCTAACATTCTGATTTTTTTTTTCAAGAGAATCTAGAAATCTGAAAATCTAAGTTGAAATTTTCAACCTAAATTTAACTTAAGTTAAAATCTTCAATTTAAATTCAAAACTTTGTAGACAATTTTTAAGGTCAGCCCTATGGGCTAGAGGATTTTAATGAAATCTTCAGGCTTACAGGTCAAAATTAACTTAAATATATTACTGCCACCCTCAGGTCTCTATTAATTCTGGCTCTCTGTGGGTTCACTTTGGGGGTAGCTGTCATCTTTGTTAGAGAGAAGACCACTCCTTTGTCTTGTCTCAGAATTCCAGATTGAGACTGATTAAAGTTCCCTTTCTATATTTTGTGCTAAAGGAGTTTTAACTCTATCATGCTGATTCACATAAATGTCCACCCAGGTCCAGAAAAAACATGCAAATTATTTACTCCTTGTATTAATCAACTATTATAATCATGCTGTGTAACAAATATTCAAGCAGCTTATAACAAAAATCACAGATTCATACCATAATCACAGATCTGGGGGTTGGCTAATCCAGCTTGGGCTCAGCTGAATTACTCTGCTTTGGGCTGTGGGTCAGCTAGAGTGGACTGATTTCAGGTTTGCTCTTCCTATGAGCAGCAGCTACCCAGAATCCACAGCACATCACCAGAGTGCAAGAACAAGATCAATGGCAAAATTTCAGTTAAGCCCTCTGTCTGCCTCATATCTGCTAATATTTTCTTGGCCCAAACAAGTCACATGGCCAAACCCCAAATCAAAGGGACCAGGAAGTACACTCTACCCACAATAGAAAAGAGCAGAGAAGTGAATACTTACTGAAATAGAATCCAAACTCTCATACCCAAGATGTCTTTTTAAAAAGCTAGTTTTCTTTCTAAATAATCCCCCAAACAACCTCTCTCCCAGGCCTTGCTGACTCCCCATGGAGCTGACAGGCTCTGGGACTTCACCACAAGTGGACTTTGGCCTGCTGTAAAGCACATGGTGGGTAGCAACAGATGCCGAAGACTTGGAATCTCTCAGTAAAAGTGCTCTAAATTAGGAACAAAGCATTCCTTGGGCTACGTCAAACTTTAAAAATAAGCCTTTGCTCCATACACAGCTAATGACCTTGGTGAAGACATTCAAAATGCCTCATTTAAGATGTTCAAGTAATTACTTGGGCCCAGTTAGCATACGATTTTTCCATCCCATCTGTGCCCTGCCTCTAAGGTCTCTCTCTCCCCTTGTTGTCTTAGGTCCCTATTCCCATGCAGGCTGGACTTCACACAATACATTCCTCGGGCCAGTTCTGCAGTTGTAATCTGTACAGGCAAATTTCTCAAGCATATGAACAGACACCAATCTAATGTAAGAAATCTGTGGTAGGTAGTGCTTTGGGAGGTTTCTTTGTTTTGAATATTGCTTGTTCACTCTGCCATCTTGATGCCTTGTAAGGATAAAAGTCAACCACTGTTATGGTGAGTTATATCCTTCAGGCTGAGCTACAGGTGATGAGGGGATAGGGCACAAATTCCTTTGAAATATCCTTTTCTGAAGAAGCCATGAAGCAAGGTGAACTTTTTGCCAACTCAAGCCTGAGTAGAAGCGTGCACACACACACTCACATGTACACACACACACACACACACACCCTTATGTTTTGTAGCTGACCCAGAAACCTAGGTGTATGAAACACCTGGAAAGTAAACATTATTCAGAAGTGGATTCACAGATAGGACAGGCCTTCCCAGGGTCTCTGATTTCTCATTTACTGCAGCAGAAATAACTGGGCTACCCCATCACCAATCTTGGTATGTGGTCACATTCCAAAGAAATACAAATCCCTCATTATAAAACAAAAAGTAAGTTAAATCTTCCAAGAAGACTCAAACAGATGTAAGAAGTAGAGGTAAATCTTATTGCTTGGCATGTAACATTCATCTTCATCTATCTTCTCAGAGTCCTGCATATCATAGCAACACTTGAACCAAAATACCAAAATGATTCCTTACAGCTCTTCCCTTCTGTTTCTCAGAAAAATCACACACACACACCAAAAGACCTAGAGCTGAAGCAGAAAACAAGGGATGCCCTGGAAGGGACAGAGGCAGTGGGTACATACCAGGAGAATTTATGTCCTGGTCACACTTGCTGCAATCGGTTTCCTCACCTAAGACAGGTGCTGGCTCTTACACGGGTTCTAGAGCTCTCCTGGTCTGGCGTTATTTTCAAAGTCACACTGTGAGATTAAGAAAGCAGAACTCCCATCCAAGTACTAACCAGGCCCGACCCTGCTTAGCTTCCGAGATCAGACGAGATCGGGCGCGTTCAGGGTGGTAGGAGGAACTTGACGGAGGAACAAGGGGGAGAAGAAGGGCAGAAATGGTGGGGGAAAGGGAGAGAAGCAAACCATGAGAGACTCTTGAATGCTGACAAAAACTGAGGACTGATGGATGTGGGGGGAGGGGGGGATGGGCATGGAGGAGGACACTTGTGGGGATGAGCACTGAGTGTTATGTGGAAACTAATTTGA
>NW_027551557.1:2976119-3043804 GCF_008692635.1 Crocuta crocuta
AAAATAAAATAAAATATTCCAAGGACATAAAAGAAAAAAAAAAAAAAGAAAGAAAGCAGAACTAAGGCCTAGAGACCTTAGTTCAAAACTCAGCCCCATCGTGTTTGAATGTAGAAAGTTACTTTGTTTTTATTAATCTGTTTTCTTAACTATCAAACAGGGATTTTTTAAAAATCCAATTTTGAAGTATTATTGTCAAGATTAAATGGTACAATGAAAAAAATCTGGAGACAAATGAGTACTAACACAGCCTGTGCCAATTCCGCAAGGNAAAGAAAGCAGAACTAAGGCCTAGAGACCTTAGTTCAAAACTCAGCCCCATCGTGTTTGAATGTAGAAAGTTACTTTGTTTTTATTAATCTGTTTTCTTAACTATCAAACAGGGATTTTTTAAAAATCCAATTTTGAAGTATTATTGTCAAGATTAAATGGTACAATGAAAAAAATCTGGAGACAAATGAGTACTAACACAGCCTGTGCCAATTCCGCAAGGCAATCAGAGTGAGAAAGTACCTGATCCCTTAAAGAGGCTATTTTCCTCATTTATGTCCTGTCTCCTAGAAAAGTATGAAACTTTCCTGACTCATATAGTGCCAGTCCACTGAAGTGGTCTTTGGGAAATGGTATAGTTTTTACAGGCCGAGCATTCAGTGTTGGGAGATTTGCTTTCTGTATTCCAACGTGAACACATATTAGAGTTAAAAAGATGATGGAGGATGAATTGGCTTGCCCTAGATCGTCCTTTCTCAGGAAAGAGTAGTAAATCCCAAGGAACCAGGTACGTGCTTTCTGGAACATTCCATTCACCCCTCAGTCCCATTCAGAGGTTTGCTATGTTGGTGGCTCTTATAAGCTTAATTGAGCTTCAGTTTGTCTCTGCCTGACTATCTCAACAGTGCCAGAAATGTCTGGTCCCCTAAGAGTATCAGCCAAACTATCTGGAATATGGAATAGATTGCCATTTATCCAAATTGCTGTCAAATCCAAGGGGAAGTCTTCTGAACTAAGGAGATTTGGGACTGCTGCGTGGGCTTATGCAGTATGTGGCCCCCACCGAGGGGGTAATGGAGGATGAAATTAAGCTCTGAGTCATGGCACAGGGCTTCAGGTTGGCAGAAGGGATGTCATCTTTGTAACTCAACAGTGTGGAGGAGGTGAATTTTTTGTTGTTTAATTCCCACAAAATTTCTAAATATAATGGCCACAGTCTTGACATATTTGATACACCTTCTGGCTATTAGGTGGGAGACTGAAACTTATCAGAATTCCTTAGAGGAACGATGCTCTTATGTGGACTAGATCTATAACTTCTTTCAAGACTTTCACAGAAGCCATTGCCTACTCAAGAGAAGACTAATGACCAAGACCCAACTCACATATTGAGTAGAGGGTTTCGGAAAAAAACAAGTCAACATTTTAAAAACACCAAAGTCAGTTGAAACACAGGAAATTCAATCTGGCAGGCTGTCAAGAAATGGTGGCTTCATTTCATTCACTTAAGCTATTTAACATAACAGGAATTCTGATTTCTCACAGTCAGACAATCTCCTCTATTAAAAAAAAAACAAAAACAAAAAACCAGTCATCTGTTAGAATCGTATGCTTGCCAGGACAAGAATTCTTTCTCATTTTGCACTTTCATTATTGAAAATTTCAATAACAAGTTTGTAAACAGAAATGTCTTCTCAGGCTTCATAATGAGTCAAGATTCTTCCTTTAATATGGAAAGAGAACTTCAGTAAAGATATCTGTTATAAAAGTTGCCACATTGCTTAGAAATTTATGTTTGTCCCTTACTGTAGACTATGAATCACCAACTCTCATTCCAGAGTAAGAACATTATCTTGTTTCTCTTCCGATGCCTGACAAACAACGGATACCCAAAAAATTTTTTGTTGATTAAATGAATGAACGAACTAAAGTTAAGAAGTAACATAGTCTTTCTTTTCAAAGCTCAATGTGAAATCTGTTCCGTGGTAGTTTAACAGGAAAGTTTAAATAATATATTCTTGCTGGATGAAAAATGTTTTACATATACACGTATGTGTGTGTACTTGATGTATTATACATAATATATGATATGCTTTATATATGTGTGTTATATGTGTGTATATATAGATGATGTATGTGTGTATGTATATAACACACACATATATAATAAAGAATATTTTCCATTTCTTTATCAGCACCCATAACAAATAAGTTTGTCTTATGTCTAGCCACCATTAAGTATTGAGAGGTAGGTAAAATTTGTCATTATTTCCAATTGATGAACCAGAAGTTCCTCAGTATCATCTTTCCTATCCAGAAGATGTAAATACATACCTTCAACACAATATGAATGTATCTTTAGACTCTTTATTCCCAAGTGTGGCCTGGGAATATCATGTGGGGACTTGATAGAAATGTACAATGTTGTCTCTATCCCAGACCTACTGAATCAGAATCTGCATTTGACAAGATTCTAGTCCATAGGCCTCCACAACAAACTACTCACCTATACCTGGAAAGGTAACCAATGTCTGAGACAAGAAAGTTTGACTTCTAATAAAGAGGAACCCTCCCAGCTCCTGAATCTTTCTGCTTGAATTTGAAATAGACAGGAGGGAGTCCATTCCCAAACCTATTCTCTTTTCTCAAAACTTGGTTGTGTCGAAATAAGTGCTTGGGTAGAATGGGCAACAAAAAAATATTGACTCTTATGAATTTGTGAAATTATTTCATATCTGTGCTTCATTTTCTGTGCCTTGTCAGCCTGGGCTGTCTTTCTTAGAATAAAGTAACTATGTAGCTTACTCGATACTTGACCTTGCAAAGAACACTTATAAACATTCAGGTTTTTTGTGTTTTCTAAAGATGATGACAATAATGATAATGACAGTGATGGTAATGTTATGCTAAGAGCACTGCAAAAGCTCTCTTCTAATCATGCTCCTCAGTCTGCTCAGAATTCTAAGTAACCGGTGATTCTCAAGCCAAGTTCTGTGGAGCCTCCATTTTGGTAATGCAGAGGGAGAGGAAGGTGGAGGCGAGACAGCCGAGTGATTTGGCATGTCCATGCAGGCTGAGGTCAATATCTAGAGGTTGGGTGACACATACCTAGCTATCTTTGCTTTTCTTTTTTAAATTTTTTCTTGTTTATTTATTTTCGAGAGAAAGAGAGAGTATGTGGGAGAGAGAGGGGCAGAGAGTAAAGGAAACACAGAATCCGAAGCAGGCTACAGGCTTTGAGCTGTCAGCACAGAGCCTGACACAGGGCTTGAACTCATGGACTGTGAGACCATGACCTGAGCTGAACTCCAACACTCAACCTGACTGAGTCACCGAAGCACCCCAGCTCTCTCTGCTTTGATTACTCTGATGGTAATTTTTATTTTTTTAATTTTAGAGAGAGAGGGTGAGGAAGCAGCAAAGAGGGGCTGAAGGGAGGGTTGAGAGAGAGAGAGGGAGAGAGAGAGTCTTCAGCGGGCTTCATGCTCAGCACAGAGTCCAATGCAGGGCTTGATCACACAGCCCTGGGATCATGACCTGAGCTGAAATCAAGAGTTGGGCATTCAACTGACTGAGCCTCCCAGGTGCCCCTAGAGTCTGATGATATTTCTTAACAAATTTTCTTTGGACATAAGATTCTCCTATGTATGCAGCCTTTGGCCTAAATAATTGATTAGGTCCTGAAGTTAGTAGATCCTGGAATATTTAGCATGAAGATTTTTCTGGAAAGGAAAGAGAAACATTTAAGAGAATGAAAAACTGTATTTTGGTCTGATGCATATTTTTCCATCTATGGGGGCTGTTAGAAGTTGTTTGCATATTTCAGATTCAGACCTAAGTTTCAGCAATACCATGACATTATGACAAGGGAAATACCAATACTCTTAACATTTAAAACATTTTTAAAGGTTCTGAATTCTTTGAAGGACCTGAAACATACAACTAAGAAATTTCATGGAAGAGTCCCCTTGTATGGGTACATTCTGGGCAGAATGAAAAAAAAAAAAAAAAGCGACTCCTTAGAATGTGTTAAATTCAGTTTTGTCTGGAGTCAAAGGAATACGCTAGATACTCACTAGTGACCTGAACCACTACAGTAATTCTTTGACTTTGAGCTTACTTTTTTATTCCTCAGGTAGAAAGACATTTCAGTTCAGAATCACAAACCTGGTAAGTTAAATTGCATCAGTAACAAATCCAGACTTCTGATCATTCCATTGTCCATTCCTTTGGCCCTCATTCAGGTTCATGATCTCATCAATTCTTAGAAACACACTGAAATAGGAAGAAACAGGAACCATATCTATTTTTGAATTAATCCTACTATAGGCATGTGGCATATTATATTTTCCAGAGACGGCCACCAAATTCCATTTTTTCATATGCTCTTCTTACAGAATGTCTTACAGAACCATGATATTCCTTCCATCGAGTGGTGGTACTATGTTCTTTAAACCTGAACAGATTGTTTGCGACTGCTTTGACCAACAGACTATGGAGGAAGTGACACTGTAAGACATCCAAGACTGGATCATAAAAATGGCATTCACTTTTGCCTTGGTCTTTTGGGACACTTCCTCTTGGATCCTGGCGGCATGCTGTGAGGAAGTTCACACACTTGCAAGTGTTCTAGCTGACAATCCCAGCTGAACTTCTGGCCAACAAATGGTATCAACCACCAGAGATGTCCCCAAGGAAACCTTCAGATGACTCCAGCCCAGCCACAGTCTGAGAGCAGCCTTGTGAGATATTCTGTCAAGCTAAGCCCAGTCATCCCTTTAAGAGATAATAAGATAATATTTATGGTTGTTTTGAGCCACTAATGTTGGGGTTTTTTACTGAATAGCAACAGAGAAAATACTCAACATAGTGTGCTAACTAGGACAGAAGACTGTGATCCTGATTGGTCAGCTGAATTTCCTGCCCTAAATAATTTTAATTCATCATTAGTAGTAGATGTTATTAATTATAGGCTGGGTTGTAATACCTTCCATTTCCTAAGGGAGCAGTTCTCCTTTGCTCAGAAACCAAACACATCATTCTACCTTCATAACTAATTTGACTAGTTTCTCCATTTTCGTCATGACTAACCATTCAGTTATCAAGGTCTGCTGATGCTTTATATTTGCACTGCCTTCTAAATTGTCTTGCTAAAATGCCTCTAACAACTTCAGTCTCTTGGCTTCCTGCTCCATACTCCTGATCTGGCTTGCTGCCACAAGACAGCATTGTTTTAAAGTCACTTTTATCCTGTTATTCTATTGACCCAAAATCCACCCCCAAAACACTCCCACTACTTAAACTAGAGTTGCAAATGAATACGCTGATAGAGGCTAGTCAGGTCATGTAAATGAGCCAGTTAGGCCAGATGTAAGACAATAGGAAGTGGTGACAATTACAACGGACTGAATTTTGCAGTTCCAGTCTAACAGAGGTAAATCTACCCAAGTCCCAGCTGTTGCTACCCAGGAATGCAGGTCGGAATTTCCACATCATATGATTTTTTTTCCAGATATCTAGCAAAAGTCACCAATTAGATCTAAGTGGCTTAAAGCAAGTCTTTTTCTAAGTTAGCATTGCTGCAAATCAGCAGTTTCGGCTACGTTCACCCATGGTGTTTCTGATCTTAGCTCAGCTACCTTTTGGATTTGCACCATGCTGCCAGGTTGCATGGGGAACTAGTTTCCTTAGGATGAGATCAGCTATGGGGCTTGCCTTTGCTCCGTGTATCTCTCATCTCCAGCAGGCTAGCCTGGGGTTGCTCACATCACAGAGACAGGCCTCCAAGAGTGAGAACTTGTGAGGCCTTTGGAAGCCTAAGCCTGGCACACAGTCATGTCCTCTGCCGTCTGCTGTCCAAAGCAAATCTCAAGGTTAGCTCTGATCCACCAAATAAAGACATTGCCTACATCTATTGATGGCAGGAGATACAATATTACATTGTAAAAGGCAATGGATACAGAAAGGAGAAAAGAATCAGGGCCACTTTCCTATTCTACCAAAATAATTTTTTTAAACTTTAAAATGTTGTTCATGCTAAAAAGAATGCAGTAAGAACTCATCTTGCTCTTAATCCACTGGCCCCACACACACTCTCATGAAAGTCTTTTATTTGTCCCCCATACCTGTCCTGCTCAGGTTTCTTTTTGAATAGCCACTTGGAATGGCTTTCATCACCTCTTCTGAACCTCACGTTCTCATTTCCTCAAAGGCTAACAAATTTATCTCCATAAAGCATTCTTTGAGTACACCAAACTTATTTTCACCACACTCATAACATTAACCCTTGTTTTCTGTCCTTTTTTTTATTTATACTTTGGCACTATTTCATATTGTTCTTTAACATTTTCATTTGTGAATGCTTTATTTTCTTACCAAAAATTTAAGTTTCTGGGGTAAAGAAACATGCAATTTTCTTTTTTTAAAAATTTTTAATGTTCTTTATTTATTTCTGAGAGAGAGAGAGACAGTATGAGCAGGGGAGGGTCAGAGAGAAAGGAAGACACATAATATGAAATGGGCTCCAGGCTCTGAGCTAGCTGTCAGCACAGAGCCTGACATGGGGCTTGAATCCACGAACTGTGAGATCATGACCTGAGCCAAAGTCAGACGCTTAACCGACTGAGCCACCCAGGCACCCCAAGAAACATGCAATTTTCTTGTATAGTAAATCACAAATTGAGATGGACATCACCATTAGCTTCTGCTATACAATGTCCGTCACAAAATTAAGTGACTTAACAAGAACAATAACTTAACAATAACAGTATTGTGAATTATTTAACAATAATCCCCAAATTAAGTAACTTAATACATGGTAAAAAAAAATAATAATCATATATTTAGCTCATAGTTCTGTGGGCTGGAGTTAGCTGGATAATTTGTCTGGTCTTGGCCAAATTATCTCATTAGTTGGCTTTATTAACTTTGTTGTACTCTCTCACGTGTCTAGAACCTCAAATGAGATAAATAGACAGACTTATCTATGTTCTTGGTGGTATCTCTCTGTCCGGCAGGCTAGCCCAGGCTTATTCACATGATAGCTGGGAAGAATGGCAAGAGAATGAGGGAAAGCTCACAGTTCTACTTGAGTATAGGCTCAGAACTATTACTTCTTTGCATTCTCCTTATTTTAAGGAAATCATACTTCAAAGGAAATCCTTTAGGAAGTCACATGGCCAGCCTAGATCTAAGGACTGAGGACCTAGACTCTGTCTATTAATAGAAGGAGATACAACATCACACTGCAAAGGGGAATGGATACAGAGAGAATAGTTGAAGTGGCTTTTATGAATAACCTACCAAGCGATGTTGGCCTGGCTCTTAAGCGTTCTTCCAGGACCACATCTATTTATCTTTCTTATTGTGGGGAATTGCTCCTTCCTCGATCTGAGCTATGTCATTAGAATAGGAGTTGTATCAGGGCACCTGGGTGGTTCTGTCAGTTAAGCATCTGACATTTGATTTGGGCTCAGTCATGATCTCACAGTGCATGGAATCAAGCCCTGCATAGGACTCTGCACTGAGAATGAAGTCTGCTTAAGATTCTCTCTTTCTCTCTGTCTCTCTCTGCCCCCTGTCTCCCTTGTGCTGTCTCTCTCTAAAATAAAATTTGAAAAAGTTTAAGAGAATATTATTCATAGTAGTCTCAAACTAGAAACAGCTCCGATGTCCAATAGTAGAATGGATAAATAAATTGTAGTGCATCCATATAATGAAATATTATACAGCAGTGAGGATGAATGAGCTTCAGTTAATGTAGTAACATAATCTCACAAACATAAAATTGAGCAAAATAACTCAAATACAAAAGTGTACATGTTACATGATTTGACCTGAAAAATATAAAACATTGTTAGAAATCTGGATAGTCATCATGGAGAAGCTGCGACCAGAAGGGGATACAGGAGCCTTCTGTGTCAGCTCTGTGGTGTGCGAGCTCATGGTTCACACACACCTATAAATTTTTTAATAGAATTGCACAGATACAAACTTATTTATTTATTTATTTATTTACTTACTTACTTACTTACTTATTACTTAGAGTGTGTGAGCAGAGGAGAGAGCCAGAAGGAGAGGGAGAGAATCTCAAGCAGTCTCCATACTCAGTGTGGAGCCCAGTGTGGGGCTTGATCCCATGACCCTGGGGTCATGGCCTGAGCTGAAACCAAGAATTGGATGCTCAACCAACTAAGCCACCCAGGTACCCCTATCAAGTTTTATGAAAAAGTGTTTCCAGGAAATTAGAGTAGAAATAGTTCTGTGGTTACAACTTTGGACGGTTGTAAGCTGGCCAGGTTTGTTGTCTCCCTCTGAGTGCTACTACGCCTGGCAAGTCCTTTCTCTGTAGTAGAGGTGAGAACTGTGAGAAGCACAGCTACCCCCATAAAGGAGCAAAGCCATCAAGAGAAAACACTTCTGTGACAAGGGAAAAACATGTTCCCCCACTTTCCCCATCTGTCATGCCATATGCAGCAGCTTTGATCAACACTCAATTTACTGTATGTGGTTGAGGACATTCCTTCCATGTAGGAGAATAACTTGCCCCAATTAGATCTTAAGATTAAAATGCTTTGAAGCCTGAAGCTCTGTGAGTCCAATCATTACCATTTGAGGCAGCCTCAACTCAACAGGTTTGGATCTTGGACTTAGCAAAATCCAGAACTCCACACCCAAATCTTAAATTCTGATAACCCTGTCTTGGTGCAGTCTTTCAATGTTTCTTTCTTTCTCCTCACTTTTCTGTATATGCACTTCATTTAGACCATGACTCATAGACCATTCTACTTTCAGGCTTTATATGAGCACCTCCTATGCATGGTGATTTCCCTAACCCATCCTCAGAGATCCTGCAATCACCATTAGTCTAATCATTAACTTCCATTCTTTTGCTCTTTTGATCTTCAATAACACTTGTCTAGGGAAACATCACCTCTACAACTCTAATTGCTTTAAGCCCTGTAGCTAGTTTTTTTTTGTTTTTGGTTTTGGTTTTTTTTTTTGAGATCCAACAGTGAAAAATCATAATCCTGTTACTACGAGTTCATGGTCTCTCACCAAGTGATTTACGTCCACGGTTATTTCTCTCTCCAATTCTCCTCGAGGACAGATCCAAATTTCCACCCATTCTCTCATTTTAGCTACTTCCAATTTTCATGAGAAAAATCCCTCTGCAGGGCCAGTTTCATGGATATGTGAACTGTTACATCACACAGGGAACCAAGCTTGGTTTAATGTTCTGTTGTAACTGTCTTGAAATTCTTAATAATTTGTAAACACACAGCCCCAAAATCATGTGGCTGCTACCTCCTGCCAAGTGGTAACATGTCATTTCTATTACTCTTGGTATTTCTACCTTGGGTATTAAGAGATCTCTCCTACTCAAGGCACATTCCTTTTTTCTTTTCAAACTTTGTTTTAATTGAAATATAATTCACATACCATAAAATTCACCTTTCTAAAGTATACAATTACATGGTTTTTAGTGTATTCACTACATTGTGCAATGATCACTACTATCTAATACCAAAAAAACAAAGAAGAATCATCCCATACCGTTAGCAGTCACCCCACATTCTCTCCTCCCACCAGGCCCAGATTGACCACTAATCTAATTTCTGTCTCTATGGATTTGTCTGTTCCAGACATTTCATATAAATAGAATCATAAAACAACTGGCCTTTGGAGTCTGCCTTCTTTCACCTAACATAAGTTTTTAAGGCCAGTGTGAATTTTTGAATCCCTTCTTTGGACCACCCCCCACCTCCCTCTATAAACCCTTCACCCCAGAGTTGATTCCTCTGTTGCCATTTCTTCCATGCACCCCTCTTCACAAATAGGTGTCTTTAAACCCCTCCCAATCTTTACAATAAAACTCTTTCTTTCCATAAGTCAACTTCTCCCACTGGTTCTTGCTCTCTTCTTCCCTTCCTGGCCAATCTTCTTTATTCTCTCTGCTTTCTCATAGCCCATTTATGGCTTGACCTTCTCTAGTCTGGCTTCTGCTCCAACCAGAAAAAAGAGAAATATTCCTGATAAGTGCCAGTAGGTTAGTTACCTGCCCCACAATGTCTCTGCCTTTGGCTTCTTTATAACTCTTCAAGATATATGGCCAGCTATGCCCTTATCAATGTCTCCTTTTCCATTGGCCTCTTGGTTCCCCATCATCCTTTAGATATCTTTGGCTATCTTCTCACTATTTTTTGGAATTGTCATATTTCCCTCAAACTCTAAATTCTAGAACTTCTTAGGACTTTCTGTTGGTTCTTTCTTATTTTCACTATAGATTTTCATTGGGTCCTTCATTGAAACTGAGCTCTCACATGGATGTTAAGGATTTATATTTATGTTGTCTCCTGGGTCTACTGACCCATAATCAAATGTCTACTGAGTAGCCCTCCACTGGAATCTCCATGTGCTCCTCAACCTCATTAACCATATTTATAATTAAAGTGTACAATGTTTTCCCAAACCTATTTAAGAGAATGAGATCTTTGCTTACCATCCAAACTATTCCATGTAGAAACGGACTCACCAGTAGGGGGACCTGGGTGGCTCAGTCAGTTGGAAGTCCAACTTTGGCTCAGATTATGTTCTCGTGGTTCATGGCTTTGAGCCCAACATCAGGCTCTAGGCTGACAGCTTGGAGCCTGGAGCCTGCTTCAGATTCTGTGCCTCCCTCTCTTTCTGCCCCTCCCCCACTTGTGTGTATATGCTCTCTCTCTCTCTTTCTCTCTCAAAAATGAATAAAACATTATGAAAAAAAAATTTAACAGAAAAGAAAAGAAACTGGAACTCATCAGGGACTCAAAACTTCCTTCACCCACACACAAAGAATCTCCAAGTCCATTTTTCCTTCTCTATCAACATTGCCCAAGCATTGCATTTGTCTTCATTCTCCTCCTTCCCATCCCTACAACCACGGGTGTGTTCCCACCCATATCTACTCCACTTCCAACCAATCTAATCATGCTTGCACAATGAGCTTTCTAAAGCACACTTTGTATCATACCTTTGTCTGCTTAAACTCAGTTTTGCAAACAAAGCTCAAACTACTTCTGTGACTTTATCTCCTATTGCCCTAATCAAAACATGCCGTATCATTTCACAACTCCATGTTTACATACACATTATTTTCTCTTCCAGAATAGCCTTCATCCCTCAACTCTGTGTTTCTTAGACTAAATAATGTTCTGCAACTCTGTAAAAGATTTTCCAGAGTTTACTCTTCCTAGAAACCTTCCCTTGACCATGTGCTATAATTTCAATTCTCCTTTTTGCACCTACTATCTCTCTAAGCTCTAATTGCACTTCTCTCTAATTGCGTGCTGTGCAGTATCAGTTAATTTATTTGTCTTCCTCCTCTATCCAGGTGCAAGCTCTTTACTGACCATATCATATTAGCATTCATAGCTCAGTGCTTAGTTGTTATGCTCTGAGTGTTTGTGTCCCACCCCACACTGTCCCAAACTCATATGTTGAAATCTAATCCCCAGTGTGAGAATATCTAAAAGTGGGGCCTTTGAGAGCTAATCAGATCATGAGAGTGGAGCCTTCGTAAATAGAATTCATGTTCTCAGAAGAAGAGGCCAGAAGGCTAGCTTCCTGTTTTTCAGCCATGTGAGGTAGGTAATCTGTAGCCTAGAAGAGAGTTCTCACCAGAGTCTGCCCATGCTGGCATCCTGATATGAGACATCCAACCTCCAGAACTGTGAGAAATAAATGTCTGTTGTTTATAAGCCACTCAGCCTATGGTAATGTGTCACAGCAGCCAAAACTGCCTAAGGCATGAGTACTGTGAATGACATGCAGTAGGTGTTCAATTAATGCCCAATAAATTAATCCCAGATGATTCTGTGGTTCTTATCTTAGCCAAAATTCTTGGAAAGCAACACAATATATCCAATGGGTTGGAAACTATATGGGAAGAAACAGAATTCTATACACTTAACTAGTTTGTGGTCACTGATCCTTTAAAGAATCTGATTAAACCTGGACCCTGTCCCTAGAAAAGTCCTCACACAAATCAGGAAGTCTGTGTACAGTTCTGTTAAGTCCCTAAAACGTATTCATTGGCTCTGCCTGAGATCGTAGTTTTTAAACCTGAGTTCTACTTTCTCCTGTGGTCTTCTGAACAGACAAAACTCCAGAAGAGGACATTTTATCTTGGCACCTGAGTTGAACAGACTAGCCTGAGGGCATGAGGAGTTGATTAAATGTATTACCCTTTCAAAAGGAAGGATGTGAAGAGCAAAACAGAAGTAGCTCAACCCTGGACACACAAGAAGAAACAGCCATATAAGGATACAGTTTAACAATGTCCATCTTAGCATCCTTGGATCAACAACTTCTGTGATGAGCACAGGGGTTGTAGTTCAACCCAGGGGCAAAACTTCCCTAGTGTGAAACAGGGACAAGGTCTTCCAGACTTGGGCCATTAATTCTAATTCCTCTTGGTCATATATTTACATGACAAATTTTATTGAGCACCTACCACATCAAACACCACTCAGGCTGGTAAAGATAACAAACCTGAATCTAACTCTCTTAGAGTTTGACTGTAGTGTAGTTTTCTTGCTTACTCAGTAACCTTCCAATTCTGATGCTGCAGCAGCCTTCACCAGAAACTTGGACTATTAGAGGTTATTCAGTTATTTTTTTCTCTCTTATTTTTTTTAAAAATATTTTTATTTATTTCTAGGAGAGAGAGAGAGACAGCGTGAGCAGGGGAGGGTCAGAGAGAGAGGGAGATACAGACTCTGAAATAAGCTCCAGGCTCTGAGCTGGCAGCCAGCACAGAGCCCGACGCGGGGCTCGAACCCACGAACCGCGAGATCATGACCTAAGTGAAAGTCGGACGCTTAACCGACTAAGCCACCCAGGCACCCCTATTTTTTTCTCTCTTAAATGATAGATGTTTCTAGCTACTTTGAGTATAGACCCTAAAAACACACCACGAAGCAAGTCTTCCTCTACCAGCAGAAAATGACATAAGTGATGCCCTTAGTTATATGAATGGAGGTCTGTTGGCTCCAGTGTCCTAAAAGTGAGGGATTTAAAAAAAAAAATTTACTGTGTTCTGAATAACTTCAACCGGTGGTGAGGAGAGACTCTCATGTGGCCTGTGGTAGGAGATGAAGGGGAGGTCTGGTTGAGATCCCAAAGAGAGACTGGTCCTGCCCCAGAATGAGCAGAGCTTCACCCTGGGTTCTGGAACAAATCTAAAGGTTAAGGTCAGTGGCCTGAGAAACACCAGGCTCCACCTCAAAGCTGGGCAACCAGGATTTAGATGCCACCGCCAGCACTCCTGATCCAAAATTACAGGTGGCTTTGTCAGCAAGAATGGGGCCAGCCTTCATTGGAGAAACTCACAAACAACACACCTCCAACTTGTTCCTAAACCACTGTCTCTCAACACAGCCCTTATCCATCTTGTCCTATGAGGCAGGAAGCATCGCATTCTTGCCCATCTCCCCAATTCTGGGTTGACCCCAAGGAGCTTGGGTCAGCTTTGCTGAGAGTTCCCTATACTAAGTTTCCCCCTGCTGAGAGACAGGCTACACTCGGAACCTCTACTGCTGAAGCAGCACATAGGCACTTGGGGCTAATGAAGGAGCAAGAACCCTCTCACCTGACACCAGCTTCTCTTGCCTGTAACAGTTTAACAAGGACAGCTTCTACTCTGCAAGCAGGTTCCTTCCAGAATAGGCTGGGTACTGAGATTACACAAAGGAGGGAGGTACAATCTCATAAGGCAGACAGTTCAAAAGGGTTCACACTATTTCCCGCCACCAGGCAGAGAGGAGACTGGAGGTCTCAGCCAGTCTAAACTATCACATGATGTCGCTGTTGAACCTGGGTCTCACACAGCCCCACAAACACCTTGCCCACTGACGTGGGCAACAGGTTTTAGGCACTAACATTGTGCACCAAGTTAGTCTCTGAAAGTCTTGTTTGGTGTTTATAGCAGGTGGGGTTTTTTTAAATGTTTTTTTAATTTATTTTTGAGAGAGAGATAGAGACAGCATAAGCAGGGGAGGGTCAGAGTGAGAGGGAGATACAGAATCTGAAACAGGCTCCAGGCTCTGAGCTGACTGTCCGCACAGAGCCTGACGTGGGGCTTGAACCCACGAACCGTGAGATCATGACCGGAGCTGAAGCCGGATGCTTAGCTGACTGAGCCACCCAGGCGTCTGTAGCAGGTGGTTTTTAACCTTTTGACCAAGACCCTCAGAAAAAATACATCTTACAACATTATGTGTCAGCACTTGAATTCTGGACAATTTGGGGAGAAATGAGAAGCAGCAAGAGATTTCACAGCAAAAGTGATACAGTAATATCTATACCGTCAGCTAGTTCAAAAGGTTGTTAGCTACAAAATGTTTTCTTAAAGATCTTTGTAAGGGGAAACCAGGATCCTCAAAATTGTGTCAGGGAACAATCTTATTCTCCAGTAAAAGTCCTCCCAGCATCAGGTGGCAGCAAGGATATCTACACTTCAGAAATTCAGAAAAGTGAAGAAGAAGGAGGAGGAGGAGGAGGAGGAAGAAAGGAACTCAGAAAGTTTGCAGGTAGAAATAGATTAATGACTCACTGACTGTGCCTCAGAGGTGCTTTCTGTAGTGTGACATCTGCTGTTCTTAATAACCTAAAGTTTTGTGCTCTTAATTCTGAGCCAGGACCAAGACTACATATGTTTGTTTTCGGTGTTGTATTGGCAAATCTAAACAAGAAAGCTCTTGTTTGAACGAAGTAAAAATTTCTTCTTTTCTGATAGNTACTAGTTATTAGTGCTGGTATTGGTTGTGACAGCCTAGGCTTTTGTCCCAAAATAGCTATTAAGAAGCCTGATATTAAACGGAATAGGGAAATGGGAGCAGGGAAACCATTGCCTCAATTAGCTTCACGGAAACTATAAAAGGAAGGATTGTGGAAGAGGCTTTGTTGGTGTAGATTCAAATCCCAGTCATGTTTAAGAATGGCTGAGCCTTAGCTACAGCGGGTCCCCTAAATAATCACATAAATCTCGCAGGACTCTTGCCACTTGAAGTCCCTCTTCCAGATTATGATTGTGGTGGTTTTAAAACATGACCTCAAATTCTTTGGGGACTCCTCTCATCAAAAAATTGGTTCTCTGTCCCCTGCACTTGAATCTGAGCTAATCCTGGTGACTTGACTGTAACTACTAGAATACAGCATAAGTGTGGCTGCTTCCAAAGCTGGGTCACAAAAGAAAAAGTCCAAGTAGAAAGCCCATGTGGTTTGCACTGTTTCTCTTGGGATGTGTGTTCTGGGGAAGCCAATTATCATGCAAGAAACATAACTACCCTGAGACCATTCTGCTGGAAAGGTCATGGGAAGGGGCCTCCATCAGCAGCCTGCCTGAGCTCCTGGCTGACATGAACTATACGAGCCTGTGTTCACAGTCAGCCAGGTGAGATCATAGACATCTGACCCAGTCAAGCCACCAGATGACTGTAGCCCAGTCAGGGCTTGATTTGGGCCATATAAGAGAGCCCTTCCTAAATTTATGACCTACAAATTTGCCAGCAAAAATTTTAAGAAGCAGTTTTAAGTTGCTGTATTTTGTGGTAATTTGTTACTGAGGTATTGAGACAAGACAAAGGTATTGTTGTTAATGAATTAATAGTAATGGGCACAGCTATTGTACAACAAGCAGACAGTCCTACCAGACTGTAAGCTCTGCTAGGGCAAAACCTCAACCACTGTGTTCCCTCTTCTAGCCTCAGGGTCAGGCTCTTAGCAGATGCCCATTGAGTCAATAAGCAAATATTTGAAAAATATTCCTTTTGCGTTTATACTTTCAAATAAATAATCTTTGATTGTAAAAAGACACAGAAATAAATAAATTTTTACTAATATTCCCTGACTGGGCACCTGGGTGGCTTAGTCATTAAGCATCTGACTTCAGCTCAGGTCAACAACAACAACTAGAAGCCCCTGGGTGGTTCAGTTGGTTGAGCATCTGACCTCAGCTCAGGTCATGATCTCCTGGTACATGAGTTCAAGCCCTGAGCCAAGCTCTGTGCTGACAGCTCAGAGCCTGGAGCCTGTTTCAGATTCTGTGTCTCCCTCTCTCTCAGCCCCTCCCCTGCTCACACCCTATCTGTCTCTTTATCTATCTCAAAAATAAACATTAAAAAAACAATTAAAAATAACCAACAACTAATATTCCCTGAGTGGCATTAAGTGGTAATGTTTTTGGTTAAAGCTAAAACAAGCATTAAAAATTAGGACTTTTTTTAACTAGAGACCTCAACACATAGAAATATATATGAGTAAACTGTGGCTAATTTACTAAAAACAGGAACTATGCTTGCTTAGCAAATCCACTGATTAGAATCCTGTTTACACTCTTGCACTTTCAGCTATAGTCATTTGCTTATTTGGAAAGCAGATCCCTTTGAGAACCACAGTCAGTATGTGACTCCTCACATCTCACATTGGGACACACACACACACACACAACACACACACACACCCTCCAAAGTTTGCCTCAACACTTACAAAGTGGATTAACAATAGAACTCACCTATGACTTAGCAGTAACACTGCTAGGAATTTACTCAAGGGATCCAGGAGTGCTGATGCATAGGGGCACATGTACCCCAATGTTCATAGCAGCACTCTCAACAATAGCCAAATCATGGAAACAGCCCAAGTGTCCATCAACTGACGAATGGATCAAGAAGATGTGGTTCATCTATACAATGGAATACTACATGGCAATGAGAAAGAATGAAATCTGGTCATTCGCTGCAACATGGATGGAACTTGAGGGTGTTATGCTGAGTGAAATAAGTCAGGCAGAGAAGGACACATACCATGTTTGCACATATAGGTGGATTAGGAGCAACTTAATGGAGGACCATGAGGGAGAAGAAGGGGAAAAATAGTTGGGGAGAGGGAGGGAGGCAAACCATGAGAGACTCTTGAATGCTGAGAACAAACTGAGGGCTGATGGGGGTGGGGGAGAGGGAAAGGGTGGTGATGGGCATGGAGGAGGGCACTTGTGGGGATGAGCACTGGGTGTTATATGGAAACCAACTTGACAACAAACTATTTAAGAAAAAAAAATACTTAAAAAGTGGCCTGAGGTAGTTTGCAAAATGAAATGAATTGTTAAAAAGCACAATTAGAAGGGCAGAGGCCACTTAACAGGAACACATGGTGATGTGTCTAGATGCAAGAGACAGACTAATTGTCACCATTGGGCAAGGAGTTGGTCCTGAGGTTACTGACGGTTAAGACAAAAAAGGAAACATTCTTCCCAGGAACCAAACTCTACTATCATCTGGATATTTGTAGATTGGACGATGTCTCCAGCCATAGCTTTGGACAAGTCAGAAATACATAGTTCAGATGAGTCATTCCTGCCAGTCATGTAGGATGGTGGAGAATATAGCCAGTGATCCAAACACCCAGGGAATATGGGTGTTGGGTCAAGGGGCTATCTTAATTCGTGCTGCTGTGCTCCTACCCTGATGTGTTAGGTTCCCAAATGCTGACTTCCTGGAGGGGCACCTATGAACATGTTTCCCGGAGCACAATTCTCTGGCAAGAAGAAGCTCTCTGCTCCAAGGGGACCTCATCAACACACCTCCACCCTTCATCTCCAGCTCCCAAGGGTATGCTTCATAGCCTCCTGCTGCTGCTGTCTCTCTGCCTCCCTGGTGCTAAGGATCATGAAAAGGTTCCAGATCAGGCTCTACTGTGCAACTGGCCTACCCCAAAACTCCAGAACCTTCCCTGTACCCCAAGTGAAGTTGGGACATTCCACTCTCTCTGCCATCTCTCACCAATTACTTTAACCTGCTCAAAAAGTCCAGTGAGTAGAACTACAAATGCACAGGGCAGTCAGGTAGAGAGGGAGTCCCTCTGTCTTCCAGGTAACTAGTTTTGTGACCCGTTCTCCCTTGGCTGACAGGAAGGGAGAGCACCCCCTTCCCATTCCCCCCAAGAGGGAGCAACTTTCCACCTGAAAATTCAATCCCAAACTCTCCAACAAACTTCAGTAAGTCCTCTTATATAGGCTTATAGGAGGAGAAGAAGATGGTTAGAGGAGACAACTCATCCCCTCCCCTCTGAAATGTGTCTGGCAACACTTTTGTTTCTGTGTGGTATATATCTCCTACTGGCCATCATTCCAAGACAGCAGAAAAAGTCTTGTGTAACATTCTACTTATTCTAGACTGTGACCTCCTGGAAAGCACACATTGTGTCTTAACATCCAGCATCTAACATACCAATAAGTATTTTAGTGGAACAATTGAAGATTAAATTTCATATACCTTGACATCTTTACTTCCAGTTTTCATTTTGGCAGAGTGTTTATGATACAGATTCTAAGAAGAACTAATTTCATAGGTGTTTCTAAACTCATAGGAAGTTGAGCCAGGAGAAATGCATTCTTAAGAAAACCAAAGGCTGGTTGTGTGGCACTGGTAGAATCACACAGGGCAGCCTCACCTGGCCGCTTCCAACACAGTAGCAAAGAGGGTTTGACTCCCTGAACCTGTAGGAGGGAGATTATTTCCTAATAGGTAGGTTTCCCATTGTTGTGAAATGGGATTGATAACAACCACAGACTGAGTGGGGAGGAATCTATCTGCCTTTGGGGAGGTGGGTGTCAGGGGTGTCAGTGATCCCACAGTGACTATATAGGTCATCTCGGCTTGGAACAGCCAGAGGTAGACTAGGAGAGTACAGAGCAGCTATGGCCCTTGTATAGGTGGGTTCAAAACACATTCAGACATTCCCTTTAAATCCTCATAGAAGTGTCAGGATGCAGTGGGGGGTGCAGTTGCTTAAGCGTCAAACTCTTGATCTCGTCTCAGGTCACCATTTCACACTTTGTGAGTTCAAGCCTTGCATCAGGCTCTGCAATGATGGCACAGAGCCTGCTTGGGATCCCGTCTCTCCTTCTCTCTGCCCCTTCCTTGCTTGTGCTCACTCTCTCTCTCTCTCTCTCTCTCAAAATAACTAAATACACTTAAAAAAAAAATCCTCACAGAAATATCAAATGATACATATTTCTAGAGTAGAAATTGATCGTTACTAAGACCCTAAAAACAGATGCTTTAGATCTAGCAATGCCACTTCTAGGAATTGTTCCTAAAGAAATTCCCAGGAATTTCTGGGGCACGCATGTGTGTGAAAGGGTGCTTGTCCAAGTGTATTAATTAAGTTACTATATTAATTAATACAATGGGATCCTATGTAGATGTGAGAAGTCACTATATAGTGAACGTAAGAATGTTCATGACACATTAGGTGAAAAGAGCCAGTTCAAAATAGTACTGTGGTATGATCTACTTGTATGAAGGATGTTTGGAAAGGGATAGGAAAAAATGTTAACATTGCTTATCGCTGGGAAGCAGAAAGATTATGGGTAGTTTTACTTTATTTTCTCTTCTTTTCTGTTTTCCTGATTTTTTTTCAGTAAATGTATACTATTTTTGCAATCAGAAGGAAATAATAAATGGTATTTTAAAGTTGAAATAAAATCCATATGAACAATTAATTTATCATTAACAGCTGCAGACAGTAAGTCTGAGGGAGATTGGCACAGAAGAGATTAGTAGTGGGAGGGAAGGATTACCAGAAGGGATTACTTTATTTGGATGATAAGAACATTCTTTGGGTTGTAATCTGGAGGCAGGTTGAGTAATACTCCAACCGTGTATGTGTGTGTTGTGCACGTGCACATAAACATGCACAAAGGAGAGCTATGGAAAAAACACGATGATGAATGTACCAGAATTTAACATGGCAATGATATTGATAAGTAAGGTTCCAGGTTGATTTTTGTTTACCTTAATCAAAAGGTATATATATCAGTCATGTATCCATGTATCACAGGGGTCAAGAGCTTGGGCTTTTGAGTTCAAATTGCAACTCTTTTACCCACAAGCCATGTGATCTTGCCAAATTATTTAATCTCTCTCAATTGTCACCTTAGTAAAATGCCTATGATGGTGATGTTAATAATAATTATAAAACCCACAACATATAACTGTTTTAAATATTGACTGAATGAATACATGTAAAGCATTGAGAACACAGTCTAGCATATAATAAAAGCCCAATAAAAAAGTTTCTATTACTATTATTGTTAGTACAAATAGTTTTTTATAGTGTATTGCAGTGGAAAATCCAAGCCTAGGAGTCAGAAAGCCTAAGCTGGAGAACAGACTCCACATTATAAGAATGGGACTTACACCAAGTGCTTATAACATCTGTCTTTACAACTCTATTGTGGGAATTCAATAAGGTACAATTATTGAAAACTCTGACCATAGAATGAGGTTGGAGGGCACCTGCCCTCTCTTCTAATGGATATAGGTTTTCAAGACTCCCTTGTGCAGAGGATTATAGTCTAGCATAGTTAAGATGAATTGAGGCTCTGGAATAATAACCAAGTGTCTGTTATAATAGATTCTAAACTCTGTCAACTGCATGGTGGAAATATCTGATACAGTTATAGTAAAATAGCAATAAGAATCTGTTGTGGAACTATGACACCCAGTACTTTCTCCTTTGTTTATGATCAGGACAAACCAGAAAGCATCTAAGAATGTTGAGAATCTGAGTTTATCAACAAAAAGACTCAAATAAATTTCTGTCCATGCATCCAATGGGATGTTTTATTAGGACCTAAAACAGCATTTTTGATGTAAGCTTAATGGAAAAATGAATTGTTCATTACATGTTAAGTTGAAAGCATGAACATCGAGACACATCCTTATAAATTACGTGGTGGAGTATGTAAAGAAAAAAGGTATGGTTAAGTTTTAAACAGGAAGATATATCTATTACAGTAATGCCATATGGAAATGGATTTTATGGGGAGGCTATAAACCAAGGCCACTCACCCAGAGACCACAAGGCTCTTAGAAAAATTAGCTGGTGTGAGAAAAACTTTATACTGAGACCTAGAACAGGTAGGAGGCATATACAGGGCCAGAGCAATTTGTTCATGAGAAAAAGGTCATAGATATGTTACTAGAAAGATTGTGACTACAACAGGCAGACCAGATGGAGATTTCAGAAGGAAATCAGCTTTGTAATGTGGGGTATGTTTTCTTTCAGACATCCTGGGGTAGAACAAACAGAAGTCCCACACAAGTCCCTCACTGCCTCCCCCATCCTACCATGACTTCTGAGCTCATCTAACCCTGTATTCATCCTCAGAGTCAGTGTAATGGAAAAAAGTTAGGAAGTGAAGGTCCATTGAAACACCAGGCCATGCCTACTATATACCCTCAGACCACATTAGAAGAAACTTGGTAGGTGTGCAAGATCACTATGCTGATAGAATTTTTTTGCCTGTCCCTCTGAATATAAAAATGCTAAACTTGGAGATCAGAAGTGACTTTCTTTTTGCTGGGGGAGAATAAAAGGTGAGCTAGACCTTGGTAATGTACTAATAATGGACATTGGGGCAGTAAGGGACCATCTCCAGTTAGAAAGCAGGCCTTTCTCCATTGAGAGCTATCCATCCATCATTCTCCTTTCCAGAAGGTAGCTAGAAATTTATCCCATGGGACAGAGGAGGAAGAGGCTGAGTTGATGAAATTGATTCTAAAGGGGTTGGTAAGTGAACTCTGTGTTTTAATATGCCCAAATGTACCTCAGAGTGAATTAAAATTTATTGATAACTGTGGAAGACTGAATGTGTTAACAGCCCAATTATTGTTCCTCTCTGTCTCTGTGCTCCTTGCCATGTGACTTTGAATTTCTTCCACAAAAAGAATGTAGTCAATTCTCCCAGTCCTTAAATCTGGGCTAGGCTATGTGATTTGGTTCAGTTAACAGAATGCAGAAGTGATGGCGTGCTACTTCTGAGCCTTGCCTTTAGAGAATTAATGTGCTTCCATTGCTCTCTTGTGCCTCTGTTATCACCATGACAACATTTTCAGGCTAACCTGCTAGAGGATGAGACACAGATGGAACAGAGCTGAATCACCCAGTCATCCCAGCCAAGGCCACCCTAGATCAGCTGACAGCCAGCCTAACCCCAAATACATAAAACAGTCTGGTCAAGATCAGCTGAGATGCCCAGTTGAACCCTGGCTGACCTCAGATGCATGGGTGATCAATCTATTGCTGTATGCCACTGTGATTGTGTGGTCATCTGTTACACTGTTATGTATTATTGCAACCACAGGTAGCGGACATAATTATCTACCTTCTTAGTGCTCAATTCATCATCATCTAAACTTGCCCATCATCTGCAAGAGATGTGTCATTATTTTTACTTGGAAGATGAGGAAAGTGAGACAGATAAAGTGATTTGCCCAAAGTTGCAATATAGAAAATCAAGAAGCTTTCATACTCTGAGTCCAGAGCTTTCCCTAATGCACTATGGATGAAGTAGAACAAGGTAGAACATTTATATCATATTTATTTTTTAACAAATATGAAAATAGACTGACTGCTTGGGTTAAAATACGACCTCCAATTTACTAGCTTTAGAAACTTTTGCAGATTTCTTAACCTCTCTAAATCACAGTATTCATTTCTGTAAAATTCAATTCTACAAAACATAGTAAGTATCTGTATTGAAGGTAACTCATTCCACTAATATTTATTGAGTAATGATTATGTCTTAGGTACTGTTTTAAGTGCTAGGGACCCATACTGATCAAAAGTGCAAAGGTCTGGAGGCAGTATCTTGCATGTTTGAGGAGTGGTATGAACTTCAGGGGAAAAAAAAGAGAGTTTGGCATTAGATAAAACATCTTGATCAGAAACATCAAGGAAGAGGAATTCTCTCATTAGAATTTTTAGTTACTGAGGTGCATAGGTGGTTCAGTCAGCTAAGCATCCAACTTTAGTTCAGGTCATGATCTTGTGGTTTCTGGGTTTGAGGCCCCCATTGGGCTCTGTGCAGGCAGCTCAGAGTCTGGAGCCTGCTTTGGATTCTATGTCTCCTGCTCTCGCTGCAACCCCCCCCCCCATCAAAAAGTAAAATAAACACTAAAAAATTAGAATTTTTAGCTAAATTCCTCCACTTGGGGTTAGGATTCAGAGAGAGGTGCTGGAGAGGGATCTGGGACCTCAGAACAAAGGGGAACAGCACCCTATGACCTCAATACTTCTTTTCTTGAGGATTCATCTGGGGGAAGACATGGGAAGATCTCCATGCCCCAAGAATAGCATGACAAAATCTATAGAATGAAAGGACATGGCTTCCACTATAGTGGACATCTCATGAGGACCTATATCAACAGATGGACCAATGGCAGATTCCTATCCTGCTCCCAATATCTCAGTATTGTCTTCTAGGGAACCCTAGCATAAATTCTAGGAAAGGAACACCTTAGAAACTTCAAATAAATCATCCCTGCTGTAACTGGAAGGATAGAGCTTCAAAAATGCAAATGGGTTCAAGTCATAGGAACTGAAAGTATGTATTTTTGCACACTTAATTTTGAAGCCTTAGAGTCACATACTTTATTCAAATTATTTCTTATAAAATAATTCAGTTGATTAGTTCTCTACCAAAATGTTTGCTCCTTACACTGTGATAGGGTGGTTCCCCAGAAAGCAGCTGCCCAGAAGATTACTTTTCCCAGAACCCCTTCTATGTAGGCAGGCCCACATGATTAGTTCCCACCCAGTGAGTGGAGGTGATGTGTGTCCTTTCCGGACCTACATATCTTCTCTATTTTCTCTTTCCTCATTTGCCATATAAATTGCAAAGGACACTGAGGCTCTGGGGAGGCAGAAGCATGAAATGAAAAGAAACTGAACTCCTGAATGTCACCAGGAAAGTTGACCTCTGACCAGGAAGACTAACATTAGACTGTTCCCTGAGTAACAAATAAATACGTCTTAGGTTGAACCACTGATATTTGGAGGATTATTTGCTATATCAGTTACTATTACCTCAATTAATAGATCACCCCCACAAATAAAAAAAAAAATGAGCCAAACAAGAAACAGTGTCTAGGTTTTAAGAAACTAACTCCAGGTAAAAAGAATTCACCTTGTGGTAACATGTACCATTGATTCTGGGTTAATTAGAGTTTTCTGGGGTAGAATTCTCCCTAAAATAGCACTGCATAAAGGTGTGTGTTAAAGAATCTAAGTAAAGAATCATGTGCAGAGAATCTTCAGGTTTAACACAAAGTCCCCAAGTTTTATACAAAAGAAGATTCACCTAGTCAAATGGGGATCTAAGTTGTAGCCAGATGTCATAGTCTATTCCTACCCCAAACCCTTGTTGATGCCAAAAGATCACTTTTGTTTTCTGCAGTTACCATTGCTGTTGGAAATTGTCAACGAGCTTGCTTTTTTCAAACAGGTGTGAATTGCATGAATTCTATTTCCTAATATGAGTTTAATGTCACATGATATTTTCACATAAAGAGAGTTGCCTCATGGCATGGCTTCTGAAGCTAACACAAACTTGTCCTTCACAAGCCCACAAAAACTATAAATTGTAATTTAGGAATTTGATTTGCTTGGTCCTGTGAAAGAAACCTCATGAGCACAATGATTTCCTTGATGCAACATTTTCCTTGCCATAAACTTACCTTCAACAAGAACCACTGACATTTAAATTTTTTTAATGTGTATTTATTTTTGAGAGAGACAGAGTGTGAGCAGAGGAGGGGCAGAGAGAGGAGACACAGAATTCGAAGCAGGTTCCAGGCTCTGAGCTGTCAGCACAGAGCCCGAGGTGGGGCTTGAACTAACAAACTGCGATATCACAACCTGAGCAGAAGTCAAACACTTAACCGACTAAGCCACCCAGACATCCCTGACAATATCTAGAGTCACATCCCAAAGGATACAGCCCAAAAGGACTATAATGACTCACTTGAAGTCATTAACATGATACAGACACAACTCTGCATATTTATTTTTGCCATTAAAAAATTCATCAAAAATAATGGTTCCCATTCAGAGAGTCTCTATAGTGAAAGATCAACAATAAGACCACAGTGAGACCGTATTCCAGACAGCTACCACATTGGATGCTCAAGATCCTCAGTGGACTGATTCCAATTATAGCAGCAAATTCTTGATTACATTGAATAAAATATTATTCAGACCATGAATAGAAGAAATGATAAGTAAATCTATGGTATACCGGCGCAATGGAAATGGACAAACTCCAATGACATGTGACCGCATGTGCAAATTTCACAAACATAATATTGAGCAAAAGTGGCCAGAACAAAACAATACATGATATATGATTCTCTCTCTTTTTTTAAAGTTCAAAAACAGACCAGTCTATTGTGTTAGAACTTAGAATGATGGTTACCTTTGAAGGCTGGGTTGCAACTGGAGGTGAGTACAGAGGCGTTCGTGGGGAGCTGGTAATATTCCATTTTCAGACCTGGACTCTCATTCCCTAGGTGTATTCAACTCGTAACAATTTCACTGAAGTGTTCTTAGGGCACTTTTCTGTGTGTGTGTGTATATAATACTTCAAGAACGCATTCACTTATAAATCAAACAAAACACTTGAGGACCCCTGTAGCAATCCTTCTAAGCTTAAAGATCTCATTATGCCTTACATTCATTCATGAAACAATTCCATCTTGGATTTTGTCATATGCTGCCAGTTAAAGTCAACAAAGTTAAAATAGTTTTATAAAAATGAGATTTGGATAGTTGTATTTCTAACTTGACTTTTCCTTTCTCAGACTTTTCAGTTTTTTATTGTAAGCAAATGTACACACTTTGAAGTGTTGACTAAGTTTCAGATGTGGTCTATCCTTCATAGATAATGTATGGAAGTGAAGCCAGCCCTTGCCTGACAGTGTTAATTAAGCAGTTAATGATCATTACATGCTCAAAAAAAAATCAATATTGCTCTTAAACCTCATCTCTAACACCCCACTGGCAATGGGAGGCAACAAAGGCTTGGACTTCAACCTTCTGCTCCCATTGTGCCTCTCGTTTGATTCTGTCCTAGTGACACAAAGAAGTTACAGTCAACATCTGTAAATATAACATTTTAAAGTAGTGTTATGTCACCACCAGGAGCATCTCTCACAACCATCCTGGTCTACAGTCATATTTATTTGCTATTGTGACTAGAGATTCCAGTTATTATTGCTGGCAGTGTCGCTACATGACAAATTGCCCCAGAACATAGCAGCTTCCACTGTTTTGCCTTGGTTTTGTGGGTCAGAAATTTGGGAATGGCCCAGCTAGACAATCATCTCCTGGGGTCTCTCATTCAGTTGCAATCAGATGTTGGCTGGGCCGTAGTTGCCTGGAAGCCCAACTGGGCTGGACAGCCCCCCCAAGTTGGTTCATTCAGTGTGACTGGCCGGTGGTATTGGCTGTCAATGGGGCTCAGCTGGGGCTGATGACCAGAGCACTGAAACATACCTCCTCAGCACAACAGTCTCAGGGTAACTGGTTTTCTTACAGATAAGGTGCCTAACTTCCAGCTTCCCGATAGTAAGTGTTCCCTGAGAATGCAGGGAAACTGATGTTGCCTCAGAAGTCATGATGCACTGCTTCTGTTGTGTCCTATTTGCTATAAGTGACACACCAGCCCACCCAAGTTCAGAGAAAGGGGATTAGACCCCACCTTTCAATAGGAGGAATAGTAAAGATATTTCTACCTTCTTTTAACTGCCACACTCTGTGACTAGCATAATAACCAAATTAAATGTAATTGCCTTTCCTATACTGATGTTCTCTGGAGTCTTCACCCATAATGTTGCAAGTAGTCATAGAAATGCAATTCAACTAATCAAATTGCTCTACTAGATTTATTATTCCAGAAATTACAAGATGCTCCCATCCAATGAAAACAGATTTCTAGGCACCTTGACCCTATAATTTTGTCAGAGAAGCATTGTTCTCCACCTGCTCCATGCAAAGACACTGAAAACTAGCAGGGCTTGCAATCACTTAGCTGTTTAAGTTGCAGCTAAAATTTAAACTTAGGTTTTCTGACTCTAAGTTCAATGTTTACAACTATAACTCTGAAAGTTTAGAGCTTAAATGAATTCCAGTCATGTCAGTGACATATTCTGCATCAAGTACCTGGATACATTAGAGAGGAATATATCCTATATTCTAGCATTGTGTCCTGAGATGTTCTGACCCACTTGTTTAAGCTGGGCATTGTACTAATGCCAACTGATGTGAGTATTTGTTGTTCTTCTGGGCAAAGAAAATGGAATCAGCCATCTTTAGATTCCTAGGACTGCATCAAAACCATGCATCAGGAAAGAAGGAGATTTTATTCTGAGGAGACGATGTCTTTATCAAGTACCTGGCTGAAGGAATTGAAGATTAATAAGGATTAAAATGGCAAGCAAAATGAAACTAGATGGAGTTCCAAGGGGCTCAAGGGACCAGACTAGAATTCAGTAAGATCCTCAGCAAATTAAAAAGGCAGCTTGTTAGAAAGGAGATAAAACCCAGAGGGAACAAATGTAGGATGGCTCATTGCAGTGAAAATCCCCATGACTGCACAGGTAAGTAAGACTGGCTGGACACAACCATAATAGACACTCCTACCAGAGCTGGTGAGTATCCTGTCAGTAATAGGAATTTCAGCTGTGGAGCTCAGGGGAGTGACTAGAAAGTATCCCCTTAATACAGAGCAACTTTCTCTGACCTTCTCCAAATTAGATGACCTCTCCTTGTAATAAACACTCAACATTCCTGTATTTTTTCTTTAGTGGTCTTTATCACTACAGCAATTTTTTAAAATTTGGTGCGATTATTGGACAAATATCCTCCTCCCACTAATGGTTAATTCCGTGAATGTAAGTTTGGGATCTGATTCCATCATACATGTAGTGCCTGTATAATACCTAATATATAGCTGGTGTCTTCTCAATGTTTATTGAAGAATACATGAATACTAGGATGAGAATAGTGTAAACCATGGATCAGCAAATTATAGCCTATTGGCCAAACATGGCCTGCCATCTGCTCTGGTATGGCTTGTGAACTAAGAGTGTTTTTTTACTTTTCTTTCACATTAAAAAAAAATTTTTTAATGTTTATTTATTTTTGACACAGAGAGAGATGAACTTGAGGCAGGGAGGAGGAGAGAGAGAAGAAGACACAGAATCAGAAGTAGGCTCCAGGCTCTGAGTGTCAGCACAGACCCCAGTGCGGGGCTTGAACTCACAAACCGTGAGATCATGACCTGAGCCAAAGTAGGATGCTTAACTGACTGAGTCACCCAGGCGCCCCTTCTTCACATTTTTAAAGTTTATTTATTTTGGGAGAGAGAGAGAGAGAAAGAGAAGGAGGAGTAGAAAGAGAGGGAGAGAGAATCCCAAGCAGGCCCCATGCTGTCAGCATGGAGCCTGACATATGGCTTGATCTCAGTAATTGTGAGATCATGACCTGAGCTGAAATCAAGAGTTGGACACTCAACCGACTGAGCCACCCAGGTGCCCCTGGGTTTTAGTTTTTATAATGATCAAAAGAAATAAAAAAAGAGTAGTATTTTGTGGCATGAAGAATATATGAAATTCAAATTTCAGTGCCCACAAAGAAAGTTTTCTCGGATCACAACCATGCTCATTCACTTACATATTGTCTGTGTAACATGCTACTTTTGTGCTTCCATGATTTTGTGCTAAAATGATAGCATGAATAGTTGTATGGTCCACAAAGTCTAAGATACTTATCACCTAGCCCTTTACAGAAAAATTCTGCTGATGCCTTTGTAAAATCTGGCTTTTATCATTCTTGGGCTCCCATAAATAGGGAACATATTCCTAATCTCTGGCTGAAACCTAATGGTTAAAGTGATTTTTGTGGCCCCTACATTGAAACGTATAAAAAAGTCATTCTGTTTTCTAATAGGATAAAGGTTATAAAAAACGGACAACTCAGCGCTGCAAAATTAAGGGAGTATCTCATATTAAAATGAGAATCATGTAGACCAGGCTTTGGCAAGACTATGAGGTTTGGAATCATGTAGAGCTGGGTCTCATGATATATGATTCTCTAAGCCTCAATTAACCTTCCTGTAAAATGGGAATAAAATTATCTTCCTTGTAGGATACTGTGGTGATTAAGTTAGATATGATAGACACTTTTTGAGTGTGCTTGCCCTTCCAAAAATCCTTTCTGTGAAAACTGTTCTCAACTCCAGGGACAACCTGTGCAGGTCTTCTCATCTCCTCCCTCTGGCCACAACTGACTGGAGAAAGCCTGGACGCCTGATGTAAAAGTCTTTCCTGGGCCATCTGGATCCTTTCTCCTGAATTATTGAAAATGGAACATAGAAACTCCAGTTAGTGCATTTAAGGCACTTGGATTTGAGCCACCTGTTTGGGTCACAAGCAAAAGTAGAAGAACTTGGTTTGAAAATGAAGAATAATGAAGACATAGCAAAATATTTATGTGGAGAGGAGGAAAACAGTCCCACTCGGTTGGAGTGGAGGCCCCCTGCACCGATTCTGCATTGCAGCTAGCATTCTCTGATCATGAGTAACTGTCTAAAGTCAGCAGGCCAGCCCATGAAGCCATTTCACTTCCACATCCCTCGAACATCCACATCTCCTAATGGATAAGCCACAGAGAGCAGGGAGATAAAAGATCCCTTGTATTCCTTGTATATAGTTATGTGCTGTAGACCTTTTATTTGGAATCTTCCAGCATCAAAGGATGAGACTGGGAAAGAAAACAGCCATGTACAGAGCTGAACAGCCCCGATCTTGTTAAGCTAGAGCTTTGGAACTTAAACATCAAGACCAGCAAGTCTTAGAAAGTGTTGTTGGGATCATGTAGTTGAAAATGGTGCTTCAGATCAAAGTCGATCTAATAACTCCCTGGCTGTGTGTCCTCAGATGCCTGAGCCCTTCCAGAAGCTGCTCAAGAGTGGGATATGTGCAAGAACATAAAAGATAGAAAATAAACAAGGGGTCCCAAGATTTCTTTTGCTACAGATTTGTTAGAGGAACACACAGCAGCTTAGGAAAGCCCCTAATGCCAACTTTCCATTTTCAAGTTTCATTACCTTGAGTTCAATCTCACTATCTTTGTGCCCTTCATTCAGGGAGGTATTTGTACACTAATCTTGCTTTATAAAACTAGTTTCAGGGCCTCTGGGTGGCTCAATCAGTTGAGCATCAGATTTTGATTTGGGTCATGATCTCAGGGTCATGGGATTGAGCCCCACATCAGACTCTGCGCTGACTATGTACGCTGCTTAAGATTCTCTCTTTCTCTTTCTCACAAAACAAAACAAAACAAAACTTGAAACTAATTCCAGTGGACTTCAGTCTCTTGTCACAAACACACTGTGACTGAATCAAAAAGTAAAGTTTCTGGCACTTAATTATTGTTTAACAATGTAACAATTGTTTTTGCTATTGCTTTAAAAATTCTTATGAAATGGCAGTATTACTATGGAAGCCAGTGGCCATAGTTTTAATAGATGCATAATTCAGTGTGTAGGCACTAAATTACATTTCTGGGATTTGCTTTAGAATAGTTTCACAATAAATAAAACTGTTTTTTAAAAGAAGAAAAAAGAAAAAGATAAAGCATGTTTGGCAAAATCTTGGTAATTGTTGAATTTGGGTGATAGGTATATGGGAGATCATTGTACTATTCATTCTACCTTGTATATATTAGAAAACTTCATTAGAAAAAGATGATGTTAAAATTATTTTTTAGAACTAGAATAATTAGATTTTAAACATATTAAGTTGCTTCAGCAAAGGCTCTAAAATGCCAGTTCATCTTGCATTCTCTAAAGAAAGCTCTGGGACACTTGATTCTTTGAAAACTGAAAAAAGACCTATCTTGGATGATGTGGAATGGCCCAGAGACTGGTAAATGTACTAAATGACACTTTAAGAGCCATCCTCCCAACACACATGTACACACTCCCCAGCTCTACTACATTATATTGGAAATTGAAGGATTTCCTCCAAAACAAAGGGCAAGGGATTCTCTCCTTTCTAGGAATGCTTAGAAAGCCCTCAATAATCCAGAATGTGTCAAAGAACTGCAGGATTTTCTTAGCTCTTAAGGTAGGAGAGGGTATCACACCTTTATCCATGCAGGACGCTAATGGTAACAAGGGATTTAACATCTATGTTTTCGAGTATTCTGTTCTGTGGCAGATAAATCTACCCCTGGAAGCTCTCTGTGCTCCCTGGCTGGCTTCCTCTCACAAGTCCAACCAACCGCCTGCCAGCCTTGGTTACTGAGTTCTGTTGCTCAATAAGCTGGAGTATTCCCAGTTTGGAAAAATGTGAGAAATAAAGACCAGATATGGTCTAGCCTAAGACAGAGTATCACTTTTCAGCTGTAGATTCGAGGCCAAGAAAGGCAAATGTGGAAAGAAAGAAGCAGAAAGCAAAGATGTCAGCAAACTGAACACAGAGAGCCTCTGCAGGGTGCACATGCTCTCCTCTCTGGAAGCAGCAGCAGGGGCTGCCCCATCCTTCCCTGAGAGGAGAGGAGGTAGCCCAGGGTTAGCACCACGGGTGAGCAGAGGGCTATGGAAGGACAGACCTCCATGCCTGTTGGTCTTTCACTTTCTGTAACATAGGGTCTGTTGGGAGGCCTGGTAGCCCCACAGACAAAGGTACAATTGCTAAGTGATAAGGAGAACAGCGTCAATCTAGAGGAACTCTGGGCTTCTTTTTTTTTTTTTATGTTTCGATTTTTTTTAATTTATTTATTGTTTTTACTTACAAATAGTTTATTGTCAAGTTGGTTTCCATATAACACCCAGTGCTCATCCCCACAAGTGCCCTCTTCCATGTCCCTCCCCCCTCTCCCCCACATCCATCAGTCCTCAGTTTCTTTCTCAGCATTCAAGAGTNAACAGTGCCCATTTCTCTACATCCTCGCCAGCATCTAGAGTTCTCTGATTTGCTCATTTTAGCCACTCTGACTGCCGTGAGGTGGTATCTCAGTGTGGTTTTGATTTGTATTTCCCTGATGAGGAGGGATGCTGAGCATCGTTTCATGTGTCTGTTGGCCATCTGGATGTCCTCTTTGGAGAAGTGTCTGTTCCTATCTTCTGCCCATTTCTTCACTGGGTTGTTTGTTTTTCGGGTGTGGAGTTTGGTGGGAACTCTGGGCTTCTTGAAGTGTTCTGTCCCCCAAGGCACCAGTGGCAGGGAGCATGGTAACTAGGAATTTAGACTCTAGAAAGAAACTCTCTGTGTTCGATTCCTGGTGCCACTGGGTTATGGTTGGTTATTTACCTTCTCTGCTGCTCTGTATAACCATGATGATAACAATAAAGTGAATATGAGATCCAGTCTAGCCCAGCCGTGTGCCCCAGGCAGCTGATCTCTGATGACTCTACCACCTAGATCCTTTGTCTCTGGCTTCTGATTGGATTTGACCAATGGGAAACACATGTAGGAGACTGGAAGTCCCAAAGGTTTGGCAGTTGCCACCTTCTGCTGCCTGGTGGCCCTCCTAGAATCCTCATAAGCCTCCTTCAGGCCACTGAGTGGTAAAGGCTGTTGCTAGCAGGGGAACTTCCAGTTTTTTCCCCCAAATAATCCCTTGGCTAAATATCCTTCAACTACCCATTTTGAGTACACCATGCACCTTGACCAGAGCACCTTAAAACAATGCCTGGCCCTCAATCAGCACTCTATAAGCAGAAGCTAACGTTACCCAAGTAAGACTTGGTTTGGATTTGTGCCATTTTATAGAAACTGTCTATGACCCCACACTGAAAACATATTTGGGGGGGGGAGTAGCCCAGTTTTCCCCCAAATATTTTAAGAACACATCAAAAGCGGATAAGAAAGCTAAGACTCTGCAAAATGCTAATATAAAGTGGCCATATGTGTGTGTGAAGCAATAATAATTTTGATCACTGGCAGCCTTGTCTTGTGTCCAAAGGCCACAGTGTCATTGTAAGAAATAATAATGGTGTAGGCCCTTCGACAATGATGAGAAAGGGGAGATTTTCCAGCAAGAGAGCCCCTGCCAAATTTGAGGTCATTTTTTACCCACTTAAGACAGAAACTATCCTCTCTGGACTCCTCGTGATCTAATCCTTTAAGCCTTTGCTGGCACTGGGAACAATGTTAAGCTTCAGGATCAGGCCCTTTGGTTTTTATAATCCATGGGAATTTGAAGATGATAAATTTGTGGAGAGCCTGAATGTTCCTAACACGTAATTGGAGCCCAAGGGGGAAATAATTAGAATAGAGTCATGTAACTCCATCAACTCTTCTCCAAGGCCCTGAATTATATAAGTCCCTTGCTGTAGCTTCACTCCTCTGCCTGCCCCATTTTGCCATGAAACAAGAAAAGAGGCATGAAAGGCCATGAAAAGAAAGATCTGTCCAATATGACTACTTATTAGCATCTGCTCTGAGAGGTCTGGTGGGGAAAGAAGTCTCAACACAAACAAGAGGCAGGAATCAACCTTCGATTAAATTTAACTCAGTCTTTCCTGGCTGCCCACCCCCACTTGGTCACCCTCGACAAGGATAACTGACAGCTGCACATAACAAGCAGCGCATTTCATCTATTCTTATTAATAAGATTTGTGGGGGAAGGTTAGTTTTCATTTGTGATGGCTAAGGCTTCAGTGCTGAAAGTAAGAAGATGAACCAGAATTTTCCATCATCGTAAATAGGGCATCTACTAAGAGCATGGACTTTTGTGGGATGTTCCAGCCATGGCAATGAAAGGCTTAGGAAGACCTCAGAAAATGACTTTGTATTTCTCTAGTTGTTAGAGGTGCTAACCTGAATTTGCCATCAAACCCAAGCCAGGAAGACAGTCTGTGAAGAGCTGGGTGGCCATCACGGCATGTGCTGTGAGCACCCCTAAGGGATCAGTAGCTGGGAGTGTCAGCTGCTGTCAGAAGTGAGGGACGTCTCCTACACCTTGGCCCGTGCTTACGTTCTGCTTCATCTCATTTTCTCTCGCCTACGGTCTGATGAGACATTATCTGACTCACTTTTATTCCAACAGATTTGGTAGGAGCCTACGTTAAGTCAGAAAGGAAAGATCATTGAGAACCACTCCTGAAATTTTCAGCCCAGATAGCTCTGAAGTATATCTGGCATAGAATGTGTGCTTAAAAAATGTTTGCTGGACTCAAAGTCAGTGTGCAAGTTTTTGTTGTGAAACAGACCATGGCATTGCTGGTGTAGCTGCTGGTTTGCCCTAATGAGATAATCAGTATCTCTGAGGTGCCTGGATGGCTCAGCAAGTTAAGCATCTGGCTCTTGGTTTCAGCTTAGGTCATGATCTCACTGTTTGTGAGATCTCCAGACCTGTGTCGGGCTCTGCAATGGCAGCATGGAGCTTCCTTGGGATTCTCTCCCTCTCTTCCTCTCTCTCTCTCCCCCTCTCCTACTCACACTCTGTCTCTCTCATATAAATAAATAAACTTAAAAAAAAAAAAAGATAATCAGTATGCCTGTGGGCTTTTAAGCCATGAGAATGCATGACTCAACTATAAGCATAGTTGGAACAAGTAAGTTCAGGTATATAGCACAATCTGAAGAATTATTGGAGCTACCCTATTTCCACACTCTTGAATCCACTATTAGTGAATTACTTTGGGGGAAAATACTGCCTTCCCAAAAAGGCTCCTCTAGGGAGCAGATCCCATAAGATCTTGTATTTTTATATCACTCTGGACTTACCTCTTTGTTTTCTAATCCTTTAATTTAACTTTAAAAATTATTTTTTGATCTAGATAAGATCTTTATTGGTAACCACTGTACAAATCAGGAAATTAAGGCCCTGCCATCCTGACTTTGAGAGGAAAGTGCCTTTTTAGAAACTTGACTCTGGGGTGCCTAGGTGGCTCAATCAGGTAAGTATCAGGCTTCAGCTCAGGTCATGATCTTTCAGTTTGTGAGTTCAAGTCCCGCACTGGGCTATGTGCTGACTGACACCTCAGAGCCTGGAGCTTGCCTCGGATTTTGTGTGTGTCTCTCTCTGCCCCTCCCCCATTCTCTCTTTCTCCCTCTCAAATATAATAAACATTTATTATTATTAAAAATTTTAATGTTTTATTTACTTTTGAGAGAGAAAGAGACAGAGCATGAGCAGAGGAGGGTCAGAGAGAGAGGGGGAGACACAGAATCAGAAGCAGGCTCTAGTCTCCAAGCTGTCAGCACAGAGAGTGATGTGGAGCTCAAACCCATGAGCCTTTGAGCTGTGAGATCATGACCCAAGCCAAAGTCAGCTGCCCATCCAACTGAGCTGCCCCAATAAACATTTTTATAAAGTTTTCAAAAAAAGAAAAGAAAAAAGAAATTTGACTCAAGCACTCAACAGATAGTGTTCAGAGTGGACTTATTTTGCAGAGCAATTTCCTTCTTAACTAGAGAGGTTAGAGTGGAGCCCTCAGGCCCCTGGGATTGGGAGCCAGAAGTGGAATCCATTCAAGTGCTCCAAAACAACATTGCACATCTGTCTATGGTGCGTTGTGAATATCTTAGTAGATTACTCTTAAACTAAAAACAAAGCTAGTCCTAGAGACCTAATACACGGTACAGTGATTAGACAACAAATTATATTTTAAACATTGAACTTGCCATGAGACTAGATTTTAATTGTTCCCAGTGCTGGAAGAAATGATAATTATGTGACCCTACACAGGTGTTAGCTAACACCATATGGCAATCACATTGCAATAAAAATGTTTCAACTCATTGTTGCACACTTTAAGCTTATGCAATGCTGCATGTCAGAGATAACAGGATAAAGAAAGTAAGAGAGCCCAGACCCTGGAATAATGAATGGGTCTTAACAACACCTCACTTGGGCAATGTCTGTGCATTCTGACGGAAGTGCTTCTGACACAGCTTTCTTTCCAACCAGTGCAGCAGGGTTCCGTGTTTGCGATCTCACTGGGGAGACCAATATTTGTGCTTTCTGCTGACCCTGTCCCATTACAGACAGACTTGATCAACAGCTTGACTGAATGCTCTGATTGGAAAGTTTCCTGGAAAGTTTCTGTGCAGAGCATGTGGCTATAACCTCACTTCCAACATATTTATCTATACCAACACAAAACCCAGAGGTCTAAGAAGGAAGAATAGAAAGAATTATGGCCACGTGTAGGGTCTTGAAGTAATCAGTTAATCAACACTGAAGAAGAGGAATACACAGCTGCAGGAGGCAGCCCTGAAATATGCTTAAGAGGCATTTCTTGGGCTCAATATGACCTCATCTTTGGATCTCTGCCTTCAAGTATCCTCACAACAGTCCACCCCTTGGTCTCTGGTCTGTCTTGACCTGGGCTAGTCATTAGCTTCCTCTGTTAACACTATAAGCTGAATAGCTTCCTCCATTCGGGGCTCCTTCCCCATTGCTTTCTTTCTAACACCTCACTCCAGCAACAGCATTGCAGGGAAATGCAACACCCAATTCTGACCCACATCCATCCCACTGTTCTCTTCACCTGAGGGCCAAAAAAAAGTTCTCAGAGTATCTCTGAACTCTCTTGATGGATAATAGCCAAAGCTGCAATGATGAATAGACCCAGTAATGTCATGACAGGTGCCCTGCGGGACCCATTTCATTGCCTATATATCCCATGATGTGTTTACTCCATCCTAACATGCACTTGGGTGTGGGTGTGGAAGATCTCCCAGCCATGTTTCCCCCCACATAGACCTGCATTTTGTTTCTTTGCTCCTGCCAGGCAGAGGGACACCAGGGAAAGAGAGGAGGGCAAGAGGGAATGAATGCTATCATCCGATTTTTGACCTTTCAGTTTTTTTTTTCTTTCCCTCAGGACTTGAGATCTACTTTGTGGTTGCTAGATTATAAAGCCTAAATGTTAACTCATTTGAAACACTGAGTACAAGAGTATTTTCCCAAGTTATATTCATTCTGAGTCTGGCCAGATAATTATTGCAGCAGCTGTTTGCCCCAATGCACGTAACCTCAGCCCACCACTGAGTCATCTGCAGCTGCAGTGGGGACAGTTCCTGACCACTCCATCAGCACCCCACCTCAGGCAGGTGCTTCTCTCTTTCCAACTCTTTGAGTGCTTTCTTCAGTGCCTATGAAACTCCCTTAGCTCACCTGGAATGCAGCTGGGAAGTTGGGGATTTAATGCCACTAGGAACAGCCCTTAGCCAATAAGAACCTGAAGTCAGGAGATAAACACTTCAGCTTCTTCATTTCCTGGGGGATATTAGTCAAGGTTCTCCAGAGAAACAGAGCCAATGTGAGATACAGATATAGATACAGATATGTTTTTACATTTATATATATGGTTATGTTTATATATATATATGTTTATTATAAGAAACTGGCTCATGCATTCATGGAGGCTAAGAAGTCCCACAGTCTTCTGTCTGCAAGCTAGAGAGCCAGGAAAGTGAGCAGTTTAACTCCTGTCTGAATCTGAAGGCTCTCACTGAGACCCAGGGACACTCTAAGGGGAGGGCAATCTGCTTTACTTAGCCTACTGATTCAAATGCTAATCCCTTTCAGAAACTCTCACAGACACACCCAGTAATAGTGTTTAACCAAAAATCTGTGCATCTGTGGTCTAGTCAAGCTGATACATAACATTAATCATCCCGGGAAACAAATCTGAAGCGTGCTCTATACAGTTCCACCTCACCCGGTGAGGTGACCCCTGGTTGCCCACAGCAGGAATCCACTCGCTGACACCCCCTCCTTCATTGCCTTGCCTCACTTTCTAACTCCTTCACTTGTACTTTCCTGGAGTTTCCTCCAAATAAACTGCTTGTACATAAGTCCTTGTCTTAGAATCTGTCTTTGGGGGAACCCAAACTATGACATTTAAGGGTAAGTGAGAAAACATACCCCTTTTCACAGTCTATTATTTTTTACCTAAAATGATGCACCAAGCAAAGTTGAAATTAAGAGAGAATAAAAATTCTGTATCACCCCCCCCAAAAAAAGAAAAAAAATTAATAAAAGAGATCAGGAGAGAAATCAACTTGCCAAACCACTACAAGCCTCTATGCTACCTTTTGAAGATTTCGAAAAAGGCTCGCTGCCTCAAGACACTCTACTTTCCTTAACTGAAACATTTTATAATATAGGACAGCCATTTCACTGTCATATGTCAGAAAATGGTCATAATAAACAGAGAAATGTATAATATTTAAGCTGTGAAAAAGAACTCAACTTTCACACCCATAGGTGGTGATTCTGCCTTTACTTTGATTCCAACTCCAATTCTTATTCTCCTAAGAATCAACTAAGCCATGGTTCCCACCCTTTGGATTCTGGTGAGAATCGCCACCACATTCCTTCTGTCCTTAAGCAGAACTTGAGTGGGTCTCTGGCTTTTAAAGCTACAACTGAGTAAGTCCTAAGTGATCATCTCAATTGCTATGGATAGGGAGGGACCCTAGAGGTCAATGGTAGAATCAGTTAGTAGCATTAAATTTCGCTAAACAGATACTGATGCACTCTAGATAGGAAACCAGCTCAACAACTTAAATCAAGTTTAATTATAGCAACCTAGCATGTTGCATACAATTCTCAATGTAAAATAGATTTTTAATAATGTTTTTTTAATCTAGAAAAATTACTTATGTATAAAATTATGTATAAATTGCTTATGTATAAAATTACTTCTGTTTCTCTGGTGATAATGCTCCATAATAAACAAATTCAAAATTTCAGTGGCTTAAAACAACAAACAATGATTTTATGATCACAGGTTTGCTGGCTGACCATGGTTGGCTATTTTCAGCTGAGCTGGACTAAGCTGGACTGGACCCCAAGTTGTGAATCAGCTTTGGATCTGCTCTACATTCTTCTTCGCAGGACTTATAGTTGAAGAAACAACAGCTACCCAGGGCACACTCTTCTCATAGCAGAGGGTGGGAATGTAAGAGGCCAAGGCAAACCATGCAAGCATATTTAAAGGCCCTGCTTGGACATCCCGTGTCAAGTCTGCTCACATGCCATTAACCAAAGAATGTCCTTGAGCGAAGTGCAACATCTGAGGAGAAGGGACATATACTATGCCTCACAGAATGGGAGCCACTGCACAAAGAGAAAGGGCATGAATACACGATCCTGTTACTTAAAGGGAGTGAAGAATTGGAAATCTACCACAATGTGGAAATTTTTAAACAACGCCAAAATAGACAGAATGTCATAATAATCCCGATCACGCATCCACGACAGTCATCTCACTACTAATCTTGCTTCACTCCCCCTCACTCCCTCATTATTTTGAAGCAAATCACGGATGAGTGTCTTTTAAAGAAAGAAAGTAAATCTATATTTTTGCAGGATATGGGAAATTATTTAGGTCTCAAAGAATTGACAAAACAATGAAAGGGATAAACTAGTAAGTTAACTTGATATGAAATAAAACAGAAGAACATACTCAACATTAAGAATCAATTCCAAGATGCTGTCACGGGCACTTTACACTGAATATTGATGTATTTTATATTTAACTGCCTGGTCTAGCTAAAATAATGAATACCACTAAATTCTAAAAGTAAATGCCTACTCTTTAACTAGTTCGTGAATCCTAGCAACAGATGAGGAGGAAGAAGAAGGAAAGAAAATTTGAAATAACAACATTTTGAGATGCAAACCAGTTACTTTATCTGGGCATGAGAATTGTATCACTTTTGGCCAAAGCCTCACTTCCTGGAGATATTTTATTTTCATCTATTGGAACGTTTTGTAATATGAGACAATTACAAAAATAACCCTCAAGTGAGTTACAAATGTCAAAGAAGCACAGAACTTCAAAGAGTACAGAAATGAGAAATATTTCAGAGTGTGTTTAATGAAAAGAATCATCACATCAATTTATTAAAATATCACTTTTAACTCATATTTAAAACACCATCTCAATTTCTGAAGTGGCTAGTGGAAATACATTTTTTTAAAAGTTTATTCATGTATTTTGGGACAGAGAAAGAGAGAGAGCATGAACAAGGGAGGGGAAGAAAGAGAGTGACAGAGAATCCCAAGCAGGCTCTGTGCTGTTAGTGCAAAGCCTGACTCAGGGTTCGAACTCACGAACGTGAGAGCATGGCCTGAGCCAAAACCAAGAGTGAGATGCTTAACTGACTGAGACACTAAGAGCCCTGGAAATATATTTTTAAAGTCCTGTGAGGTTAGTTCACTGGTCAGCAGTGTCGTGTAGCCAGCCCTGTCCCCTCACCTATATTTATATCTTTCACCTCCTCTGTGCAATACCATATGAGTTAGATCAGGTCCCATGAACTTTGAAACAGCCTGAGGAGAAGGGAAGTTTCTGGTGGTAGTCCAGGGGGAACCTGGTCAAGGGGAACCTAGAGACAGTGTCCAGAGCCCAAGTGAGCATCGCTGTGACTGGGGACTCTGGCAACAGCATGTCCTCCATTATCAATGCCCTGTGAGGAACTGGGCATGAGGAGGAGGCCTTGGCTCCTCCTGGGGTGTGAGGACCACCCAGATTCACACATGCTACTCTTCTTTCCACTTTCCTAGTGTAATACTGGCACAGGGGCTGCCTCCCAAAGCCTGGAGAACTATCTGGAAGAGATGCCATTTAGCCAGTATCATCATCATTGGCGTGCAAACAGTTCACATGAATCTCATGTAGCTTGCCAAAACCATCCAGGGCCTGGGAAAGAGGTTCTACACTGTCTGGACCAAGCCAGACAGAGACCCCAGCACACATGCCCTCTGAGAGGAACAACTCCTACAGAATACCTAGAGAATATCAAGGAAACTCCCCAGAATGAATGGGTGTGTGAACACAACATATTCCTGGTGTTTAGCCTTGATCCCTTATTGCATGACTTCTCAGAGCTTAAGGACACCTTTCACAGGGACCTCTCTGACATCGGGTGACATTTCCTCTAGGAAACCTTCCCCACACCTGTGAGAAGATCATTAAAGACAAGGCAACCTCCTTGCAGAAGAGAATAGCCTTACAGTGTCTTCAGGACAGCCCTGTCATCCAAGATGAAGATGATTTGGAGGAATTTCTGAATGTCTAGTGCTCACTCTTTGGTGTGGGTGATAGAATCTCTCTAGCAGGTGGCCTAGAGTATGGGGGATGCCCGTGGAGGAGTAGCTGTCATGAAGTCCCTGGAGGTGTACACTCTCCATAAAGTGGACTGGAGACTGACTTCCGTGACTTGTTCAGTTATGAAGCATTTCTTACCCTTCCTTAGCTACATCCATTTCTTGGGTGACTATGTCACTCTCTGTTTCAGGTGGATGTAGCAAAAATGCATCCTTGATTTAGGTACCAAAGAAATAAAGACCATCCGGAGGAATCCTTTCTTCCTGTGAGACTGGCTTGGGGATTGTTCAATAGGCTCATCCTCAAGTGGAAGTCAGGCTGTTTTGGGGCCTTCTTCTCAGAAGGGTACCTTTTTTCTCCACCCCAGATTTGAAGGGATTGAATCGAACACTTTTTTTTTCTATTTCTAATAGTGTTAGTTCCCTGAAAGAAATTTTTTAAATTGCCTATCTTCCTAGCCCAAATCCTAATATACTATTCCTCTGAAGAATAAATACTTGTTAAAATCATTGAATAAGTTTTCTGGCTTCAGAAAAACAGCAACAACAACAGTCATGTGCATGAACACTGTATTAGTTTGCTTGGGCCGCCATAACAGACTACCACAGGCTCTGTGGTTTCAACAACAGAGGTGTGTTTTCTCACAGTTCTGGAGGCTGGAAGTCCAAGATCAAGGTGTCAGCATGTTTAGTTTCTCTTCAGTCTTCTCTCTTTGGCTTGTTAGATTGCAACCTCCTCACTACCTCCTCATGTGACCTTTTTTTCTGTGCACACATCCCTGGTGCCTCTCCTTCTTTAAAAGGACACCAATCATATTGCATTAGGATCCCACCCTTAGGACATCATTTAACTTTAACAACCTCTTTGAAGGCCCATCTCTGTGTACTGTCACATTGGGGCTTAGAGGTTCAACATATAAATTTTAGGGAGATACAATTCAGTCCGTTAACAATTACATCAAGTTAGTCTTATTACAACCACTTAAAATCAGTGCCACTACTAAAAGTAGTTAACTAGCTAATAATATAACAATAGGAATAGTTAATAGGTAGTACTATAGCACTCATTATGTACCAAGAACTCTTCTATGTGCTTTACAAATATTAACTTATTTTTAATCTGGTTATGTAGGTACTATCATGTCTCCCACTTTACAGATGAGAAAAGTAAGGCACAGGGAGTTTAAATTAAAAAGTAGAGGTAGGGTTGCCAGTTAAGTGAAGGATTCCCAGTTTGATTTGAATTTCAGATCCACACCAAGTAACTTTGTAGTGTGTTCCAAATACTGCATATGACATGCTGATCCTAAAACAGTGCATGCGGTTGATCTGAAATTCAAATTTAACTGGGCATACTATTTTTTTTTCTAAATCTTGTAACCCTAATTAGAGGCAAGATGCATTTTCTATTCTACTGAAGGAGTGGATTTTAAATTCCATTCAAGAGTTCCTGGAACCTTCTGGAAATATAATAGGAGGTTAACAAAAGAGCAAAAGAGAAGATGAATGGCCAGATTCCCCTCCTTTCAAATACAACAACTCACTTTTAATCTCCTTTATACACTGAGATTTTCTATAAAATTTTTTGAGGAAAAAATATATTCCCTTGACTTAAAAGATAAGTTTGCAAAGTCACTGCTTTTCTGGTAAAGCCAGAATAACTTTTGACATTTGGGGGGATCTTTTTGTTTGTTTGTTTGGTTGGTTGGTTGGCTGTTTGGTTGATTTGGGGCCTTCGGTGTTTTTGTCCAAACCTTTTACCTTTGTCTGTTTCAACCTTAATGTTCTCACTCTCTTCCTGCCAAGAACCCCTTGAGATTGGTCATTTGTTTAGAGCACTCTAAACAAAGGATTTGCAGGTATAAGGCCTGCAGGCTGCCCTAGTTTATGCCAAGTTAAATATGAGCACATCATCCATGCTTTTACATATTATCCACAGCTGCTCCGGGGCTACAAAGGTAGAGTTGAATAGTGGAGAAGCGGCCATATATCCCAGAAAGACAAAAATATTCACTATCAAGTCCTTTTGGAAGAAACTTTGCCAACCCCAATCTGTAAGAATCTGTTTCTGATGACTATGGTTTAGAAACAAGTGGTTGTGAAGATTGTTCTGAGTTTAGAAGAGGTAAGATTAACTGGGCAGATTGATCTCCTGTCATAACTTTTAATTACTTTATGTCACTTGGAAAAATTGTCTCATAAAATAGCTTAGCTCTCAGACCAAGTGTTTCTGTGAAGATTCAGTCACATGGATTGTTGCTGGTAATGACCTGTAATTCTGGAGAGATGAAATAGGGAGGAAGCTTTTACCGGGATAAAGTCTATCAGTATTTTCGGCACTCTTCAAAAATGAACCATGAAGCAGAAAACTGATATTTTTTTAACATCTTTTTATTGAGTATAATTGGCATACAACGTATTAGTTTCAGGTGTACAATATAATGATTTGGTATTTGAATATATTACAAAATGACCACCACAGTAAGACTCATTAACACCCATCACCATACATAGTTACATATTTTTTCTTGTGATGACAACTTTTAAGATTGACTCTCTTAGCAACTTTCAAATATATAATACAGTATTGTTAACTATGGTCACCACGCTGTACATTATATCCCTATGACTTACTTATCTTATAACTAGAAACTTGTACCTTTTAACTCTCTTCACCCATTTCACCCACCACCCATGACCCACCTCTAGCAAGCACCTATCTAAGAGCTTGGTTGTCTTGTTTTGTTTTTAAGATAAGATTCCAAAGACAAGTGAGATCACATGATATTTGTCTTTGTCTAACTTCATGCAGCACAATGGCTTCAGGATCCATTCATGTTGTCACATATGGTAAGGTTTCATTCTTTTCTTATGGCTGAATAATGTTCCATTGTGTAAATATATATATGGAAATAAATATATGGAAAACAGTATGGAGTATATAATATACTGCAATAATTTATATACTCCATACTGTTTTTCATAGTGGTTGCACCAATTTACATTCCCATCAACAGTGCACAAGGGTTTCTTTTTCTCCACATCTCTTTGGTATCTCTTATCTTTATGATTTTAGACATTCTAACAGCTGTGAGTTGCTATCTCATTGTGGTTTTGACTTGCATTTCCCTGATGATCCATGATGTTGGGCATCTTTTCATGTACCTTCCAGCCATTTGTATGCCTTCTTTAAAAAAATTTTTTTTTAATGTTTATTCATTTCTGAGAGACAGAGAGAGGCAGAGCACGAGCAGGGTAGGTGCAGAGAGAGAGGGAGACACAGAATCTGAAGCAGGCTTCAGGCTCCAAGCTATCAGCTCAGAGGGGGACGTGGGGCTTGAACCCATGAAATGCAAGATCATGACCTGTGCAAAAGTCGGATGCTTAACCAACTGAGCCACCCAAGCAACCCCATTTCTATGTCTTCTTTGGGAAAATGTCTATTTTGATCATCTGCCCATTTTTTAATCAGATTGTTTGTTTGCTATTGAGTTGTATGTGTTCTTTATATGCTTTGAATATTAAGTCCTTATCAGATATATGATTTGCAATATTTTCTCCCATTTAGTAGGGTGCCTTTTCAATTTGTCGATGGCTTCCTTTGTTGTGCAGAGGCTTTTTATGTTTAGTTTGATGAGGACCACTTGTTTATTTTATTTTTTCTTTGCTTTTTATCAAATCCAAAAAGTTCATTGCTAAGACTAATGTCAAGGAGCTTACCATCTATGTTTTCTTTTACTTTTATAGTTGCAGGTCTTACACATCTTTCATCCATATTGAGTAAATCTTGGGATATGGTATGGGATAGTGGTCCAAAGAAACCTAAAATTTTTTCTCTGATTCCAGATCACTCTTTGTGTCAGTTTTCCAGCAAATCACAATAATCAGCAACATTAGAATTCCAGACAAGGCATTCAAGGCTGCTGGATACTTACAGTAATCTAAAAGGGTTTAGGTTGATAATCCCAGGATTAGCATTGGAAATTTTAATAGAGTTGCCATGTCTTTGAAGTCACATCTTAGCAACACCCCAGTCTTTTTTCATGGAAAGTTTTCCATAAACACATTATCCACCACTTGACCCTGGAGAGCTCAGTTCATCATTTGCTGCTTCATTTAGCATTTTAAACAGTTATTTTCTGCAGCTTCCCAGATTCATCCTGAATAATCAATAGCCATAATTATTCTAGGGCCATGAGGAACTCAGGGAGAGTAAAACCACCTAGAAAAATATTCTTCTCTAAAGTTCAACTCTAGGGGCACCTGGGTGCCTCAGTTGGTTGGCTGTCCGACTTCGGCTCAGGTCATGATCTCACAGTTTATGGGTTCGAGCCCTGCGTCAGGCTCTGTGCTGACAGCTAGCTCAGAGCCTGGAGTCTGTCTTTGGACTCTGTGTCTCCCTGACCCTCTCCTGCTCATGCTGTCTCTATCTCTCTCTCAAAAATAAATAAAACATTAAAAAGAACTTTTTTTAAGTTGAACTCTATACTTAATACTACAACAATCAGATGGCTGATCTAGCTGTATATTTATCCATGATATTACTTTTTCTTGCCTTTTATTTATTTACACTTTCTTGTGATGTGGATTATTTGTGATTAAAAGAAATTAGAGTGCCCAGACAAAGTAAGAAAATATTTTAAAAGAAAGATCAATGATACAATTTAATTTAAAAACTACATGAAAAGACAGACATATAGTCATATTCATAGAAACACCCATTTTTGTACCATTACCATGGTTTGGATTTCCCTTTCTTTGAAACTTAAAAGAGTTTCCAAAAACACTCATTATAAACAAGAAGACAGTCCCTTTACATCATTTATGATGTCCACAGAAATAAGTTAGATACTATCTCCCTAGGAATGAGACTTCCCTTGATCCAAACAAGGGTCTGTCATTTTAGGGACTTTCTGAATGTGTAAAACAAATGTTTTAAACAAATGGGGTAGTTAGGGAGGCCAATGTGAGGCACCTTGTTTGATTGATGTTACCTATAGTAACCTTAGTTATCTTTGTGATTTATTTGGGATTGGTGTTGATTCAAAGATGCTTTCTCAAGATGAGGCAAATTGATCCATGTTCAGGGCTTAAAGAATAATTTCCCCTAAAGGCCATAGTAAGCTGCAGGTAGATTTCCAGGTAGAAGTTGAGAAAGACTTGCCCCAGAGGACACACCAGGAGGCTGGGTGTTTTCCAGACAGAATGAGTCTCCACTTTCTTCCTCCAATAGACATGGCAAGAAATAGTTGAGTTGTGAGAATCAACTCTGAAAGTAGGCAGATAGGGACATCCAAACACCCAGACACAGCCCTCATCAAGCAAGGAAACTATACTAAAAATAGAAGAGAAAGTCTCAAAATTATCCTAATATGCCAGTGCTCAAAGCTGTTCCATTGAGTTGTATGATTTGTGTACTGCACAATGGGCACCCAGGCAAGGGAGTGGATGTGGCCTGGACTGTAATATGTGCTGCTGTCTGTCCTGAAGGACAACCTTTTCCTAATTATACATACTATTTCAGAGATCCTCCAGCCCTCTGAAACCCATTCTGGAACCCCCAGTTGAGAATCCTTCACTGGGACTGTGGTATTACAATTGTGTGTGCCAGAGTAATTGTTTTTCATTAAGTTTTTGTACTTTTGTTCATTGTGAAAGAATAATTCCTTCATTCATTAAACAAAATTTGGATACCAAGGGCTGAGAATATCATATTGGGGTATATTGATTATATTAGTCGTCTCAATACCATACCCTCCCTGTGTCTATGTCTACTGCTATATAACATTCAAGTGCCCATCTGCTTTGTCCCCTACCTTTGTCAATGTGACTTGCTTTGGCCAATGAGATGTTAGTAACCATGACATCATGAAAAGCTTATATAGAATTTCTTCATTGGGGCCTGTTCTCACGGTTGCACCCTTTCCACTGCCTTGTGAGCAAGCCAAGTTAATTCAGTCATCCTAATCATCTCAACTGACAGCCAGCCACTGGCCAGAGGTGTAAGCCTGACTGAGGCCAGAAGAAATGCACCACCAAGAATAGCCTAAACTGCTAAAGTGCAAATGCATGAAAATAAATGCTATTTGTCTAACACAAGTTTTTTCTGGCTATTTGTCATATGGCTTTATTGTGGCAAGAGATCACAAATACACATAGTGAACATGGCAGATAAGATCTCTGCTCTCCTGGGCTTACATTCTAGTGGGGGAAAGAGACATGAATGAATGAATGGATATATGAACCCATGGACTAGAAAAAAATGCTGCTGGTAAGTGATATCAGAGAATTATATTAAAAGCAGGGTGGGAAGATAGGACTAGTTAGGGTCTGCACAGTTGCTTTACTATGACCTTTTTCTAGAGATGACATTTAGGTTAAGGTCTGAATGAAAAGAGCCAGCCAGTCAAAGACCAGGGAAAATAGCTTTCTAGACAAAAGGACTAGTGAGCTAGAAAAAAAAGTCACAAGTCTTGGTGTATGGGGAGTGAGGGTAGGACATGTACAAAATAAGACCAGAAAGAGGGTGGACCAGATTACAAGAGGTTTTGTAAACCAAACAAGGAGTCCCATTCAAGTGCCATGGGAATGCCTTTCATTTTCATCTTTTAAAAAAATCACTCTGGTTTCCTTAAGGAGAGTGAATTCTGAAAAACAAGATTGGAAAGAAGCAGACCAGTTAGGAAGTTGTATTAGTCATCAGGTAAGAGATGATGACAGCTTGTTCCAGAGAAAGGTTGACATATAAGACATAAACTGTGAAGATGGAGTAAGTAGAACATGGGGGTGGGTTAGAGGTTGTCAGAGGAGAGAGGCACAAGAGAAAACTAACTCAAACCTAGATGTTTTCATTTGAATAACTGGGTAAATAGTAATACCTTTTATTGGGAAGAATGGGGGAAGAACTGGACTGGTTTAACAGGAAAATCAAAGAATTCTAGTCTGACCATGTTAAGTTCAAGATGCCTATTAGAAATCTAAGTAGACATGTAAAAAAAAAAAAGATGTGTGGATTATGTGAGTCCAGAGGTCCAGAAAACAAAGTACATGGATATGGAAGTGGTTTAGAAATATGGTAATTGATGGGGTCATCTGAGAAGAATGTATTGAAGGAAAAGGGAAGGGGATTGGTACTAATCTCTGGGGGATTTTAACTTATAGAATTATGAAGAGATGCTAGGGGTGCCTGGCTGGCTCAATTAGAAGAGCATGTGACTCTTGATCTCAATGTTATGAGTTTGGGCCCCACATTGGGTGTAAACATTATTTAAATAAATAAAAACTTAAAAAAAAAAAACAGAAGAGGAAGAGATGCCAGCAAAGAAAGCTGAGAAAGAGAGGCAAGGATGGGAAGCAAAGGTCAAGAGAGTGCTATTGCACAGGAGACCAGAGAAACCAATTTTTAACAGGGCAGTGGTGCTGAGAGGTCAAGTTCAAGATCGGAGGAGTCTGGATATGGCAACCAGGAGTCACTGGTGGTCTTGCAAAGAGTGATATCCATGGAATGTGGGGCAAATGTGGACTCTGTGTGAAGGTTAAGTGAGTTCAATGAGGGGATACGATGAATCACTCTTCCACAAAGGGGAACACTAGAGACGTCGTACAATAGCTAGAGAAAGATAGGTGATTGTTTTGGGTGGAATTGTGCCCTCCAAAAAAAGTCATGTTGAAGTCTGAACTCATGATTCTTGTAAATGTGAACTCATTTGGAAATGGGGTTTTGCAGATGTAATCAGCTAAGATGGGATCGTATTGAAGTAAGGTGAGCTCTTAGTCCAGTATGACTGGCATCTTTTTAAGAAAAGATAAAGAACAATCAACAAAACAAAAGAACAACCTATTGAATGCAAGAAGATATTTGCAAGTGATATATCTGATAAAGAGTTAGTATCCAAAATATGTAAAGAACTTATACAACTCAACACCAAAAACATAAATAATCCAGTTAAAAATGGGCAGAAGATGTGAACATGCATTTTTCTGAAGAAGACATACAGATGATCAAAAGACACATGAAAAGATGCTCAACATCACTCGTCATCAGGGAATGTAAATCAAAACCACAATAAGATGTCACCTTGCACCTGTCAGAATGACTAAAATCAAAAACAGAAGAAACAACAAAGTTTTGGCAAGGATGTGGAGAAAAAGGAACCCTCGTGCACTATCGGTAAGCATGCAACTGGTGCAGCCACCATCGGGGAAAACAGTATGGAGGTCCCTCAAAAAGGTAAAAAATAGAATTGCCCTATGATCCAGTCATTCCACTTCTGGGTATTTACCCAAAGAATACGAAAACACAAATTCAAAAAGATATACGCACCCATATGTTTATAGCAGCATTATGTATAATGGCTATGTTATAGAAGCAGTCCAAGTGTCCATGATAGATGAATGGATAAAGAAGACGTGGTATACATACACAATGGAATATTACCCGGCCATCAAAAGGAATGAAATCTTCCCATTTGCAAGAACATGGAAGGATCTAGAGGGTATAAGGCTAAGTGAAATAAGTTAGTAAAAAAAAAAGACAAATATCATATGCTTTCACTCATGTGAATTTAAAACAACAAAACAAATGAACAGAGGAAAAAAAGACAAACCAAAAAAACAGATTCTTAACTATAGAGAGCAGATGGTCACCCACCTATAGAGAGGTAGGTGGTGGGGCATGGGTGAAATAGGTAAAAGGGCCTAAGAGTATGCTTATTGGGGCACCTGGGTGTCTCAGTCGGTTAAACATCTGACTTCAGCTCACGTCAGGATCTCACAGCTTTTGGGTTCGAGCTCTGCATGGGGCTGTCTGTTGTTAGCACAGAGTCCACTTCAGATCCCTTTCTCTGTGCCCTCCCTCCACCTCTGTCTGTCTGTCTCTCTCTCTCTCTCTCAAAAATAAACATTTTTTTAAAGTGTACGCTTTTCACTGGGGTGCAGCTCAGGTCATGATCCCAGGGCTATGGGATTGAGCCCTGCATCGGCTCCATGCTAGGCGTTGAGCCTGCTTAAGATTCTCTCTCTCTCCCTCCCTCTCTCTCTCTCCTTCTGCTCCCCTCCCCCCTCCTGCTCTCTCTCTCTAAAACAAAAAATAATAAGAAATAAAAAAGTGTACACTTATCATGATGAGCACAGTGCACTATATAGAATTACTGAATCACTGGGGTGCCTGGGTGGCTTAGTTGGTTAAGCTTCCGACTTTCGCTTAGGTCACGATCTCATGGTTCGTGGGTTCGAGCCCCGCATCGGGCTCTGTGCTGACTGCCAGCTCAGAGCCTGGAGCCTGTTTCGGTCTGTGACTCCCTCTCTCTCTGACCCTTCCCTGCTCACGCTGTCTCTCTCTGTCTCCTAGAAATAAATAAACATTAAAAAAAAAAAGAATTACTGAATCACTATACTGTACACCTGAAACTAATATAATGCTGTGTGTTAACTATACTGGGATGAAATTTTTTAAAAAGAAATACAAATAAAAAATAAAAAAGGAGAAGAGACAAGGACAGGCACACACTGGGGAGAACACCACATGACGACAGAAGCAGAGGCTGGACTTACATTACCACAAGCCCACAAACACCTGGGGCTGCCAGAAGCTGGGAAGAGCAACGAAGCAGCCAGCCTCCCCTAGTGCCTTTGGAGGGAGCACGGCCTTCCCAACACATTGATTTCAGGCTTCTGGCTTCCAGAACTGTGAGAGGATAAATTTCTGTTGTTCGAAGCCACCCCATTTGTGGTACGTTGTTGTAACAGCTCTGGGAAACGAATGTAGTAGTTCCAGGAGAACATGTTTGTTAAGATAAATTGCACTGAAGAGACTAATCCTATAAAAGGAAGACATCAGTGATGCAGGGGGAAAGACCCAATTTCAGGAGTCGAGTTTTTAAAAAAGCAAAGAGGACAAGAGATTCAGAAGACGTGGGATCTCCTGGGTAGGAGAGGAGGCCAAGGGAGTGGGTGCCAGTGCCGTGCAAATTTGGAAATAGCAAGATGTTAGAGTTGTGGTTGGCTGCTTTTTTTTTTTTTCTCCTCACAGGAATCTGAAGCAGGTTATCAGCTGAGGGGGTGCAGATGTATGGTGTGTGGTGATGGGGAGGGAATGGGGGAGGAGGTTTGAGGAGAGAGAAAAAGATACGGAGGAGTTGTCTTGGAAATCAGGACACTGAACAGTCTTGGGAAGCATTAAAGAATTCCAGACCCATTTGAGCTCTGTGGCCTTAACTTTGAAGTAAGACCAGTCAGCCTGGTTGTACATTTTCCTCACAGATATTCTGCGGTTCGGGTGCTGGTGTGGATTGGGCAGGTATTTAGCTTAAAGGGAGGTTTTGTGTTGGGTTATTTTCTCTTTTTCTTTCTTTCTTTCTTTTTTTTTTTTTTTTTGCCAGGTGAGTATGAAGATGCACCAATTAAAATAGCTTTCAAGGGAATGACTGTAAGAATCCACCAAAGGGAAGGATTTATTATGGACTGGAGATTTTTTAAAAATTGCTTTTAATGTTTTATTTACTTCTGAGAGAGAGAGAGAGAGAGCACGAGCAGGGGAGGGTCAGAGAGAGATGGAGATACAGAATCTGAAACAGGCTCCAGGCTCTGAGCTAGCTGTCAGCACAGAGCCCGATGTAGGGCTCAAACCCACGAACCGTGAGATCATTAACTGAGCTGAAGTCAGACGCTTAACCAACTGAGCCACCCAGGCGCCCCATGGACTGGAGACTTTTTGTGAGAGGTCAAAGAGCAGCTGAGGTGGGGTCCTGGAGCACTATCCCCAGGAGCATCCATCAGAGATGGGCTGTGTTCCTTTTTCACAGACCCAGGCCGGGCTGTAGAGAAGCTGCTGGGAGAAAAACAATCTCATTCCCGGCTTTTATAAAAGGAAGGGGGAGGGGATGCAGAGGCAGATTCTTGAGGTTGGGAGAACAGGAAGGAGGGGAAGAGGGGGGAGGGTCCCCTAGAGTGGACAGCAAATGGAGGTCTGGAGGCCCCCAATACTGAGAATCCCAGAAGGAGCCTTGAGGAGAAGCAGGACCCCCAGGCGACAGCTGTAAGGGCACATGGGAGGCATCCTGTGGTCACTGGAGCCCTCGGCCCCAGCAGAAGTCCCTCATCTCAGAATGGAGGCCTCCCAGAACCCTGTTTCCAAGCGCTGTGCAGTGGGTCAACCAATGTGGAAAGAAGAAGGGGGGACCTCACCAAAGGTGGCTGTGCCTGAGACCCCTCCCCCACTCCAGATTTGCCATGACCTGGTAGCCGAGGCTGCGCATGTGGGCCCTTGCACTGACAGATGAATGTCCAGCAGCTCAGTGTCACAGGGACTCAAGGTCAGGTGATTTGATTTCTGAGAAAATCAAGAAAGATGCCATAGGAGTCTCAAGAATACTATGCTGTGTGAAGGCAGTCAGACATTTACATGAAGTTCAAAGCCAGGGAAATCCACAGTGGTAGAGATCAGAACAGAGGTTTTCTCTAGGGGTTAAGGTGGAAAGCAAATGACTAAAAAGGGGCATGTAGGGGTGCTCTAGGGTGATAGAAATGTTCTTCTCTGAATCCTGGTGATGGTTACACCAAACACTCCACCCAATTTACTGTATGTAAATTGTGTCTCGATAAAGTAATGACTTGGAGCTCCCAGAGTATCCCATGAAGGAAAGAAGGAAAAATTAGAGGAAGAAAATAAGAAAATAAAGGTGAAACCAGTTGCTTATCTCGGACTGCCCATTCCCCACTGCACATTTGCTACCTCTTCGTTCCACAAAGTTTTATTGAGCACCTACTCTGTGCCAGGTGGCCAGAGAGCAAAAGAGTGGAAATGAAACGTTAAACACACAGAGTTCAGGAGCGCCTGGGTGGCTCAGTCAGTTAAACGTCCAACTTTGGCTCAGGTCATGATCTCATGGTTCATGGGTTTGAGCCCCACATTGGGCTCTGTGCTGATAGCTCAGAGTCTGGAGCCTGCTTCAGATTCTGTCTCCCTCTCTCTTTCTCTTCCCTTCCCCTGCTCACATTCTCTCTCTCTCTCTCTCTCTCTCTCTCTCCTTCTTTCTCTCTCTCTCTCTCAAAAATAAATAAACATTTTAAAATCTTTTTAATAAAAAAAAATACATAGAGCTCAGACCTGAATGAGATTAGTTTTGCCTGGAGTGAAGGAGCGTTTGGGAAGGTCTGAAGAGGCAGCAAAGGGGCACATGGACTGGAAAGATCAGGGATTCTGAGACCTGAACCCACCTGTGCTGACACTTCTTTTTCTCCTCAAAAGCCTGAATACAAAACCACAGTCTGGAAGCCCAGGACTTCCTGCCACAATCATCATGGAAGGTGCTTGTGACTAATGTTGATGAAATGCTAAGCTTGGGAAGCCATTCTCGAGGAAATATGCTTCTCTGAGCCCCCACAGGCTGCACTCCCTATCCCAGGACCATTGTGATGGATTTCTGCACAGGTTACTGAGTTTCCCAGTTTTCCCTGGTGACCTGGAGCAGAGGGAGAAGGAAACACCCTCAGCCACACTGTTCCCTTCAGGAAACGTGGGACAAAGTGCTGCCCTGAGGAGACTTGGGAGAGTGACATTTCCTCAGGCTGAATGACATCATGAGGTGATTTTTCCAAAACACTGGGTTTAATTGGGCCTGATTGTTTGTCTTCTTCAGCTTTCTGCAGGAAAAAACATGCTCTGGAACTTGATATCAATAAAGAGAGCATTTGAGACTATGATAAACATTGATAGACATTTCTCTGAGACAGCAGAAAACAGCAACACCACACATTTAAAACAGTGACACACACAACATTCCATATAGCTATTTCTCAGCCCATGTACTCAGAGGCCGAATAATATCAATTCTGCTTCTCAGCAGTTTGCTCTTGAGGAAGAACAGAGGAGCCATCATTTCCTGTGCATTTAAGTGAAAACTTCCCAGGATGCTATTCACCATGAGTTGAGATGTAAAATTTGAATGTGTTTTGTAAGACAGCATTTCACCGACACTCTATAATCTTTCCATCAGTCCAAATTAATTAGAGGTGTATTGAGATAGTGGTTCTCAAGTATGTTTCCTGGGCAGGCAGCATCAGCATTAGCATCTTGGGAACTTGTTAAAAATGGAGATTATCTTGGTGCACTTGGGTGGTTCAGTCAGTTAAGCATCTGATTTTTGATTTTGGTTAGAGTCCTGAGTTCATGGTTCATGGGATCGAGCCCCATGTCAGGCTCTGTGCTGGCAGCTTGGAGACTGCTTGGGATTCTGTCTCTCCCTCTCTCTCTGCCCCTCCTTCACTCACTCCACATGCTCTCCCCATCAAATAAATAAACTTTTAAAAAAAGTGGAGATTAATTGACTCCACCCCAAGCCTACTTAATCAGAAACTCTGGGGGTGCACTCAATAATCTGTTTTAACAAGCTCTGACACATGCTGAAGTTTGAGAAATATTATTTTGAGGAAATCAGAAGCTAGACTCGCTCTGACAGCAGTTCAAAATTAAATTAGTCTTCTATTAAAGACTTTCAAAGTAACAATGACTTAAACAAGGAAGTTCATTTTGCCAATATACAAAAGAAGTTCAGAAGTAGATATTCAAGGCTAGTATGAAGACTCCACGGTGTCAGATGAAACCTAGGTTCTTTCTATTTTCCTGCTCTGCCTCTTTAGTGTATAGTTTTCAAGCTCCGAATGTCTTCATGGTTCAAAATGGCTGCTGGAGCTCCAAGTATTACCCCTCTGCTCCAGACAAGAAGCAGAAGAAGGAGACAGAAATAGGACCCACTCTAGCTGTTTGTATCCATCTAAAGAAATTGTTCCAGAAGTCCCATCTACCAGTTCCCACTTACATCTTTTGGCCACTCACAGTTAAGAGAGGTTTGGGAATATAGTTTTTTTTGCTTAGATTAAAATTACAGTTATTGAGAGGCAATTTACTTTCTCTGCCACCACAGTTCCAGACCTGTTACCATATAAATACACAAAATTCCAAATATAAAGCAGGGTCAAACCCTTATATCGTTAAGAAAGGTCAAATATGGGGGCGCCTGGGTGGCTTAGTCGGTTAAGCGTCCGACTTTCGCTTAGGTCATGATCTCGCGGTTCGTGGGTTCGAGCCCCACGTCGGGCTCTGTGCTGACTGCCAGCTCAGAGCCTGGAGCCTGTTTCAGTCTGTGACTCCCTCTCTCTCTGACCCTCCCCTGCTCACGTTGTCTCTCTCTCCTAGAAATAAATAAAAACATTAAAAAAAAAAAAAGAAAGGTCAAATATGATCAGGACTGCATTTTTATGTTATGAAAGAATTTTAAATCATATGATTGGAATTTCATGGATTGTTTTATTCAAGCTTTTCATTTCATGGATGAACAAACTATGGCCCCAAACGGTGGATTTTCCTGTGTATGGAGGACAGAGCTGACTAGAAGCAAACCTCAGGGCATTAAAATTTGGCAGAGGTTGTAATAGATTTGTGGTGGCGTCAGCTTGACCTGGCCATGGGGTATCAACATTATTCTGGATGTATCTGTTAGGGTGTTTCTGGATAAGATTAACATTTGAACTGGTAGGCTGAGTAAAGATTGTTCTCCCAATGAGGGTGGGCCTGAATAGAATATAAGGCTGAGGAAGAAAGAATTCTCTCTCTTTGCCTGACTGTCATCAAGCTGGCACATTGGTCTACTGCCCTCAAGCTTGGGCTCACAATGGGACCACTGGCTATCCTGGGTCCCAGACCCCCGACTCAGACTGGAGCTTTCCTGGGTCTCCAGCTTGGACTTCTCAGCCAGCATAACTGCATGAACCAATTCCATATAGTTATCTATCTATCTGTCTTTTTTTCAAAATATTTTTATTTATTTCTAGGAGAGAGACAGACAGCATGAGCAGGGGAGGGTCAGAGAGAGAGAGAGACAGCCTCTGAAACAGGCTCCAGGCTCTGCGCTGGCAGCCAGCACAGAGCCCGACGCGGGGCTCAAACCCACAAACCGCGAGATCATGACCTAAGCGAAAGTCGGACGCTTAACCAACTAAGCCACCCAGGTGCCCCTATCTATCTATCTATCTATCTATCTATCTATCTATCTATCTATCATCTATCTATCATCTATCTATCATCTATCTATCTATCATCTATCTATCTATCTATCTATCTATCTATCTATCTATATCTCCTATCGGTCCTGTTTCTATGGATTCAAACTTCAAGCTTCCCAAAATGTATTCTGAAGGTGTGATCTCATGAGAGAGCCTATGGAAAAGGAACTCTCTGACCAAGTGTTATTGCTTATTAGACAACAGAGCAAAGAACCTGGATCTCATGATGATTTAAAAAAAATAAAAGGCTGCTCTTCCCAGAAAGGACATCTACATGCGCAACAAACATATTGTTTCTCACTTAGAGTTCGTTCTTAGAACAATAAAAAATAAAATTGTTGCGTTGGGAGTAAATTTTGCTGTAAATTCTCAGGAAGGATTTCTCAATAACAGGTCTGCTTTGACTCTTGCAGGCTCCATTTGTGGAATGTAAACAACCAGTTATGGCACCTGCAGTCCCAGTGTGGGGAGTGGAAAAGGCACAGAGAGGAGAATTGGGTGGAATGGGAGTGACAGAGTAAAGAGAAGTACTGGGTCTGCCTTCTAGATACTTTTGATCTAAGAACGCTGATTAAGTTTTGCGCTAATGAAAGTCATTGCCAGATTGTGTACAGTCTGAAAGCAGGCCACTTGCCCCAACACCCAGTCATTCAAGGTGATTACAAAATGATTGCAATCTTCATGTCTAATGGCCACTTGACATTCAAGGGTGTCTTCCTGCATGGTAGGCAGTGACCGTGCTCACTGGATGTTGGCTCACTCCCTTCCTCACTGTGGACTCTTGCCAAGGCAGCTGCGGCTCTCTGGCAGCTGTTTAAATAATCAGCTAGAATGATAAGGCCGGGGCTGCTCTTTTGTTATTTCCTTAGGCCTCTGTGCTCCGGAAAAAGCTCCCCTGGACTGATGGGCGTGGCCAGGGCAGGACTGCGCAGAAATGAAAAGTGGGAAGGAAGGGAGCCACCCCAGGAACGTCACCTGAATGAGATGACAAGTGGGTGAGGCATTGGGTGGGAATCACCACGATCCTTTGGGAATTTTGTTTTCAAGAGCAGAAACCAGAGGTTGTCCACAGTGGCCATGCCCGGCCACAGTTTAAAAGAGGCAATGGCAGTGAAATCTATTAAATCAAACAGGATGCAATCTCTACGTGAGAGAATGACATGATGGGGCACCAATGTTAGATGCTGTCGCAGATGGAGGCCTGCCCAGACCACCTTCCTGGGCCGCTATGAGGATTTGCTGCTAACGAAGACAGTCCCTCTCTGCAGAGAACTGCCCTGGGGTGAACAGAAACCAGGCTGCCCAGAGGCACCAATGACTGCCTGACATTGGAGAACGAAACGCCATCGCTCTTACCTCCAGTGAGACAACTCTGTGGTGTGTTGTACTCCAGAGCTTCCTGTGAAAGCAGGATTTTCCCTAAGGCCACACTCTCGCTCCACTCCTAGCCCCTCCCTGCTTCCCTCACTCCCTGTTTATTAAGAGGCCCCTTCAATAAATCATACCAAATCCTTGTCTCAGGCTCTGTTTAAGAGTATTCATCCTGGGGTGCCTGGGTGGCTCAGTCAGTTAAGCATCCAACTTTGGCTCAGGTCATGATCTCATGGTTTGTGGGTTCGAGCCCTGCGTCAGGCTCTGTGCTGACAGCTAGCTCAGAGCCTGGAGGCTGCTTCAGATTCTGTGTCTCCTTCTCTCTCTGACCCTCCCCTGCTCACGCTGTCTCTCTCTCTCTCTCAGAAATAAATTTTTAAAAAACATTTTAAGAAAAGAATATTCATCCTAAGATAGTCACTGAGTTCAGAAATCTTTTACAGAGCTATTCTAAATCCCTCCTGGTTTAGTTGAAGGCACGCCCACCACCACCACCACCATGGATTTTTGTTTCTGTTCAATAGTCAGTACCCAGAGTTAAAAATTCAAAGGAAAAAGGACACCTGGCTGGTTCAGTTGGTTAAGTGTCTGAGTCTTGATTTCAGCTCAGGTGAGATTGAGCCCCACATGGGACTCCACAATGACAGCTCAGGGTTTGTTTGGAATTCTCTATCCATCTATCTATCTATCTATCTATCGATCGATCATCTATCTATCTATTGATCATCTATGTATCTATCTATCTATCTATCTACTCCTACCTCTGCTCATGTGCTGTCTCTCTCTCAAAATAAATAAACTTAAAAAAAAGAATTTAGAGAAAGTTCTTCTCATCTAATCATATTTCTGCATCCTTACATTTACCCTAGTAATTGGAGCCTAAAATGGCCAGTGGTTTCCCTTGAATTACAAACTTCTGAATCACTTTATATCTACTTTTAAGTCTACAGGGTGCACAAGATTCTGGGCGATACAAAGCCATGGGGAATAAAAATACCCTGCATCTTCCTGAAGCTTCAGTTCCATTCAGAGATTTGAGAGGTAAAAAGCAAACAATTTTATGTTAAGGTTAACATCAATAAACCACGAAACAGAGAGAAAAATTCATATGAATTTCTAAGATGAAACAGGGGACCTTAAAGAAATCATGAGTGTTCTGTGAGCTATGTTTGGTTCTGTCCAGAAAAGCCCTGCACAGTATCCAAAGAGATCTAAGGCATGTTTTTTTTCCCCAAATTGTGGCAGTAAGAGAACTGTAAGAGAGAGAGGCAGAAACCTACATTTTTCAGACAAAATAGGAAGAGGTCCTAAGGCATTCTTTCTTAAAGTTCAGCTTTTGAAATTTTAATGTGCATGGAAATTACCCAGGGGTCCTGATTCAGCAGGGCTGGGGGAGGTTTGTGTGTTTCAGACAAGCTCACAAGTGACACCTAAGTTGCTGACTCCAGACCACTTTTTGATTTTCTTTTTAGTTTATTTATTTTGAGAGAGAGAAAGAGAGCAGGGGAGGGGCAGAGAGAGAGGGAGAGAGTGAGAACCCAAGCAGGCCCCACATCTACAACATGGAGCCCGATGCAGGGCTCAAACCCATGCACCTTGATATCATGACCTGAGCTGAAACCGAGAATCAGATGTTTAACCGACTAGGCCACCCAGGTGCCCCCAGACCACATTTTGAATAGCCAGGCTGAAGAACTCAGCCTCTCACCTGTGCTTCCATAGGATTCCAAAATATGGATTTTCCCAGCCTCTAGGAAGGGGATGAGGATGGACAGGAGATGAACATCGTGCCCCAGAGTATTCGTCTTAATGGCATCAGGGCCTGATGGCTGCCAGGTAGGAGGATGGTGGGGTCACTGGTGCTAGACCTGTCCCATTTAAAAAAAAAAAATTTAGGCACGCCTGAATGGCTCAGTCAGTTAAGTGTACGACTTTGACTCAGATCATGATCTCACGGTTCGTGGCTTCGAGCCCCGCATCAGGCTCTGTGCTGACAGCTGGCTCAGAGCCTGGAGCCTGTTTCAGATTCTGTGTGCCCCCCTCTCTCTCTCTGACCCTCCATAGCTCATACTCTGTCTCTGTCTCTCTCTCAAGTATAAATAAACATTAAATTAAAAACAATTTTTTAATGTTTTTATTTATTTCTGAGAGAGAGAGAGAGAGAGAGAGAGACAATGTGACACGACCCATTTTGGACCATGGAGCTGGAAGGGGAAATTGTTTTTGGACAAAAATCCCACTAGGTAGGGGCGCCTGGGTGGCTTAGTCGGTTAAGCGTCCGACTTTGCTTAGGTCATGATCTCGTGGTTCGTGGGTTCGAGCCCCGCGTCGGGCTATGTGCTGACTGCCAGCTCAGAGCCTGGAGGCAATTTCAGAGTCTGTATCTCCCTCTCTCTCTGACCCTCCCCTGCTCACGCTGTCTCTCTCTCTCTCTCTCTTCTAGAAATAAATAAAACATTAAAAAAAAGAAAAGAAAAAAGAAAGAAAGAAAGAAAAAATCCCACTAGGTAAACACAGAGGTCAGTCTCCCCATCATCCCCTGTGGGCAGAGCTGATGCTTAGCCAGTAGAGCTCAGAAAGACTGTCCAGTTGTTAAGATCCTGAAACACTTCCCGCCCACATGGTAAACCACTAATCCCCTTCACGGCCCCAGCTTCCCAAGCCTCTCTGATCAGAGCCACAGAAGTCCTGCCCCTCTGGCCTGTCTCAGACCTTCTCTCCAGAACCAGAGCCGGTTCATATGAAGCTTGCCAAATAATTAGCATATCACGCCTGCCTGCAGGAAAAGAATGGAAGGACACTACCATCCGAGTAATACATACTTCAATACATACCATTTTTTAATTGATGTAAAATTCACATAACATAAAGTTAACCATTAGCTAGTTTGAAGTGCACGTTTCAGTGGCATTTCATACATTTGCATAAGATACAACCACCACTTCTATCCAGTCCCAGGACACTTTCATCACTCTGAAAGGAAACCTCACACCCATCAAGTAGCCATCCCCTATTCCCACCTCCACCCACCCTCTAGCAGCCATTTATCTGCTTCCTTTCCCTATGGATTTATCTCGTTGGGACATGTCATGTAAATAGAATTATACAGGATGTGGCCTTTTGTACCTGACTGTTTTCTCTTAAGATTTTCATAGTTCATCCATGTTGTAGCACGTACCAGTATTCTTTTTTAAGACTAAGTAATACTTCACCATATGGCGTGACCACATTTGTTTATCCATTCATCATGTGAGGGCTCTTTGGATTGTTTCAACCTTATGGTTCTTGTGAATTGGATAACAGATTTCTTGGAATTCCCCTCCAGAGTCATTTTGATCAATGGGGAGGAAAGAGAGTCCTGTCACCTGCCCAAATCAATCTTACATTTAGATGTAGCCTGATTTAACTTTGGCAGTTTAAAACAATTCTGTTAATGCTCAGCACGTGAAAATGTCTAGAGATCAGAATCCAATGTTCTGTGGGCACTGAAGGCAGTTCAAAAAGAAGAGCTAAAAAACGTCAGAGGTAGTGGGATAAGAAGCCTGTATCGAAGTGGATCTGCTTGGCCCTGGGCTTGTTACCTGACGGGTCCCTCTGACAGTTATCATATTTACAGGTCTGCTATAGCCATGTCTCATGCATGCCTGCCTAAGTTAAGATCACCCTAAGTCAAGATCTAAGACAAGAACATGAGGGCAACAAGTTTATCTGGAGTATGATTTCAACAAGCACGAGCGAGGGGGTGATGGAGTGAGACAGAGAATGAAGCCAGGGTAATAATATGTTGATGAGCAGGTTAGCACTTGGACACCTGGGACTCAGTCATGGAAAGACACTCCAGAATAACCCCCCTGAAGGGTGAAGAAAACGAGGTGTTTATCCACTAACCCCCATCCATCATTGGTTGCAGATTGTTCCTGAAGTCTTAAAATCCCTGGCTCATCTTTCTCTGGCCAAGGAAACCCTTCAGACCAACAGCGTCGCAGGCGCTTAAGATAAAAAGCTGTCTGCACAAATAGAAAGGGTCCCCCAGTTGGGCAAAAAGGGTAAAGGAGATTGGGAGGTACAGTCTTCCAGTTATGGGATGAATAGATTATGGGAATAACAGGCACAGCATAGGGAATATAATTACCAGGACTGTAATAGCGTTGTATGATGAGAGGTGGTAGCTACACACTTGGAGTAAGCACAGCACAGCATATGAATTTGTGGAATCACTACATTGTATGCCCGAGACTAATGTAACATTGTGTGTCAGCTATACTCAATTTGTTTTTCAAAAGTGTCCCCCAAAGCTGCAGGGGACCCCAGGAAGGGCACCAACAGTGCCTGCTGTAAGGCTGAACTGTGGGACCCCCATGAGCAGTGAAGGAGGTGAGGAGGACGCCATTCACACCACAGCAGGCTGGCTGGGCTTGGTCATCAGAGAATCGTCATGGAAAAGGCAAGGTGCCTGCTGGGGAGAAGGAGACTTCCAGGAAGAGATGTCTGAAGCAAAGGTACCCCGGAAACAACTATTTTTCATTCAGGCCTCACCAACAACCACCCCAGGGGACAGGCTACAAAAGAGAACTCTGTGGGCAAAGAGGATGGCTCCATGAAAGGGGCAGAAGAGGAATTTGTTGCACTCTTCACAAAGGTGTCTTTGTGGGGTGCGGGTGAGCAGAAAATGAAAGCAAGTTACTGTTTCCTGCTCTGGGGTTTCCTGAGAGCAGGGACTTAATTGGAAAAATGGAAGGAAATATGATACCCTAGAATAAGGAGCAATGGATCAAATGTTGACCTCCAAGACCCTTGTTTTGTTACTATAGTCCTCTGAAAGTGACCCAGAAAAGTTCTCCCTGATATTCACATTCCATACTCTCAGTTCTACCTTGCTTTATTTCATGATATAAATTCAGTTCCTTAAACTCACAATAGTTAGCAATTGCCTTTTATTTTTTTTGTCTTCTTTCTTCTTCCTCTTCTTTTTTCATTTAAATCAGAAGCTCTCTGTGTAGTTACCAAACACAACCACAAGCGGGGCTTTGAAACTTTGTGCTGATGGATCCACAGAAGCCCAGGGAAGTCTACCAATCCCTTATCAGTATAATGTTTTGGTTAAACAGCTTAACTAAGATCTAATTTCCATATCATAAAGTTCATACATTGTAAGTATACAATTCAATAGTTCCTAGTATAATTATGGAGTTGTACAACCATCACTGGTATCTAATTTCAGAACATTTTTCTTCACCCCGCAAAAAAAACGTATCTGTTTAGTAGCTACTCTCTAGCTCCCCTTCCCCAGTCATTGGCCACCACTAACTTGCTTTCTGCCACTACAGATTTGCCTTTTCTGGATTTTTTATATAAATGGAATCACTCTTGGGGCACGTGCATGGCTCAGTTGGTTAAGCATCCGACTCTGGCTCAGGTCATGATCTCACTGTTCATGAGTTCGGGCCCCACATCAGGCTCTGTGCTGACAGCTCAAAACCTGGAGCCTCCTTTGGATTCTGTGTCTCTTTCTCTGCGTGCCCCTCTCCCACTCACAGTCTTGTCTCGCTCTCTCTCTCTCTCAAAAATAAATAAACATTAAAAATATTTTAAATAAACTAAAATACATGGACTCATTTATGTGACATGTGGTCCTCTATGATTTGGTACTTTCATTTAACATCATGTGGAAGCATGTATCAGCAGTTCATTCAGAATGATGCTTTAAATTCATAATTTTTTTTAAAAACATGGATTATAAAAGAAGACAATTTATTGAAGCACAGGAGATATTTTTAAGGATTGTATGGTTTATATTTTATCAAATGCTGTAAACAACAAGATACAGTGATAGATACAATGACTACTGTGACTCCCAAGTAGTGAAGATGTAAACACTATTTCAAGAAAGCAGTCACAACTATCATGTGATGAGAAAATCTCCATGATGTGTGCTAGTGACCACGGCACAGATTCTGCAAACATCTGCCTGTTGCCTGCATTCCCAATCAGAGGAAGTGCGACAATTCAGCTGAAAGTTACCAAAAGGTGAGATGTTTTTCCCATCCATGTGTAACGGTCCCCCTGAATTCTGTTATTGGACTCAGGGTTGTGTGGATGCCAGGCGAGGAAGCCCTAGTGAGATTAAGAGCTGGACTTGGGGGGGCATCTGGGTGGCTCAGTCGGTTAAGCGTCTGACACTTGGTTGTGCCTCAGATGGTGATCTCACAGTTCATGAGTTCGAGCCCTGCGTTGCTGATGGTGCAGAGCCTGCTTGGGATTCTCTCCCCTCCTCCCCAGCTCTCTCTCCCCCTCTCTCTGCCCCACCCCAAGACCCTGGCTCCCGTGATCTGTCTCTGTCTCAAAATAAATAAATAAAACTGAGAGAGAGAGAGAGAGAGAGTGCTGGAGTTGGAAACCACAGCAGGCACTCTGCTAGATCAGAAACCTGCTTTAGTCACCCACTCTGTGACCTCAGGCAGGTTACTTAACCTCCTTGTGCTTCAGGACTCATTTGCAAAATAGGGACAATAAAATGTTTGAGAAAGTTAAATGAGGTAGCATAACCATCTTGGAACAGTATGTGTTTTGTAATAAGGGCTCAATGATAATCATCTATCCTCATTATTATTTGAGTTTCTACACTCTCGGCTGATCTTTGTCCTGACGAGAAGCTCATTGCCTATTTGTAGAGGGAAGCACATAAGAAGGGAAAACTCCAGGCAATGCTTTGCCAGCTGTGGTGTGACTGGAGGGTTCTCAGAGCGCATACGATTTGAAATGTCTCTCGAAGGCTAGGTAAAGAGTTCACATTTCAGAAGAGAACAAGAATGGAATTTTCAGCAGCAGAATGCCTGTCCAAAGGCACTGCTGTTTAGAAGAACATGCACTGGTAAAAATTTCAAGTATTCAATTTTAAAATGTTAACCAGAAAAGGCTATGCTTATATGTACACATTTCTTTGGGTCCCTATTCTGGCAAATTCATATGCGCTTCTGCAGGTGGGGATTCCAGGGTACTGTGGGCCCAGGTACAGACTGTGATCCATATAGAACTACAGAGCCCCCACGATACTGTCACTGGTTCTTCTCATTGGAAGCCATTATTGCTATAGTATTTTAAAACATAATTCTCTAACTTTTAAACTAAAATACCTTTGCCTCAATAGACTGTAGCTCTCACGGAGCAAGGCTGGGGTGGGTTCGTTACTCCATCCTCAGTCCAGAGCACAGTGATGCATCCGGTACGTGGTCAATAAATGGCTGAGAAGATATAAAGGACCCCCTTCTGGTCCATTTAGATGCCAGTGAGGGACTGGTTTTTGGCACATATTTGAGGAAAACTTAGAGCCCACAGAAGCAGGATAATAGGAGCCCCTTGGATGGAGCCTCTTGGCCTAGTGTGAAAGCTGCTAACAACCAAACCATTTCAAGCTTTGCCAGAGTGAAACTGCCCATTCAATGAGCAAATATGACCATCTTCTCAGGTCTGCACTATCTCTTCTAAAAGCCACCACTCCCTGGTGGCAGTGGCCTAGATGCTGCCATCAGGATGATGAGGCGCGTGTTTATTACTTTGCAGGGTCTCTATGATACCCTAACCCCCTTTGCCTTGAAATTTTCACTATAAAATGAGTTCTTACCACAAAAAGTATTGTAGCCACAGAGGCAGCATGATGCCCGAGAGAGAGAACATCTTAGTTTTGTTTCCCCATAATCAGAGCCTGAGACATGGATGCAGGAGTCCATGATTTACTGAGAGAGGATTCTCAGGGGAAGGGGGACGAGGCCATGGTATCGGGCAGAGGGAAGAGCTGAGGAACGATATGGGCACAGCTGGAGTTCAGCTTCCACCTGATTCCACAGGAGCTCTGGGGCATGTCTCACAGAGTTGGTCCACTTAGGGCCCGGGGCTGGCTCAGAGATCCCTGTGTTAGTCACTGTCTGCAGGCTGCTAGGGGTGGGAAGGTGAGGCCACTTCCATCAAGCCCAGAGCAACTCTCTAGAGAAGGGGCCACTGTGAGTCATGGCCAGCGAACTGTCACAGTAGCCGGGAGAGGATAGAAGGCTTGGTACTGGAAATTAAGGTGAAGCACCAACAGTACACGGTAGTGAGCTTTTCAAGCTTTGCCAGAGTGAAACTACCAATCAGGTAAGCTAATCTCACCCCCCTTCCACATCTCTGAACTCCCTCTTCTTTACCTATAATATCGATCTATAGATAGAGATCCTGTAGTGATCAAAGCAGTGAGCATGTATGTGTCAGTTAGGGAGCTTTGGTTTCAAGTGACAGAAACCAACTCTTTATGACTCATGAGTGAATAACTTATTTTGAGTAATATAAGGAAGCTCATAAATCATGCCAGACTCTGGAGAACTGAGCTGAAAAACAGGACAGGAAAAGGGCAACACGAGGCATCGAAGCCACAAAAACTACTCCGGTATGATCAACATCGGGGGAACAAGTGTGGGATTGTGTTATTGTGGTGCTTGTTGTGTTTTTGCTTCATGTTGCAGATTCTCACTGTTCTCCACCGATTAGATCTATACTCTGAGCCACACAGGTGCTGAGTATATGTTGCAGGATGTTACATTAGTCAGCCTGAGCTATGATTACCCCGTGCAACAAGAATTCCAAAATCTCATTTTGCCTGCAAAAGCAAACCTTTATTTCTCATTCATGGGTTCACCAGAAAGGGTCTGCTTGAGGCTTAAAGCAAAGTGCATATGTGCTCCATCTATATTCTTCCAGGCTTCAGGAGCACTGACTCCTTGAAGCCCACTTTCCTCACAACGGGAGCCAGGAGTGCAAGACACCAAGCCATCTTGGTAATGGAAGCTCGTTTTGAATGTGAAGGATGTCACATCTGCTTCTATTTCATCAGCCAAGGCAAGTCACCCAGGCAAGCACTTCATCTATGAGATGGTAAATACACTCTCCCACAGAAGGGGTAGAGGAGGGGGAGTATTTTCTGAACAATAATGCAACACAATATGCTGGACTCCTCTGGGGCAAAATGGAGGTCAGGGCTCTGGCCCCCACTTAGGTTTCAACCAAAGCAGTTTGACTTTTATCTGTTTTCTGTCCTAGGCTTGAGTAATATTTTATTTGAAAGAAGTATTCCATTGCTTCAAAAGAGAGAGAGAAGTTGGAAACTGATTCCAAGTCTCTTACTTTGCTAAGGAAGAATCTGGGGTCAGAAGTTAAATGCCTTGCTGATTTGTATCCATGCCAGTCCCCAAGCTGTGGGATTTGAAGTCAACCAGATTGGGAGTTTTAATCCCAGCTCTTGCATTTCCTAGCAGAGACTCCTTAGACACCCATGCACCAACACAGACAAGGGTCCCTCCAGTGCCCTAAGTCCCAAGGCTCTCCCATTGCTGAGCACACCTAGGGGATGAAATTCATGCCTGGACTTCCAGCTGGAGTTGCCAGTACTCAGGTGAGGAAGGTTGTCTGTGCTCAACCCTGTCCCCAAGATGAGAGGAAAAGTGCATCATCCTGATGCTGATGTTCCTCTTTATAAGATTGCTAAACTGCTGGGTTTCCCACCTCTCCCTTCTCTCTCCCTCTCTCCCTTGGTGAAGTCAAGGTACATGGGTAGATACCTGTCTCCCCAAGTAGAGCACAGGCTGTTTTGAGAGTAAGGGTTACTCTCTTGCCCACACCCCATGGGTTTTTTCCACCCCATAGCACAATGATCCTACCTTCCCACAGCAGGGACCCCATAAATGGTTGTAAATTAAGTAATGCTTTTTCTTCTCATGATGCAGAGGCAGCTTTCTGGAGAAGACATAATTTCAGGACTGAGTTTTTAGAAATGTTGAAGGTCCTTAAAACCAGAGGGAAAGCCTTGTGCTATCTGCGAAGTCTCATCTGCAGAAACTGGCCCAGCCCAAAAGTACAGAAACAAACACGTAGAGCTAGTCAAAACCGTTAGGGCCTTTGGCTCTGATTTCAAATAAGCAAAATAAACAAACTCCAGTCCAAGTAGGAACTGATTCCGCTGTCCTCTTCTTTTAAGATTTCCAAAGCCAAGTTACAACGTTTGAATGTTTCAGAAGTTTCCTTCTAATGGATTTCCTTTTATTGTATGTTCCAGATGGCCAATGGATCCTAGGATAGTAAATAGACAGGCCCATTTTGAATCTTGACTTAATTTGTTTAGCACTTTTCTGGCATTGCTTGTACATGTTCCAGGGAAAGACATGTGGCTATTACACTGTTCTATAATAATCCAGCTGTGTTTTACCCATGTTGTTATTCTAAATGTTGTGACTTCTGGTTACACACAGATTGACAACAAAGGGAGTAGGGAT
>NW_027551557.1:3043811-3096438 GCF_008692635.1 Crocuta crocuta
CATATATATAATATATATATATATACACACACACACATCTCCACACAACACTCCTGGTAAATAACCAGATCCATCCTCCACCCTGAAATTCAACAGCCTGGTGGTTAAAATGGATGCTTTGAGACAAAATGAAAGACCCATGCCAAATATTTTGGTTCTTAGAATCCACAGGCTCAGGTGAATTCACTTTTCCATACCTAGCTCTTTTTTTTTAATTATTATTTTTTAAAATTTACATCCAAGTTAGTTACCATATAGTATAATAAAGATTTCAGGAATAGAAGTTAGTGATTTAACACTTACATATAACACCCAATGCTCATCCCAACAAGTGTCCTCCTTAATGCCCCCTGCCCATTTAGCCCACCCCCCCCACCCCAAACCCCACCAGCAACCCTCCCTTTGCTCTCTGTATTTAAGGGTCTCTTATGGTTTGTCTCCCTCCTTGTTTTTATATAATATTTGTTTCCCTTCCTTTATGTTCATTTGTTTTGTATCTTAAATTCTACATATGAATGAAATCACATGACATTTGTCTTTCTCTGACTGACTTATTTCACTGAGCATAATACATTTTATACTTCCATCCACATTGTGGCAAATGGCAAGTTTTCATTCTTTTTGATCACCAAGTAATATTCCATTATATTTATATAGACTACACGTTCTTTATCCATTCATCAGTTGATAGCCATTTGCATTCTTTGCATACTCCGGCTATTGCCAATAGTGATTAGCTCTCTTCTTGTATCTACTTTTCTAAGACCAGATTAGTTGATCAAACTACCTGATTTTAAGAAGTCAAGGGAAAAAAGCCTAATCAATGGAAGTGAATTTCAAATACCTCAGCAATCAGGAACAGCAGAACACATAATAATACCCAAAACTTAATTCTTAAAAGCTAAGGCAGTAGATAAATGAAATAAGTCAGGCAGAGAAGGACAGATACCATATGTTTTCACGTATAAGTGGAACAGGAGAAACTTAACAGATGACTGTGGGGAAGGGGAAGGGAAAAAACAGTTGGGGAGGGAGAGGGGAGCAAATCATGAGAGACTCTTGAATGTTGAGAACAAACTGAGGGCTGAGGGGAGGTGGTGGAGAGGGGAAGGCGGGTGATGGGCATGGAGGAGGGCACTTGTAGGGACGAGCACTGAGTGTTATATGGAAACCAACTTGACAATAAACTATAAAAGAAAAAAATAAATTAAAATAAAACCTTATGCAGCAGAAAACAGGAGAGGCCTGAATAACTAAGCCCACTGGTCCTGCAGAGGAAGAGGGATATATCTTGGTTCTTTTTACAGATTCAAGATGGTGGATGGAGAGCTGATCCTACAAGAAGAATCATCTTAGAAAAGTGTTTCACCTCCAAACTTGGCCTTCAAATTCTAGCTCAGATGTCCCCTTCCTTCTGAAGACTTTCTCATCCGCCCTCCACAAGCATGGTTAATTCCTTTTGTTATTCCTATGTACCTGTATATACTTCCACTGTAGCATTAATCACATGATATTGTTATTATTATTTTTTTTTTTGAGAGAGAGAGAGAGAGTGAGTGGGAGAGGGACAGAGAGAGAGTGGAGGACAGAGAACCTGAAGGCAGATCCATGCTGATAGCAGTGAGCCCAACATGGGGCTCGAACTCACAAATCACAAGATCATGACCTGAACCAAAGTCAGACACTCAACCAAACGAGCTGTCCAGGTGCCCCAGTGCTGTCATTTTTAAATTCCACATCTCTCTCTTCTACTAGTCTCTGACTTCCTCAAGGAAAAGGATAGTGTCATCCTACCCAAAGAACTTAGTATCATGCCTATTCTTTGACAGAAAATTGCAGACTTTCAAGAAAATCACACCACCTAATGTTAATAGGTTATGTTTTTCTCCTTCTGCAACAGTGAAAACCAGAAATCAGAAACTGTAACCTCTTCTGAGGGTTTAGAATCAAGAAAAAGTGGACAAAATTCATCAATGGCCAATACTATGGAATGAGGTATTACATTTCCTGTTTCCTTTTAAGTTAGCCTGACCCCACCATCTCCTGGTCCCATTTTTAGCCATAGGTGAAGGAGTAGACTCCAATACAATAAGTACCATAAGTCCCCACCCCTCAATGATCACAGTTCATTGGACTAGAAAGGTCATTTAACCCACAAGATGAGGGAAACTGGATTATATGACTGAGGATTTTGAATGAAGAAGCCTAGAATTTGAAAATCACTTGGTAATAATTCCTGTATCTAAGGTCCTATAGACTCAAGATGGAGGAGACATCTACTATTTTATGAACACATACAATGAAGAATGGTTACCCAGAGAAGCAAGATAATGAAGCAGACACACAAAAAGAAGCAGAAAATTATCTATTTCATGTGTCTCCAGAGAGACAGACAAATAAATAGAGAGTAAATGTTTATACTTTTGTTTTTCCCCAATTCTTGTCCCATGGGAAGCCTGTTATTTTTCCTGATTTTGAATTCTATGTCCCATCTCTTTACCATATATTCAATATTTATTTGAGCTAACTTGTGTGGGTTTTAGTTTCTCATTCATAATGAAGCCTCCTGAAAGACAGTTCAGTCTTGACGTATTATATCCATTATTGGCATATACCTATTACCCGTGGCTTGATTAATTATTTTCAGGGCAGTAAAAATTCTTTTGCAAGGCTAATCCAGGAACACAACCTTAGCAACCAAATATCCTTTGCTTTGTGTCACGCTCTTTGTAAACTCTTTGTAATGTAAAGGTCAGATTTTTTTAGTCAAAATAATCTGGGCTCTAATCCCAGATCTGCTCATCTAATAACTAAGATAGTGTAAAGAAGTTATGTAACCTTATTCTATGTTGTAAAAAAAAAAACAAAAAAACAAGAAAACTTTACTTCTGCAGAAACTTTCAAACTATCCCAAAGTAGTATATACCACCCAGCTTCAATAATTATCATCATAACTTCAATCCAATCATGAGGAAACATCAGGCACACCTAAATTGGAACACATGCTACAAAATAACTCATCAGTACTCTTCACAAGTGTCAAGGGCATGAAAAACCGGACAGATGGAGGGACAGCTATAGATTCAAGAAAACTAAGGAGACATTACAATTAAATGCAAAGGGGGACTCTGGGTTGAAACTTGCATTAGCAAAAGAACAGGAGTTGGTGAACCCTGGGGAAAAGGAGAGAAATTAGAATAAAATCTCAAGGTCAGTTACTCGTGTTCTACCAATATTAATTTCCAGGTTTGACCACGGCACCATGGTTATATAAGATGGCAACATTAGGGAAAGCTAGCCAATATGCAGTCAGGCCCCGTGTGCTAAAAATAGCCCAACATTTCTATACATGTAAAATTGTTTCCCAAGAAATGTTTAAAAAAAATAATATTTACAACACTCCCCCATTCTTATTTCTTTTACTGCTTCCCCAACCCACCCCTGATTTTTTTCTTTTTCCTGCTGGAGTATTTTAAAGCAAATACAGACAGGATATAATTTCACCAATCAGTCCCTGACTGATAAGAATTCTGCTTTATAACATAAGTGCAATAACATTACTTCACCTCACAAAATCAGTAACAATTCCTTAGTACGTAATACTCAGCCCATGGTCTATTTTACCAAATGTCCCCAAAATGCTATTAATAGGAGGTTTTTTGGTTAAATCAGGTCCCAGGCAAGGTCCTGGATACTGCATTTGTTTGGTATGTCTCTCCAGTTTCTTCTCATAGGAGACAGTTCCTGCCTCCCTCCTTTTTTTAATGCCATTTATTTTTTAAAGAAACTAGGTCATTTTTCCTGTAGAATTTCCCACATTTTGCTTTGGAGTGTTTTAAGCTTGTGATTCAGTTTCTTATTATTACAAAATGGGGACAATGACATTCACCTCAGAGGGGTTTTATAAGACTTAAATGAGAAAAATACATGACAAAAGCCCAGAACACAGGAAATGTTTGTCCCCAATCCCTATTCACCACTTCTTCCTCCAGTCCTTTCTGAAGGTTTATAATTTACTGTTTTTTTAAAGTTTATTTATTTATTTTGAGAGATAGGGGAGGGGCAGAGAGAAAGGGAGAGATCCCAACAGACATGGGGCTCGATCCCAAAAACTCTGAGGTCATGACCTGAGCAAAAATCAAGAGTCAGATGCTTAACTGACTGAGCCATCTGGCGCCCCATAATTTATTGGGATTTAAATGGTCACCATTTATTTAACATTAAGTCTTCATTAGACTCACTCTCGGATAGAACTCACATGGGCTAACAGATTAGTTTTCACAAATACTACATAATAAGGATTGGACCCTGGAATAAGGTAAACAAGAAAATTCTATCCCACCATTAAAAGTTACCTTGTGATCACTATTCAGGGTGTTGTCTGTGGACCAGCAGCAGCACGTCTTCTGGGAGCTTGTTAGAAATGTACAGTCTCAGGCACTACCTGGACAAGCTGAATCAAAATCTATATTTTAACAAAATGTCCAGGAGTATTTTGTGTGCATGCTATAGACAGAGAAAGCACCAATATTTAGAGCACTAAAAGGTTGTCCTTGGTATGGAAATTGGGGGTTCCCTTTCTTCATTCTGACAGAGAAGGTTCTAGACCCCCCTCAAACGATGGAGTTCTTGTCTCCCTTTCGTCAACTCCTGTCTCTCTTTAAATTTTAACACAGCTGGGAAGCTACAGAACTTCTGTGGGCAGAAGTCAGCATGAGCCCTTTCTTTCTCCACCAACTTTGAACCAAAAATCAAGAGGAAGATGGAGTTTCTTAGGGGCTTCAGGCAGTGCTTATGTAAATGAGCTATGAGTTGTCACATTCCTCAGCTATACAAGGAAAAACTTTTCAAAAATCCTCAAAAATAGCTGTTCTTTTGCTCAGGGATTTTGCTCACTTCAGAACTCCTAACCCCAAGGACGCCCTTGCTTTGGTTTGAAGAGATGTCTCCAAGATGGAGATGTCAGATGACCTTGAAGGGTTTTCAAGAAGCATGAGCCGTCCTGACCCCTCTATGATGGTCTGTTCCCAGAGGAGGAGTGGAACATTTTATACTGGAGCTTATCAGTCCACAAACACTTTGATTTTAGAGAAATTTGAGTTTGTTTGTTTGTTTTTATATAGAGTCATGCTAAGTGTATATGAGGAATTTTAATCTTGCCTCAGACCCCAGAGAAGTGATATCTGACCTGAGAGCCAGACCAAATTAAAAACTTTTATTAAAAACATGCCTTTTCATTAAATAGTAGATGAATTCACCTGGAAGATTTTAGAGCAAATCCAAGATATCACATTTCTTTATCCATAATTAAGTATGAATCTCTAACATGCCAGGATTTTTTAAACATAATCAAAATAGTAGTTTCATATCAAAAAGAATCCACAATAGTCCTTAATATCATCTTATATCCATTCATGTTCAATTTCCCCAGAGTTCTCCCTGGGTTTTTTGTTTTTGTTTTTGTTTTACAATTAGTTTGTGAATCAGGATGCTGCTAACGTCCTATAGGTTGCATTTGGAAACTATGTCCCTTAACTTCCTCTCTGTAATCATTTCCTACCGGTTGTGATGGTGTTGGTGGTTTAATGTATTTATTTCTTGAAGAGGCCTATCCAATTTCTCCAATCCTGGATAAGGATGATGGTTTCTTTGCGATACCTTGTAACATATTTCCATCTCTGTATTTCTTGTAAGTGGCTAGTTAAATACTATGTGATTTTAAGTTAATATCAGGCAATGCAAAATTATAGTGCTTAAGGGCTGCCTTGACAGGCTGTGAGGAAGTGAACGTGGCTTTGAAGCTCAGTAGAACCAGTTCTGCTCAGGATCTGTGAACGAACCTGTCACTTGAAGCCTGTCTTGCCATGACTTCTCATAGTAAATTCTATTTCTCAGAGCGAATAATGAGTATGCAAGGGGTTACCGTGAAGATTAGATATTGCAAAGCACTGATGAGCATACAGCTGGTGCTCTATAATTGTCGATTTCTCCTTTCCTCACACTGCTCAACAGTCAACTGAGATGACCAGACTGTGTATGACCTAAGTTTCCTCCCCAGCTATGAAATTCCATGACCTCTGTTACGTTTTAGTGTCAGAGATTGGGTCAGTTAAATTGGCATGAAACAGAATCCACTGTTTACTTATGCTCTCTTTCTGCTAGAAGCTGCTTAAAATTAATTTTTTTATCTTTTTTTTCACTCAATAAATATTCATTTGTCACTGACTATGTCCAGAGACACTCCCCTGGGGACTGTGAGGATAATGAAGACATAGTTCTTCCGCCCAGGCAGCTCAGTCTGAGGGCTGGGAGGGGATAAACAAACAAGGTGACGAAGTAATGCTAGAGGTCTGAAGGAGGTGCTTTCAATAGAAGGGCAACAAGGACAGCATCAACACTCAGCTTGTGGTTCAGGAAACTTCCATCAGAGGGGGTGAGTTTGGGCTGGTCTAGCTGCTCTCCTTGTGAATGAGGACAAGCTGTCTGTGATTCAGTGAGGAACAGTCAACAGAGAGAAGAGGGTGAGAACCAAGGACATTGTGTTTGTGAGGAGGCCCAGGGCCTGTCGTCTCCAATCAGGGGCTGAGAATGCTACAAGCTTTCTGGGAGACGTCACTGAACAGTTAAGAAGGAACACTTGGGATTGGAGGTGATGAACAATACTTTGGGGAGTAAGCCAAAGAGAAAATGCAGTGAAAGATGAAATGTAGAAGAAAAGAGGAAGTCTGCTTTGAAAAGTTAAAAGCCCACACAGAAATGAAAGTTTCCTTTCACATAATCAGCATTTTCTAAGCGACGCAAGGATGACAAAGTCGATATAAACAATTTCAGTCACATCTGACCTTGACAGGCAGTTTCCTGCTTCAAGGTCTCAGCCCCAGTTTTGTTTGTAGATTATCACTTCTCACATACTGTGTGATATGCACATACCTTCACACACCTACAAACACAGGGTTTACATACCCTTCCACACACACATATAGTAAGTCTACTTAATATTTTATTACATATTATAATACTAATACTGGTGTATATATTAAGTACACTAGAGTCATATATCTATGATATATAAGTATTATATAACATTTATTATAAAGAAGACTGGGGCCCTAAGATTTTTTTTAATTCTTAAGTGTTTTCTACAGTTCTTTGATCCCCTCACACATAGAATTCACAAACTATTATAGATGAACTGGGACAAACACAAATGCAAAAGGCATCATAGTGGAATTCTATCACTGACATTCCCTGAATCAGAGAAAAAAATCAGAATATAAAAATGTCACCAAGTAGCAGGACAATCATCTTAGTGACAAATGGTAGGCCTCAATATAGCCACCTACCACCCCACCACATGAGCCACACCGAAGAACCCATCTGGAAGTATTTCTTGGTACTAAATAGAAAATATGAGCAATGTCCAAATATTAGGAAAGCTTTTAAGAAAAAGAGAGGAAGAGGATGGCTTATTCCAAAGTCCATTTCAACGTTTAATATCTTTTTTAGTCATTTAAAAGAGATATAATTGGATTTGAGATAATTTTATCAGACTAACAGTAAATTTAACCAAGATCCCTCTGTGACCAACCATCTAGGGCAAAAAGACCCTGGATTTATTCATTGGGAAATGCATCCTCCCCCTCAATCAGCATTTGGTGCCCAAGTAGCTATAACAGAAATTAGATCATTCACATTATGGCATGTCCAGAAAATTATCAGAAATAACTGCTATAACCCTTATCAACATGAAACAAGAACTTAAGTGTACAAAGAAAGGGACTGAGACTTGGAGTAACTTAAGCATGCTTTTAAATATTTGGAACCCTCTTAAGAGATATCCCACATGCCTGCATCTCCTGTATTCAATGTCAAAATATGTTTCATGTAAAGAGCAGATGAATATTTTCAACTTTGCAGGCCATAAAGTCTCAGTTGGTTACAAATACTCAAGTTGGCTATTGTACTATGAAAACAGTCATAAAAAATGTGTAAATAAATTAACAGATGTGTGTTCCAATAAAACTTTATTTAGAAAGCAAAAACTTGATTTGGCCCAAAGGCTGACTACTGACTGTCCTATATAATTTCCTCTATTTTCCTCCCTAATTGAAACAAAATTTCTTCTTTAATATGCATGTCCACACACATAAAAATAAAACAAAAAGACAAGCAAGACTCAACAATATAAATTTGAATGGTTTGGAATAAGCAGGTAACTTGTTAGTAACTTTTATATTATTTTATTTGGGGGAATGATAGAAATATAATTTCAACTGGACTCTAGTCTATGAGATTTACATGCATGTTGACTTTGGAAATGAATGTAATGTGCATTATTCTTGGCATATTTTAGTGGGGATCATTTCTATTCTGGACATTTGCATTCTGTTCTCTGGATTTATAGCACCAAATAGATTTTCTTCTGTGTTAATGGAATCAAAGTCCGTAGTTTCATTGTATGCATTTGATAGAATCAGTACATGAGATGACAGTTTTTCTTGGATGTTTGATTCTGAAATAGCAACCATCTGCATGATAGATGTGGCCCTAATATCAGGCTGATAAAATTTGAGGAGGTAGATTTCTGACTTTACCAATGTGGTGATTGTGAGCAAATCTCACAAGGCTGGGAAGCACCATCATGCATGCTGATAATATAGGCTGTAATGTAAAGAAGCTGCCTCACTTTGTATTTCATTTTTGCTTTAGAAGCCCAGTGAAGGAGAATCTGGTTTTAAGTTGATCAGGAAAGACCCGTATGTGCTGGGACTAAGTGGTATTTGGTGTTGAACAGTGGTATTAGCCAAGGATGATTCTGTCTCCTGGACACATTTGGCCACATCTACCAGAAATTTTCTGGAGACCTTTATGGTGTCACAGTTGGGGTGCTACTGGCATCTAGTGGGCAGAGGCCTGGGATGCTGCCACACACTCCATAATGCACAGGACAGCCCCCCCAACAAAGAATTATCTGGCTGCCAATGTCAAGGTGAGAAGGTTGAAGAGCCCCATATAGAGCCATATTTAGACTTAGTCAACTTGGGCCTCTGTCTGAGCCCCTGCTTCAGCAGGTCTGCTAGCCCTCTAGTTGTTCTGTGAACATGAAGCAAGAAGTCTAGGCCAAGATGACAGGCCCACCCAGAGCCCACATCTCCTCTTGAAGACCATACCCTGGACACCCAAGAGTCTGGAAATACCTGCACAGAGCCAGCATGGGCCTCATTGTGCCTCCCTATGGCACACATCTCTGGTAGAGCATATACCCGTAAGCCCAACAATGTGCATGCCAGCTGGGGCACACGTGCGTGTACACAAAGCTCCTCACAGTGGGGGGCACTTGCTTTGAGCCAGGGGATGGGGTCAAACTCCATTTGTGACCTTGGCCTAACCATGCAAAGATTCAAAGTGGGTCTGATCAATTTATTGCATGGAAGGCCTACAGCACTGTCTCATATCCTAAGGGCTTCGGGGGTCCAAATGTCCAAGTGCTTCCACGATATGTGTGCCAATGCACATATTTGGTGGGCAATGGAAAGGTTAGCAGGGCATGCCAGTCCAAATATTGTCTGAGACCAAACTGGACCAATAAGGACCAACAGCAACCCATTAGGCAAGACTCTGAGGGTGGCAGAAAACCCTAAATAGACAAAAACCACAGGGGACTTTTAAAGCATTCTGGACCCAGCTGATCTGAGATAGTTTTGGGGATTCTGGAACCAGCATAAATTCCAGGGCAGAAATTTGCAGAAAGGAATTTGAAGACCTAGCGTCAATAGGCTACAGGCCCAATTTCAAGGCCAGCGTTCTGTTTTGGCCCTCATCTAAAAATCACTAAAAGTCAACATTTCTTATCTTTATGATGGATGGGCAGTCAGCCACTGTTTATTACTTGCTAGTTGACATTTAAGCATGCACTTGCCAGTTATGAGCAGGCTAGCCTACAGCCGTGCCTTGCTGCAAGCAAGAGACATGTCCTAAAAACATGACTTGCAGTGGATTGTTGTCAGTGGAATCTTACTTAGGTGCAAGCAGAGAGATTAACATTTCAAGTAAGTTACTTATTGAATATCTTCAGAATGATCCCCTGCCTAACTGATCCAATCTAGATTTTCATAGAGGATAATATCTGTTTAAAGCTTGATACAACAGGGTTGCATTAAGGATATTTTAAAAATAAATTTCTATATCCCTCTACCAAATCCACCTCAAAGATAATTACTTTTCTTGAAGAAAAGGTGTTAAATACTTATAAACACAATACACGTAGACACATGCCCTCTATCCAGAGGTTTTGTGCATTCTCAAGTAACACTCTGGAAATGCCTTTTAAGATCGTCTAGACTACTGTGTAAACTATAAAGTATTATCAAAATGTTCTTTTTGTTCCCCTCTGGAAAACAGTGTGGAGGTTCCTCAGGAAACTAACAATAGAACTCCCGTATGACCCAGCAATAGCACTGCTAGGAATTTACCCAAGGGATACANTCCTTTTTGTTATAACAAAACAATCTCTGAGATTGATAGGAAATCCATTAATAGGAAAAATCTCTGAGGTGATGTCTGGAAATCATCATCTATCTACTCGGATGAATTTCTAAAACACAATTTGAATGATATCCCGCCCCAGATTGTGATCCTGTGTGATCCTACATGATATGCCAGCCATGACCTATAAACTAATATCTTTGGCACACCCGCAACCCATGAGCCACATCTGGTTGAGATGCTGTGACCCAGGAGAGCCTTGAGAGTGCATCACAATTACCCAAAGACAGATTGTGAGCCCCACCCTCAGGCACTTTTACTCCTTACTTCTGGGATGGGGCGGGAGAATTGGCATTCAATTACTGTTTCTAGATGATGCTGAATTGGGTAGTTTGGGACCACCCTTTGTGAACCAATGGTTTGGCTTTTAGCAGGGGTCAGCAAATGTTTTCCATAATGGGCTAGATAATAAATATTTCAGGCTTGGCAGGCCATATGGGCTCTGTCACCGCTACTCAACTCTGCCATCCACTGTATCCTAAAAGCAGCCATGGACAATATGTAAATAAATGGGGATAGCTGTATTCCAATAAGACTTTACTTGAAAAAAAAAATGTAGGAGAAGTAAGGCAGGATTTAGCCAGTGGACTGTAGTTTGCCAGTTTGCCAACCCCTGGCTTGTGGGATAAAAGGTCTTCAGGTAGGATCTCTAACCTCATTTTTCCATTATCATTCCATACTGGATTCCAGCCACAACAGTCCCCATGCAATATTCAGCTGGCCTATCTCTTTCACCAGGTGTGTGTGTGTGTGTGTGTGTGTGTGTGTGTGTGTGTGTGTGTGTACAAACATTATCAACATAGTATCTTATACCAGGTATGGAAGAGAGAAGAGGTTAGTTAGGAAAAAAAAAAAGAAAATTATCAAGAAAGAAAGCATTTTAACTAAACAGAGTGAGTCTCAATCTAAAAAGATTTGAAAAATACCTTTTTACATGATCCCCCTCTTCTCCTGCTCTCTCCCCTGTTCTTAATTCACCAATCACTCACCCTTCCTAGGAGAGCAGTTTTGAGGGGTTAGTGCATGAATACTTTCCTAAAGCTCCAGTTATCAGACCTCATGGAAAAGCTTATTCAAAGCTACATGCTGCTGCTATAACAGGAAGAAAAGTTCTCCAAAAATAAGAACATTTAATGGAAATAGAGGCAGGCTGTGGAGTTTCTGTTATTGATGTTGTCTTTGTAATGTATCCAAAACCCTTCAATGTTTCTGAGTTTCATCTCCCAATTCCTCAAAAATAAAGGCAATTTTAAGTTCTCCCCTTTTTTATCCTTTCATTCAAACAGACAAGCCAAAATTATTTTATAGATGACTTGTATTTTAGTTCGCTCAAAGACTCTAAATCCACTGGGTAGAAGTCACATTTCAGTTTCTATAATTCCATTACAATTATAAAAAGAAGAACAGAAATGAGGTAATCAAATGAATCATTCATTTATTTGACCACAGCCACTTACTCAAGTTCACTGTCACCACATATGTCACATAAAAATGTTAAACTGTTGCGAATGATTTCACTATTTTTCATTTAAATCAAGAATTCAAGATTACCTATTTTTTCTTCCTAATGGAGAGCCAACTCAACAATGAAAGAAAGGGTTAAAAAGATTAATAACACCTCAAGCTAAATACAACTTTGTAATTTCCTTTTTATGACAATATCTCATGTTAAATTACACATTCTACAAACATATGTTACATAGCATCTTCCTACGGCTTCAATCCAAAATGAATAATAATGTTCTCGGAGAAGTGGCTGTGAATAACAGTTTCCTTCCCTCCTTTGATCTGAAATGCTATGCAAATTATTATTTCCAATTCTCTGAGTCTGACAGACACTTTGATAATTCAGTTGCTGACTTTAGTACCAGCAATAGAAACACATTCTGAGGCACTCAGTGAAGAGCTTTGAGTAATCAGTATAGTTTTAAAACAAAGCAGAAATGTCCTGAATTAGACATAATTATAATGCTATTAGTATAATGTAACTAAGAAAGTACATTGGTCTGAGGGGTAGATAGAAATATTTAAAATGTGCAAACATCACCTGTGTCTGAAAAATTACTTTTGAGCTTGACATGATTTAAAGACAGGAATGGGTGCTTGGTCGTTTCTAATCACAGTATACTAGACTTACACAGAACACAGAACACAGAACAAATAAGAAAATTCCACACTTGAAGACATATAGGATAAATCACTTACCTGTTCCCCTCAACTGTAGCAATCTCTGCTTCCCGGTCCATTAACTTGTAGGAGTCCAGAGATTAAGCACCACTGACAGTTCTTTGTCTTCCTTATCCATTTTGGTTTTATGTTTGTCTTTCACTTTGTTCTTTAAATCAGAATCCTTGAGGGGAAAATCCTTCTGTAGGTTGCTCCTCAGTGAGCTTTGGCTCAACTGGAACATACTCAACGATAAAGCTCAGGGATGTGGACTGCTCTATATAAACGTAGCTTACCTTCTGTGTTTTGGATATTGGAACATTTTTTTAATAATTACTATCCTTTTTCTTCATCATAACTAGGATTTTAGTTCTAAAGGGAAATCATATAAAAAGTAGGTTACCATATATCATTGTTCATGTGAACTGTATAGAATCACCAATCTTATTCTCCAAGCATGCAAATATTTTTTGATTTCAGGATCCAAAAAATCATCTTCTTGATATTTTAATTTTATATATTACCTTAAGTGTTATTTCCAGATGTGTGGCTTCATAGGATAAGTCACTGAGATCATTGATCTGCCAGACGTGTTAAAATCCGTATGGTCTGTTTCACGATAGACCATTGATTCCTAACCACACCTCTGTGGCACCACAGGATTGACCTCAATTATGTCAGGGAGTGTCTCAAAGCCCTAAGTTCATTATTTTCTTCTAATTGAACTATATATATATACCCATATAGCAGAGTACTTGGAAGGCAAAGGATGAGGGAGTTTTGCAAATTCAAGCCACACACTGACAATCTAAAGAAATTCCTATTGTATCTACAGATTTGAAGCACTACCCATTCTGAGATCAGCTACTTTAAAAGTTATTTTTCATGTCAGCAGATTACATAAAAAATTGGCTTGTACTCTTCAAAAATATCAATGTCATGAGAGACCAAAAAAAAAAAAAAAGGCTGATGATCTTTTCCAGATTAAAGGAGACTTAAAAGGTATCACAATTAAATAAAATGCCTGATCCTATAATAGATTATGGATGGGGAGAAACATTGCTGTTAAAGACATTAAGGCACTCAGCAAATTTTAAATATGTGCTCTATATTGAATAACAACATTGTGTCAATGTTAAATTTCCAGATTTTTATCACTGCACTGTGGTTATGTAAGAGAATACACTTCTCCGTGCAGATGCATGCAGGAATATTTAGTAATAAAGGTGATGTCAGCATCTTCCTCTCAAACCGTTCATCAAATATGTGTGTGTGTGTGTTTTCATAGACACATTCAGACATATATACAGAGAGAGAAGAGAGACAGAGAAGCAGAGATACAGAGACCGAGAAGGGAAATAAATACGACAAAATGTTAACTGGTGGATTCAAGTGGATATATGCAAATTCACTGTACTATTTTTTGAATATTTGAATTTTTTCAAAATAAAAAAGTTATTTATTTATTTTCCTAATGTTTGTTTATTTTTGAGACAGAGAGAGAAGGACAGAACATGAGTAGGGGAGGGACAGAGAGAAGTGGGAGACACAGAATCCAAAGCAGGCTCCGGGCTCTGAGCTGTTAGCACAGAGCCCGACACGGGGCCCAAAACCACACACTGGGCCATCATGACTTGAGTTGAAGTCAGCCGCTTAATCAACTGAGGCACCCAGGCACCCCATAATAAAAAAAAAGTTTTTAAACATCAGCACAGTTGACAATTAATTTTGCTGCTAGAGAAATGATACTAACCTGTTTTCACATATATCTGGGCTGAATTTAAATTCTCCTTCCCTGCACTGCAATAGTAATAAATGTGCTGCATTTTTTCAGAGGATAAGCTAAGCTCAAAATAAATAGCCAGCCATGCAGAATAAGGACCCATATCTTGGTGACACACACAGAAACACAGAGACAAACATTGTAACTTCCACCTGGAAAACACTCAATAACTGTTCTGGCCATGGATGGTTTCTGTGAACATTGCTAAGGACATGAAAGATTTTTGTAATCACTGTGGCTGATTCCCCAACTGCAAACAGAAAATTACATAAACGTGTATTCAATATCGGGAACTTTGCCTTCTTCCTACTTCAGCTACCAGATGGGAGAAGAGAAGATAGTCTGCAAGGAATATTAACAGACAGGAGAAAAGACCCAAAGACACCATTGCTGATAGTTTCCTAAAGAAACAGGAGATTTCCTGACAACTGCACCTCCCTGTGGCCTGAGTGTTACTAGCCCAATGTGGGGCTTGAACTCACCACCCTGAGACCAAGACCTGAACTGGGATCAAGAGTTGGACACTGAACCGACTCAGCCACCAGGCGCCCTGAGTGTTATCTTCCTGTTGGAAGGCTGAGCCGCTTCCTGAGGCTTCAGACAAGGCTCCAAAGCAGAAAGCTAGACACAACCATGTCCAATGCAACGATGTCAGCAAGGTGGCTGAGCTCACACAAAACTAGCCACCAGACCTGCAGCTGGAATCAGGAGTGACACAGGAGACTGTGACGTGGAAAACCAAAAGGTCCTTTATAGGTCACTCTCCAAAGGGGACTTCTGTTGACACTTGGCTTCTCCCCACTCCTTCTCACTCCTCACTTACTTGTCCCCAGAGGAAGAATATGGACTAACCCATTTGGGCAGATATCGATCTTTATTGGGCCCATTTTGCTAGTGGGCTAGGCCACTGTGTCCCCAAAATCTTATCTGTATTTTCTCTCTTTAACCAGTCTGGTGGAACTCAGGTACAACTGGCCCTCCAGCCTGTGTTTTCACTCCTCAGCTTAGTCACAACTGGCACCATGTTTCTACGTCTGTGGTGGGGACGCCAGACAGAACCCATGTGAGGACGCTTCCATATTCTCTTTCTATTCTGGCTTCCTGCCCTACAAGTAGTAAGGTTAACCAGGTAGATCTGCACTTCGGGTAAAGATATCTTCTTTTTAATGTTTATTTATTTATTTTGAGAGCAAGAGAGTAAGCGAGCACAAGCAGGGGAGGAGCAGAGAGAGGGGGAGAGAGAGAATCCCAAGCAGGCTCTGCACTGTCAGCACAAAGCACAACACAGGGCTCAATCTCACAAACTGTGAGATCCTGACCTGAGCTGAAATCCAGACATGTTTAACCAGCTGAGCCACCCAGGTGCCCCAAGAGGTCTCTAATTTCGCAGGATGAAGCACAATCCCTGATCTTTAGTTTTAATGGACAAAGTAGGATGAGAGGTCACCAGAATAAAACCTACAGAAATGGCACAATGGGGCGCCTGGATGGCTCGGTCGGTTAAGCGTCCGACTTTGGCTCAGGTCATGATTTCACAATCTGTGGGTTCGATCTGTGAGTCAGGCTCTGAGCCTGTTTCAGATTCTGTGTCTCTCTCTCTGCCCCTCCCCTGCTCACTCTCTGTCTCTATCTCTCAAAATAAAATAAAGATACACAAATTTTTTTTAAAAATGGCACAATGTTTACATGAATATATATGGAATAGAAAATGAATTTGTTGACTATTATTTTAAAAAATCCAAAAGGACACTGAAACAATGACAAGGGAATAAGAGACTATTAATGTTTATCAGGCAGATTTGGAAAATAACCTGAAATCTAATGAATAAATTAAACAGCAGATTAGACACAGCTGAAGAGTAAGATACAAAGAAATTATATAAAATACAACTCAAAGAGCAAAAGATAAAATTATAAAAGAGAGGTTAAGGATTGTGGGTGGGAGAGTGAGAAGTTCTAGTACATATCTCCGTTTCAGAAGAAAACCAAGTGATGTGGAGACGCAATATGTGAGAGATAATGGCTATAATTTTCCAAAATCGATCAAATTTTATGAAGTGCAATAAATTCCTGGCACCTAGACATATTTTAGTAAGTACAGAAAAAGAGATTTTAAAAGCAGCCAGAAAAGAAAAAACACATTCCCTACAAAGGAATAAAATTTAGAGAGCCAATTTCTTCTGAAAAATAATGTAAGACAGAAACAAGTGTGATGCCTTCAAAGGGAGAAGATATATCTTGATAAGCACTGAGTAATATATGGAAGTGTCAAATCACTATATTGTGTGCCTGAAATTAATATGACACTTTGTTAATACCCTGGAATTTTTTATTAAAGTGAGAAGATATTGGTCAGCCTAGAATTCTATACTCAATAAAAAGAATCTTTCAAGAAAAGGGCAAAATATAGATATTTTCAGACAAACAGAAGCTGGGCAATGAGATAGCACTTCACACCTATCAGAATGGCTAAAATCAACAACTGAAGAAACAACGGATGTTGGCAAGGATATGGAGAAAGAGTAACCCTCTTGCACTGTTGGTGAGAATGCAAACTGGTACCACCTCTCTGGAAAATAGTATGAGGTTTCCTCAAAAAGGTAAAAATGGAACTACTCCACCACCCAACAATTGCACTACTAGGTATTTACCCAAAGAATACAAAAATACTAATCCAGAGGGACACATGCACCCTGATATTTATAGCAGCATTATCTACAATAACCAAATTATAGAGACAATCCTAGTGTCCATTGACTAATGAATAGAAAAGAAGATGTGGTATATATATACACACACAACGGAATATTAGCCATAAAAAAGAAGGAAAACTTGCCACTTACAATGACATTGATGGAGCTAGAGAGTATTATGCTAAGCAAAATAAGTCAGTCAGAGAAAGACAAATACCATATGATTTCACTCATATGTGGATTTAAGAAACAAAACAAATGAGCAAAGGGGAAAAGAGAGAGAGAGAAACAAAGAAACAGACTCTTAACTATAGAGAACTAACTGATGGGTACAAGAAGGGAGGTGGGTGAGACGGGGGGCAGGGAATACGTGATACAGGTGATGGGGATTAAGGAGTACACGTGTCATGATGAGCACCAGGTGTTGTATGGAACTGTCAAATGACTATATTGTACACCTGAAACTAATAAAACACTATATATTAACTAGAATTTAAATGAAAACTTTTAAAAAACCTAGGAAAGCTTAAACTGGGTGAGTGTTAGTTTTATATTATACTTTAAACTACACATATTTATTATATATTCTCATGTTATATTTCAAGAGAGAGAGACATACACAAAAGTGAGCGAGTCTACTCACAGTGATTCCTATCTAAAGATGTAAAGAATGTGCTTTAGTAAGAAAGCAAATGATTCTAGAAAGGTAGATCTGAAGTGTAAAAAGTGCTTGTGAGCAAGGAAAATGGATTAAATATGCAAAAAGCCAAACATATATTCAAAGTATAAACAATTTAAAAATACAAAATTCAAAGACAGACTCAAAATCCTGGACACCAGTACATATAACTTACGTAGGTCATTAGATTTCAAGTATCCTAAAATGATTGCATTGCTCAGGAGGCACGTGAATATACTGATATTCATTTTAGGCTATTATTATGGTTAAATAGTGATTATTAAAATTTCCAGGGTATTGTATAAAAGAAAGGAATATTATTTTTTTAGCAAAGAGAAAACTAGTAGAGAGAAAAAGTTAGAATTGGGTGAAAATCAATTCAAAACAAAATAAGAAAGGAGAACAGAAAGCTATATGTTTAAAAATATTTCAGGAAGAAAGAGCAAAATAAAACGGAATCAATGAGTTCCAGTATATCAGGAATGACAGTAAAGGTAATGAACTAACTCTACAAGCAATAAACAAATATTATCAGAGTATACACGTTTTTAAAAATTACTAAATTTTTCAGTTAAATATTCCAGTTGGTCACATCTGACTTGCTTAGGACAAAGAGAAGAAATATGGAATTTGGAATCCCAGAAAGAAAGGTGTGATAAAGTCAGGTCCTGCAAATTATTGAATTTTATTTTTCTTTTGAGACATTGACTACATTTTGAACCAGAAAACCCACTTGAAATAATTTTCTCGACCACAGCGTTTTGTTCTGTGCAGTGTAGCTTCTATGAAACTCAAACATCCAAATGGCTCCAAGCTGAGCTGTTTGAGATAAATACGTGAGCATGGCTCATATTTGTTTATTTATTCATCACAGTGAATATGCTTATTCATTCCCCCTGCAAATGGTCTTTCCACACAAAGCCAGTGCGCATAGTCAGTAATGTTAATGATATTAATTGTTTGGCTTAATTCCTGTGTTAGTCACTTGTTATTGGACTGACATATTTTAAGCAAGATACCATCTCGGGGCTTTGGAGGGTGTTAGTCCTGGGGTTTAGATACCACAGTAAGAAGGAGTAACCATTTGAATACCCCTCACCCTCTCAGCAGCCACCATTACCACCTCTGCATCTAACCACACCTCCTAATGTGTGTGTGAACCAGTGCAACCATGAAGAAAATAATTTAAAATCTTTCTAGATTGAAACTTCATAGGATGCCTGGGTGGCTCAGTCTGTTAAGCCTCTGATTTCGGCTCAGGTCATGATCACGTGGTTCACAAGTTAGAGCCCCGAGTTGGCCCCTGTGCTGACATCTCAGAGCCTGGAACCTGCTTCGGATTCTGTGTCTCCCTCTCTCTCTGCCCTTCCCCTGCTCTCTCTCTCTCTTTCTCTCATTCTGTCTCAAAGATAAATAAACATTTAAAATTTTCAGAAACGAAACTTCACAACTAAGAATATGCAAATATTTGAGAATCTTACAGAGGAAAAAGGAAGATGAAGGGGGATGGGATGTGCTGCAGGAACAGGAAAATATTAAATCAGGTCAAGGCTGGCCTTGCCGCGGGGTGCTGGGTGCAGAGACTTGATCTTTCATTCTGTTGCGTTAACCTTAAATATGTGGGGATGAGCTGATGTTATTTTGTCTCAGGTACTGCACCTGGCAAACAGTCTCCAGAAAAGAACAGGTAGAGTGACCAAAGGAGAAATGCAGGCAGATATCAAAATGCCCGATGAGAAAACAAAGGGAATGTGCTGACCCTAGTGGAACCCACCATAACGGGAGTCAGAGCAGCCGGGGGTGATGCTTGCAAAGACTTGGGGGTTTTGGAAGTCTGCATCTTTCGTGAGGAGTTCGCAGGAGATTTCTCCAGTCTTCTATCACCACCTCCATAGGTTTCCATATTATTTGCCTTTAAGTTTATTTATTTATTTTGAGAGAGGGAGAGAGGGGGGAGGGAGGGAGAATGAGTGCAGGAGGGACACAGAGAGAGAGGGAGTGAGAGAGAATCCCAAGCAGGCTCCACACTGTCTGTGCAGAGTCCAACTTGGAGCTCGATCTCATGAACTCATGAGTTCAAGACTTGAGCTGAATTCAAGAGTTGAATGCTTAACAGACTGAGCCACCCAGGTGCCCCAATTTGCCTTTAAAGAAATATTCCATCCTCTAACAGAGCATGTTTGCACCTTTCCATAAACCACACTGCCATTCCTCTGCAACATCTACAAGGCAGCTTGAGAGGAGTGTTCTTAATTGAGCAACAGTCTGACACTATAGCCTCCACGCAGCAGGTCCTGAATATAGAACAAGGCAGGGGGCCTAGATTTGGTGGTTATGTAAATAGGAAACATGGAAAACTGGGAATCCCTCTCTGCTTTGTTTCATCATCTATAAAATAGAAAAAAATCTCTAATATTAATTTAATATATTAAATAGATTACTTTAATATAAATCATGGTGACCAGTGAGAATTCACTGTGTCCCCTAATAATAATTGCTGTTGTTACATGAGCAAGCACTTGAACGGGGGTCCGAGGGGCATTGCTGTATGCACACAGGAGAGAGCTACATGGTAAAACTGAAATAACCATATGGTTTGAGAAACAAACATCTCTGCTGTCGGATATTTGTCTCATAAGGGGAGTTGAGGAGAAGGTGTGCCCTGACTGACCACAGAGAGAGACAAATACAGGAGATTAAGGTGCACATGGGATAAGTTCCAAGGGAGGAAAAATGACTAAGGAGACAAAGGGAGATGAGCCCCACCTCAGTGGCCCAGGCTAAGCACTGGTTAGATGGAGTAAAAGTTAAGGGGTCAAGCTCTGGCAAAGTTGGTAATGTCATTATGAGCAGAAAAACAGAGTATCAAGCAATGGCTGCTATGTTATATAAAACCATCCTTCTCTTTGAAGATTCCCATAGAAAGTGGGTCATGTGCCTAACAAACTGTTGAATTAATGTTACCTAGAATTATATGGGAATACTTAGATGGAGTGTGTATTTTATAAATAGATGTGCGATTACATTAAAGAACAGAAAATAATTTTCTGGATGATGCTGATAAGAACCTCGTCATTCTCCATTTAATTATCAGGATAAACCAGAGTGTTTGGTTCCTTACAACCAAGGCTTGAGCTGTAAATATCTGTACTTAAAAAGCACTTGCTCTTATCAAGGAAAAGAGCAAGTCATTTTTTTTTCTATTATCACTATTTCTCTATTGGGAGAAGGTCAGGTTCATAGATTCCCAGGGATTCATCAGAGATCTTTTGTAAGTTCTGATTGATAATTGTTAGGTGGATGAATGAGTTTACTCTAAAGTCTTAGACTTTCATTGTTGGGGACTAAAGTTTTCAGGCTTCTTTGAGCAGCTCCTCCAAATTCTCATCTTTTCTGATCATTTAATAGAAAGTGGGGAAAGTAGGTAGAGAACTAGATTGTTAGCCAAGTGAGTGTCCTGTAGAGGCACTTTAAATGTCTCACTTTGGCAATTGGAACAGTCCCTCATCCCATGGGGGGACCCTTCCCCTGTGGTAGTGATTACTTACTCTCTGGCTGTACCTAAATGCACTAGAGTAAAAGATTTTGAAAACTACTGCAAAACTCACTTCAACTCACAGCCATTACCACAGCCCTACCACAGGGCAATGAGACTAAACTGGTCATACACAATATTTACTTGAGTCAGTGTCAACGTGAGTGGTTTCTGAAATATCAAGTCTGGTCAACAGCTGCAGCAATGCCTGGGAATGTCTCAGAAATGCACATCCTCAGGCCCCACACTGGGCCCTTTCATTCACAATCTCTTGGAATGGAGATTTGTGCTCAATGCAAATGATTCTGATGCACACTAACTTTTGGGGGGACTCCAGTGTATGAAGACCAGTCGATTTTTACTGTTTTAACTGAAGTGACCTGCCAAGTTAGCTAGACAAAAATAGTGCTTGCATATCAAAAAGTCCTGAATTATTGCAGTTTACCAACTGTAAAGGGAGTTTCTCAGGGAATCCAATTCTCCTCTAAAAATTCTCATTCCAGAGCTGGACATAGCTCTAAACCATTGATGAAAAATAAACATTAAAAATAAGTCCCACTGGGGTGCCTGGGTAGCTTAGTCAGTTAAGCGTCCGACTTTGGCTCAGGTCATGATCTCACAGTTCGTGGGTTCGAGGCCCATGTCAGGCTCTGTGCTGACAGCTAGCTCAGAGCCTGGAGCCTGCTTCAGATTCTGTATCTCTCTCTCTCTCTCTCTCTCTCTCTCTCTGACCCTTCCCTGCTCATGCTCTCTCTTTCTCTCTCTCTCTCTGTCTTACAAACACACACACACACAAATAGATTTAAAAAAAAACATTTAAAAAATTAGTCCCACTCCTAGAAATTCTGATGCAATTGATTTGGTCTACAGCCTAGGCTTTAGCCATTATCCCCAGCTGATTTGAATGTGCAGCTGCAATAGGCTAATTGTCAAAAATGGCCACAAATTATGCCCCTCCTTATAACCCTACCCTTTGTAGCATGTCTTTGTCATTCCTTTCATTAAAAGGATTATGTTTCACCAGTCCTTTGAATATGACCTTAGGATAGGTAACCAATATGGCAGAAGCAGAGATTTGAAAAGTATTTATGCATTTGTGTTTTTTTTTTTACTGGTTGCTTTTGGAACCTGAGACACTATGTAAAGCAGCTTAGAGGATGAGCCCAGGAGAGAGGCCCCAACTGACATACAGACCTGTTATAGGTTGACCTATAACAACCATGATCATCAAAAACATAGCCAGTCCAACCCAGTTGCTGACCACAAAAGCATAAATAAGCCCAACCAAGGTAAGCCAAACCTGAACCAAGAACTCGCCTGCTATACAGTGAGCTTGTTAGTGGCTGTGTTAAGCCACTAAGTTTTAGGAAAGTTTTTTTAAGTAATCACAGGTAAGGAGAAGATAATGTTTGCAGTCATTGAAATGATGACTCCTGACAGGAGAATCATTGATCCTATGAGATTATTCCAGACATCCCTTCTCTCCTTTCAGGCAATTATACCCAGTTCTCAGTACCTTCCACAAGTCTCTTGATTCACTCAACTACCCTCAAAGGGAGAAGGAGAACTGGACCATGAAAGCAAAAAGAGTTTGGAGAAATTCAAAGAAGATACATAGGACAGATGTGAGTCCAAAATGTGTTTTTAATGAAGGACATTGAATAGAATATTTATTGTTAAGCATCTGATACAAAGCTTGGTTTCCGGATTACATCCAGCACAGATTAAGGAAAGCTTATGAGATCTGTATATTAAATCATCACAAAGAATTTTCAGTATATGTAAGAAGATGAATTTCTTGGGGCGCCTGGGTGGCTTAGTCGGTTAAGCGTCCGACTTTCGCTTAGGTCATGATCTCGCGGTTCGTGGGTTCGAGCCCCGCGTCGCGCTCTGTGCTGACTGCCAGCTCAGAGCCTGGAGCCTGTTTCAGTCTGTGACTCCCTCTCTCTCTGACCCTCCCCTGCTCGCGCTGTCTCTCTCTCTCCTAGAAATAAATAAAACATTAAAAAAAAAAAAAGATGAATTTCTTGGAAAAAAAAAAGGAGACCAGTAGGAAATAAATAATGATTGAACATAATCCCTGTGTATAATATATGATGGTTCCAATACCTTTCTGCCACTTGGCATAAAATCAGCACGTGCTATTTTCATGGGGGAATACGGAGGGGTGGGTTTACTTTGACTAACATCTTGTCCTCAGTTATCTTTCTATACTCATTTGGCTTTACTCTCCTCCCCACTCCTATTTTTTTTAATGTCTGTTTATTTTTGAGAGAGAGAGAGACAGATAGACAGACTCCAAAACAGGCTCCAGGCTCTGTCTCCCTATACAGGGCTTGAACTCAACAAGCGGCGAGATCATGACTTGAGCCAAAGTCAGATGCTCAACCGACTGAGCCACCCAGGCGCCCCTCCGCACCCCACTTCTAATTTCATTGTCTTGTTGCTGTTGTTTCCACTTGTTGCTTTGTTCTCCTTACCAGACTCCTTTTTATTTTCAGGTTTTATCTTGGATTTCACTATCCCAGAAGTCTCTCCTAGACTACGTTAGTGGCCTACTTTCTATTTATATCCTTCCTGTATTTACCTTCATCATAAAGCGTTTCACCTAGGGGATCCTGGGTGCCTCAGTCGATTAAATGCCCAACTCTTGATCTCAGCTCAGGTTGTGATCTCTCAGTTCATGAGATTGAGTTCCGAGTCGAGCTTGCACTTGCACATGGAGGCTGCTTGGGATTCCTTCTCTCCCTCTTTCTCTGCCCCTCCACTGCCCAGTCTCTCTTTCTCCCCCCCCCCATATACATAAAAAAAAACATTTAAAATGTTTTTAAAAATACTCTAGAATATGAGTAGCTTCAGAGTAGCACTATGTCTAATCCACTGTTGTGCATTGAATTCTAGGAACCATTTGATTGCAAGAACAGCACCTGACTAGAAGAGCCTTCAGAAATAAAGATTTATTCCCTGCTCTCTCAGAGTAAAAAGGAATCTAGAGTAAGACACTTGGTGGCTTTGATTCATATCATTTCATTGCCAGTAAGAATTCTGGCTCATAGGAATTCTAGCTCTTTCTGTCTTCCTGCTTTAACATGCTTAGCTCATGATTAATTTCATTTCACCATTATTATTACTATTATTATCATCATCGTTATCACTATTATTATTGTTCATTGTGAGTGCAAGATGGTGGTTGTGTTTCCAGGTATCTTGTCTGCAGTTAAGTCAGGAAAAGAAAAAAGGAAATACAAGCTAGGTTTACACTTTTTTTTTCCCATAAAAGCAAAGTCTTTTGAGAAGTTGCACAGCAAAAGTCTGTGCATAATTAAGAACTGTGACTCATGGACATCCCTTGCTGCAACAATGCAGGATAGCAGAGTGCTTGTTATGTGTACTGCATGCATATTTGTTGAATACATATGTAAGAGAATTGCATTTCTGATTAAAAAAAAGATAATACTGAACTTCCTCCCTTAAGAATCCTTGATTCTCACATTATGAACATCATGGAGTTATTTAGAAGATTGTCACACCTGACTCATTTGTGGCAATCCTAATAAAGTCCATGAGTTTATGAGTTTAACTTTTTGTGGGGCATAGGGTCAGCTATGTAAGAGGTATAAATTATAGAATCCAGCCATTTTGGTTTAATTAAAGAGCTGTGAATAGATCTTGGATCTAAGTGTGGAATTTCAACTTTAGGAAAGCTTCTTCTAAGGAAAATTCATGTGGGGATTTAAGGAAGCTAATGTTTAGTACCCATCTTTTTATCTGCCCAAAGTTGTAGCCAACTGATAGATGAAGGCATGAGTCAGACAGAGATCAAAATATAACTTTATGATTGAAAAAATGCTACTTCAAAAAAGTGCCTTCTATATGGTATCTAATATGCCTTCTCTGACTGGAACTTACATACGAATTGCAGGTACCTGAGGAAATACCACCCCCTCCCCCCATAGGGGTGTGCTCCTAAGAAAACTTGCATTATGAAAGAGATGAGAGTGAAAGCTCTTTGCTGGCAAGACTTGAGACTTGAGCCAAACATGCTTAGCTTCTTCTGAACCCTAGAGTTGAGTCTTTGTTCCTCTTTAGAAGAGAAATTGGCAAGAGGGTGGAGAGAGGCCAGAGTGTTACTCTAGTAGAAGTCTTCACCTCCCCAGCAGACCATAACATGAAAGTGCTCTCTCTCTTTTTTTAAATGTTTGTTTATTTATTTTGAGAGGCGGGGAGGGACAGAAAGAGAGGGAGACAGAGAATCCCAAGCAGGCTCTGTGCTGTCAGCGCAGAGTGAGATCATGGTGAGGTCATGACCTAGGCAGAAATCAAAAGTCAGACACTTAACCAGCTGAGCCACCCAGGCACCCTGAAAGTGCTCTCTTACCTCCTTGTCTTGCTACACCAATCAGCTGGTTTCTCTAACACCTGCTGCTAAGGTAGCCAGGTGTAAGGGACTTGTATCTTAGGGCACTCCATGGTAACAAGGATAGGGAACTCCGTGGCAGATGGAATATATTTATCCAGAGATTGTTTGCTAGTGGCATCTTACAAAGAGTAAATAATTGATGATTGGGGCGATGATGGAAATATTAGTAACGATTCTACCCTGAAAGTTATTCCGGAAATGAGGAGAGATGAATTTTATTTTCAATGAAAATGGAAAATAGAAACCAGAAGTGTCAAAGGATATAAATTAAGAGAAAAATAAACAATGTGAGAGGACATGATGAAAAAATTATTGACCATGACAATGTGGTGCTGACTTCTGCTTGTAATAGTGTTTCTCAACTTTTCTTTTTATTATTGCTTCCCCTATAGGACACCTTATAGACTTTTTAAATTTTTAATCTTACCTCCAACCCCCCATGAAATTCTAATAGAATAGATGCATTGTATATTTGTTTTTGTATTACTGCTTTTGAAGGACAACAAGCCATTGTAGCATCTTTTTTCACCACCCAGCCCAGAGGCAATCTCCTCCCTTTGGTGGCAATACTACCCAAAGTGAGAATTCATGCTTTATGATAATAACACAAGAATGACTCTATATTGTGGGCCCATGCCTCCAAAACTTTTGGATTCCCTGAAATACTTAGAATGTATTTTCTTCCAGGAAGAAATTAAGAGTTGTTTTAGTGAAATTACTAGATATTTTAAAAATAATCCACAGCTATCTATCAGTATATCAATAGCCAGACAGGTCTTAAGCTTAATGACATTCTGCCAGGTGACAGACATTGTCCTAGCAGCCAGCACTTCTTCATATTTTCACTTTACACAGAAGCACATCATCAATCGTCAGGCAAACAGTCTTGAAAATTAAAAAAAAATGGCAGGATGTGGCACCTGGGTGGCTCAGTCAGTTAAGCATATGACTCTTGGTTTCGGCTCAGGTCACAATCTCATAGTTCCTAAGATGGAGCCCCACATCGGGCTCTGTATTGACAATGTGGAGCCTACCTGGGATTCCCTCTCTCTCTGAGACTCTCTCTCTCTGCCCCTCCCCAGCTCATGTGCCCATGCTCACTCGCTCTTTTTCTCTCTCTTCCTCAAAATAAATAAATACACTTTTTTTAAAAAAAGAAAAGGTTTAGAGTTTTGTTTGGAAACCAAATTCCAAACTCCCCATTCTCTGACATCAACTGGGCAATTGGTGAAAATTGTGGTGGTTTGTCTATGTCAAACCTCTACTAACTACCAGCTGCAAAAATAAGGCATCATATCAGTTAGTTCCTGCTGCATAAGAACTTACCTTGAAATTCAGTGTCTTAACAAACACGTATTATTTATTATGTCTCCAGGTAAGCTGGGTACTTGAAGCCTTGGCTGGACTCATTCATGCTCCTATAGGCAGTGGCAGATCAAGGAGGCTGTTCTGGTGATCTTGGCTGTGATTTCTCACATATTTGGGGGCTGCGTGGCTGTAGGCTGGTTTAAGATAGCCTTAGCTGGTAAAAGGGAACTTTCTTCCATGCAGTCTCTCCTCTAGTAAACTAGCCTGGGCTGTTTATATACTGGTGTTGGGGATCCATGAGAGAGGGTGGTTACTTCAATAAGTAAACTGAGTAGGTCTTATGAACTTAAAACAAATTAGCAAATAGCAAATAAGTAAACAAAACAAGGGGGCGCCTGGGTGGTTCAGTTGGTTGAGCATCTGACTTTGGCTCAGGTTATGATCTAGTGGTTCACGAGTTCAAGCCCAGCATCAGGCTCTGTGCTGATGACAGCTCAGAGCCTGAAGCCTGCTATGGATTCTGTGTCTCCCTCTCTCTCTGTCTCTCTCTCTCTCTCTCTCTCAAAAATAAATAAAACATTAAAAAATGTTTTTAAAGAAGTACACAAAACAAATGAAACAGGATTAAGTCCTCTGAGTATTGATTTCTCTGTGAAAAAGAGAAACAGCGTCACATGGTAGAAAGGGCCTTACATGAAGCATCAGAGACTGGATTTCTCATCTTAAGTTTTCCAGGATAGAACTTTAGAAAAGTAACTCATACTTCCTTGGTCTCAGTTTCTCCATCTGTAAAGTGGAAACGATATTTTTGTCTTTCCATTTCCTAAGCTTGTTGGGATGAGCAAATGAGCTGATTTTGAACGATAAAGGTTTCTACAAATATGACATGTCGTGCCTTCCTCTTATGTGTTTGCTGCCCAAATTCCTTTTCCTACTTGTTATGAATGAATGAGCAGGGATTTTCTGTTACCTGAGTAAAGTATAGAAGAAACAGCTCTGGCAGGAAGAATAAATAAATTGACCTTTCATTGCAATAAGTTAAAACTCTACTATTTATTTTGATAAAGTTAAGAAAGAAAGCAAATAGAATTGGAACCGACCCAGGTGTTCTGGTGGATTAAGAGAAAAAAAGGAATTTTCCTAACTGGGAATGAACCTTTGGAGATGAGAGGCAGGGGAGGTAGACAAGGAGGGGAACCACATTGGGAAGGACAGTAAGGAGGGAAAGACCTGAAGAATAAGGATGACAAGAACTAAACACAGGAGTAACAACATTATCCATAGGTACTAAATTAAAGTTCTGACAGCAGGCACCCAGAATGGTTTTGAGAAGCCACTAGGGTGCTAAAAACATTTTTTAATGGAATGCCTTTAATTGGAGCAAATATTCTCCATTTGGCCACAGTACTTAACTCTCAACCCAAATCACAACTTCATGTTACCAGCTGGATCCTTTTGGGAAGTCTGGCTTTGCCATCTACTCTGTCCCCTTTCCACCAACCCTTAGACAATACAGGCTCTCGACTCCAACAGCCTCTGCCATATAATGGATAAGCAAGTTACTTAGCTTCTCTCTGCTTCTATTGCCTCTAAATTATAAATGGTAACATCTAACTTTGGGGGGAGGGGGTCGTAAGAATGAATGGGGTTAGCGGGTCGGAAGTGCGTAGCAAAGTGGCTGGCACACCGAAGTACAATCAGTCTTGATTCTGTTTCTGTTTTTCATGTTTCTGTGCTCTTCTCTCCTACCTCTGCATCAAGGGGCTCACACATCAGGGACCCATGAGCTCAGCTCCTACTGAGAAAAGACGATACCTCATCCAGGATTAGAATTAGCCTCTGCCTCCACCCCCACCTGCTGCAGACTTCACAGCCAGGCCACACTGCAGTGACAAGTGGGAAAAGAGGGGCTCTTTTCTCTGGATGTGGGGCTTCTAGAATCATTTCACATCCAGGGACAAAAGTTCCATTATGAAGGCAGTATTCTGATTACCAAGAGGTAGAGAACAAAAAGTGATTTGAAAACCATTTCTGCATAAGGAGATAAAAATGTCCAGCAGCTGCACCCACATACCTACAGTATCAAGGGAAGTTATTTTAATTACTTTGCTCTTTCTTCCTTCAGCTGAAATTGCTTGATATAGCCAATACCAATACATAAATGCAAAAGCACCTAGGGCTTTTGTTTTTAAGTGGTAATTTTCTTAAATAATCCTGCACTCAGTGCCAGTTGAATTGTTTCATTTATTTCTTGATGGCGCTGTTCTTTATGTAAAGTTAATGGTATGAAGTGCATGAAAGAAATACAACTTGGATTTCTTTTAATGGTTTCCAACACAATCTAGAAAAGATTGCTTAACCATTAATGAGACTCCTTTTCATTTTTTATTTAATGGTTTATCTATTCTCTGGGTAATTGATCACGTTGTTTTCATTCCAATTTGTGGTTGTGAAATTTATGCTTGTTCATATCATTTGGAAATTTTTTTTGTCTCTGCCATTTCCCCTTTATCATTTAAGATGTGAGTGTGTGCTCTTCTTAAAGAGGGAAATTAAAAATAATGCTCGTTCGCCCCGCGAGATGCTAAGGTGTCTTCCTAACACACCCAATTGACCTTGAAACTGTAAGGCTGATGTTGATACCTTCATGGTTAGAGCTTTGCTGCCCAGGTTCGCAATTCAATCATGAAGCTCAGCATAGAAGTATTAAGAAAGTGAAAGAAAGGCAGAGGAGGGCAAGATGGCGGAGAAGTAAGGAGCTCCGTACTTGCACTCGCGCCCATACATCACACGGAAAAGATCTGAAGCCATTGGAAACCTTACAAAACCTGAGAGATTGGGAGAAAAAGGATGCAGAATCCACTGAGAGAGCCTTCTAATGGCTACCTCAAGAAACAAGCTAGAGTGACAAGGTGGAGAGTCCCAAATATCACTACGAGTAGGAAAATAAAATAACCAACGTCCCANGAAAAGAAAGGAACAAGTACTGAGAAAGTGAAAAATGGCCCTCCTGAACACCAAGCCACGATGTTCCTCACTGAGCATGAACAATGCTCACAGCAAAGAAACAGGACAGAGGCAGCAAGGTCTCTCTGCACCTACAATAAACAATTAACCATGGTCCTTCTGGCTACCAGCAATACATCTAGCCCTGCTTTATTCCCACTTCCTGGAGAAAAATTATTCAGAACCCCCTGCTCGGACAACATCCGCCCAGAACTGGCCCCTGTTTCCTTACACCCACCTTAGGACCATCCGACATAAAGCTAAATCCCGTAGGAAGCCCCTCCCACTGCCTCTTACCTGGACCCCCACAATCCCTCAGGGTGTGTTCTCTTTTGGGGCAGCAAGCTACAGAAGTCTTTTGTTTCAACCAGGGTGTGTTCCACGGGGTCTTTGGTCGGTGAGCTTTAACAATGGGCTCTTAATAATTCTTGACTAATGAATTTTCTTTAAAAAAAAAAAAAAAACAGCTAGGAGCACCTAGGTGGCTCAGTCGCTATGTGCCTGACTCTTGGTTTCAGCTCAAGTCATGATCTCACAGTTTGTGAATTCAAGCCTTTCATCAGGCTCTGTGCTGACAGCATGGGGCCTGCTTGGGATTTTCTCTCCCTTTGTCTCTGCTCCTCCCGTTCCCTCCCCCTCTCTCTCAAAATAAATAAAATAAACTTTTTTTTTTAAGTCAGCTCTGGAGCGCCTGGGTGGCTCAGTCAGTTAAGCGTCTGACTTCCTCTTAGGTCATGATCTCACAGTTCATGGGTTCGAGGCCTGCGTTGGGCTCTGTGCTGACAGCTAGCTCAGAGCCTGGAGGCTGTTTCGGATTCTGTATCTCCCCCTCTCTCTGACCCTTCCCTGTTCGCGCTGTCTCTGTCTCTCTCTCTCTCTCAGAAATAAATAAAACGTTAAAAAATAATAATATAAAATAAATTAAAAATCAGCTCATTTTTATGGGCACAGAGATCCTTCCTTTTCAAACTCCCTTGAACTTTCAATCAGGCCATTCTCCCCTGACTTCCTCACTGGCCCCTCACCCCTTCTCTGACTGTTTCTGTGTGCTTTTTCCTAAATCCATCTATTACAGGTACCACCCTAGGATGCCATTCATTTCTAAGTCAGTTTCTCCTATAAAATGGATACATATTGTTATATACACTTTGGTAGAAATTGCTAGTTTCCTACCAATATCCATTCTTTCTATCTTCCATGGAAATTGATGAAAGTTTTTTAATGTTAAACATTTTTAATATGTGCTAAAAAATAGAAATTAGTATAATAACCCTTATGCATCACACAGTTTTCTACCATTTCGTGACAGCTCTGGTATCATCCCTCATTCCAACCCCACCATCTTATTTTGAAGTCAAGCTCAGAAACATCACCTATGATGTCATTTTATTCAAAAACATAACTGTATGTATTTCTAAAAGGCATGGCCTTTTGTCTAATATGTCATATTTAAAAAGGCAACAATAGTTTATATCTTCTAATACTCCAGCAGTGTTTGACTTTTCCTCGGTGCTTCCTAACTTTATTTAAATCAATATCTAGGTAAGGTTTATACAGTGTATTTGGTTGACATAATCTACTCCTTGACTTTTTTTAATTGAATAAGCCAAGTCGTTTGTCCTGTCTAATTTCCCAGAGTCTTGATTGTGATGACCCGTACCCACTCAGTGCTGTGGAACATGCTCTTTTGTTCCCTGTATTTCCTATGAATTGGTAGTTAGATCTGAAGTCTCAAAAAAAGAGGTTTGACTTTTTTAAAGGGGTACTTCACAGCGGTGGTGTGGACTTCAAACGGTACACACAGAATATTTTGCTTTTCTTTATGATGTTAGCAGGTATAGATGACATTGCCTAGATCAATATGTTTATAATTTTTAGGGACCGCAGAATGGCAGTAATCCGATTCTATGATTTCTTCTTTATTTGTTAGCCAGAGCATGTTAGCAAGAATACATCTAAAAAGAGAAGCTTCCTTTAATCACCTGTTTGGTGATCCTGAAATAGAGTTCATATAACTTGTTTTCAAAACGGTAATTTGTTCCCTAGCATCCTCCAAAGGTGACCAAAGAGGTGGTTTTCATTCTGTGGTTATTTGGTTTTAGAGTTCAAACTAATACATGTGTTTTGATCCTTTACAGTTACTAACATTATTAGTGGTCTGAATTTCTCATGTTTGGTCAGTGACTCTTTGAGTTCACTCCAAAGACCTTTTGACATGCACTCAGTAGCTTTGACAGTTTCCTTGTTCCAGGCACGTTGAGGACATTTCCTGCCCTTGACCCAGAACCAGCTTTTCCTGGTCCATTAAATGCAAAGGCATTTAGAGATAAGACTCTGGCACAAGGAGGGCTTATGCTCCTGAGTTTGTCACTGTACCCAGACCTTTTCAGTGGAGAGATCCAGAAAACGTTTGTGTGCATATGTATGTGCATCTATTTTTTTTTTTTTTTTAAAAACCATGTCATAAATTCACAATGAAACTTCTAATTCAAATTCAGGACTATAGACTTTTTGTTCGTATTGACCTTTATATCCCCAAACCCTTTCATTCTATCTAGAGATGCTGGTTCTCAATGATATTCAGCAAAATTATCCATTGCTTTATTTCACTGTCCACAAATAGACTTAGAATGACGATCTTGCCACCAGCAATATACGATTAATGAGAATAATTTTTTATCACGGTTTTGTTTTTGTCTACAGGGTACAGCCCACTAAGAAGAAACTATCAAATTCCTAGGTTTTAAAGTCACTCAAATAGGGTCGTATGTGACCAGATGAATTTGTAATCAGATTTATTGGTTTCATTTTGCTTTTGGTGTTTAGGAATTGGCTTTTAAAGTTTTAATTTTCTTTTATAATTATGTAAAATATTTACAAGTTCCAAATCATCATACAATATATGCAGAAAAGTCAGCTTCAACCCTGGTCTCTTCCACCCTGTTCCTTTATTCCCTCTGTAAGACAATAGTTTTTAAATGGGATGGTTCATCTTCCAATTTTTTTCATATAAGCAAATGTGTATGTGTATTTATATGCTTTCCCCTTATTGGATAAACAGTAGTACACTCTTCCCTACTGTGCTTTCTTTCATTCATCCCAGAGATTTTTCCATGAGTTCATAGAGCCAGTCTTCATTCCTTCCTACAGCTGCACAGGACTTCTTGGTGGAAGTACATGTACATGGACATGTGTTGTCTTCCATATTGCTTTCACGGAGCTTTATAGAAGCACCACCCAGAAGAGAGACTAGCCTTCCTTGGAGATATGTATTGACACAGACTAAATCTTATCAATGGGCTATAAGTGGATGTGGCATAGTCAACTTTGGGTCATATATTTAAAAGGATGGATGTGTTCTTCTTTCTTCCTTCTCCCCTTTCTGCTGGCTGGCTGGAGGCATGGTGCTGAATCTAGGCAGAGTGGAACCTCACAACAAAAGAGAAGACCCTGAGTCCTCCATTCCATGCAACATCATACTTAGAAAAGAGCCTCCACCTCCAGTTCAGAATTTTATATGACAGAAAAATCAATGTGTATCTCCTTTAAGCTCATGGGGTTTTTTTGGTCTCAACCACATATGGCTAAAATCATGTTCTAACTAATGCCTTTAACTTAGAGACTTGTTATAAGTAAAATGATAACTAAAATGACATGCTTAGTAAGGGAATGATATGTCCTTAGGTCACCTCATCTGATTCAATGGTTTTCTCTCCTGCCCACCAGCTGAAAATTCCTAATCCTCAGGGAAGAATCTAAACCTTTCCAGATCTGTATATCCAATTCCTTGGTAACACCTCTACCTCAGACAAGTATCTACAACTGAGCTTCTCTCCCTTCCTCCTCCTCCTCCTCCTTTGTTTGTATCTCTGGGGAACAACCACTTCTGCTCAGCTGCCCAAGGCAGTAACCTAAAGCCACTCTATAAGTCTTTATCTTTCCCCTCCGATACCCAATGGGTTTCCCTGTCTCATTATTCTCCTTCCTAAAAGAAGGAGAGAAGGAATCTTCTCCTTTACCCCACTAAGCCTTCTCTTTTTTACCCTTTAGTTCAGACCTGTGGCATTCCTCTTTTGACCCTTGCAATGGAAGCTTGTGAGTTTCTTTGCCTCCCATCTCAACCTTTATCACATTAAAGTGCTTCTTGTCATTGTCAACATGTCCGTTTTCCAACTAGATTGGAACACATTTGATTACAGTAACATTGTTTTCCTTCTTTACACACATGGTACTTGGTGGAGTCATTGGCACACAGTCGTTACTCATTAATGAATATGAATCCAGAACACTTACCACCAGGTATCAGGCACAAGTCTGAGAGTCGTGTGTGTATCAACTTAATTCACCTCACTATACCCCGTGAGGTAAGTACCATTATTATCCACACTTTGCAGAAGAGGAAACTGAAACATAAAGTGGCTACTTCATTACCAAATTTATTCACTAGTAAGGGAAGAAATCGAGAACAAATACCAGATATTTGTTGAATAAATGAAAAAATAATTAGACAAAGGGATGAATGAATCAATGAAGAGAGATTATTCTCTATTATATGAGTATCTAGCAAGCTTCTTCATTTGGGCTGACTTGCAAAACCTACCTACTCTTCCACAAAGCCAGAGAGGTATCTGGGAAAAACCACTGGGCCCCAAAATAGGTCCTCTATCTTCTCACTAGTACTGAGGTTTTCACCTTCAGAAATTGCTGTCTTGAAGCTTTGTTTGCTCATTTCACCAATTCATTTTGGAAGAGAAACACCTTTAGTAACTAGGCTATTTTAGCAGAGGTTGAGGGAGAAAGCTCTGTAAAGGTGGCACTCTTCTGAGGTAGGTGAAAAAGAAGAAAGATTTTAGAATATACTGACCAGCAACAATAGATGCTAAGTTCCCCTATGTCTGGATTCTTTATGAGTTTTTATTGTCGGATGTTTATTGGCTTTTATGTTTGTTTTGATTTCTTTTTAATAAAAAGGCTTGGACTGCCAGAGCCGGAAGTGCAAGGTGATATAGCGTGGAAATCTACTGTGTCCATAAACTCGTGAGGGATGGAGGAAATCTCACAATGCCAGAATTTATGAGACCAGACAAGGCCTGGCTACCCACCAGGAACTTTTCATCTTCATTCCTGGATGATAAATTACACCATCATTTTCAGGGACCATTTGCAATAGAAAAGCAAATTAACCCAGTAATTTTTAAATTATACCTCTGAGGTTTCATGAAGACACATCCAATCTGGTTATGTTTTGGTCCTGAGGCCCTAGCTTCCTGAGTCTCCTCTTATTGTACAAATTCAAGTGTTTATTTGATTCTGAAGGAAGTTCCATTATTTTTACAGGCTTGTAGCCTATCCTGATGGAAAGCTAGGAATTATGAATGCCTTAAATGCTTCTTAATTTTTTCATGACTTCACCCTCTACCTGTCAATACCTACTCTTAAACTAAATGGATCCTCAACCTGTATGCATTTTGACGATTTGGGATATTTTTTGGTATTACCCAAGTTGTATTCATTCCATGTGGGAGAGAAATTATAGCTTCTTTTATGATTTTTCTTCTATGCTATTGATAATATAGTATTTGAATCAATATTCTACTTTATGTGTTTTTTAAAATTTTTTTAAAAGTTTACTTATTTTTTAGAGAAAGAGAGAGGGTGGTAAGGGGAGGGGCAGAGAGAGAGAGGGAACAGAATCTGAAGCAGTCTCCAGGCTCTGAGCTGTCAGCCCAGAGCCCGACATGGGGCCCAAACTCATGAACCATGAGATCATGACGTTAGCCAGAAGTTGGATGCTTAATCGACTGAGCCACTCAGGTCCCCCAATATTCTACATTTTTAAGTTTATTTATTATTTTGAGAAAGAGAGCATGCAGGGGAGAGACAGAGAGAAAGGGAGAGAGAGAATCCCAAGAAGGCTCCACACTCTCAGCTCAGAGCCCAGGGCTCAATCCCACGAACCTGAGCTGAAATCAAGAGTCAGATGCTTACCGAACTGAGCAATCCAGGTGCCTCAATACTCTACGTTTTTAAATTAATTCTTCTTTTCAGCTCTATTGAGGCATAACTAAGATGTAATACTGTAAGCTATTTAAACTGTACATCATGGTGATTTGATATACATATGCATTATGGAAGGACTCCCTAGTTAATTAACACATCCCTCACATCACAGATTTACCTTTGGGGTGGGTGGGAAGTAAAAACATTAAGTGCAGCTCTTAGCAAACTTCAGTTATACAGTACAGTGTTATCAATGGTAGGTACCATGTTTTACATTAGAGTCTCAGACTTTATTCATCTTATAATTCAAAGTTAGTACCCTTTTACCAACCTCTCCTATTTCTCTCCATCCCTTAGTCCTGGTAACCACTTTTCTACTCTCTGTTTCTTCTGTTTCCTGTAATTTTGACTTTTTTTTCGGATGCCACATATAAGTGATACCATGCAGAATTTGTCATTCTCTGTCTGGCCTTATCTCTCTTAGCAGAATGTCCCTAGGGCTCCAACCATATTGTCAAAAATGGCAGAATCTCCTCTTTCTCATGACTGAATAATATTCCATTGTTTACGTATATCACATTTTCTTTATCCATTCATTTATTGATGGACACTTAGATTGTTTTCAAGTCTTGGCTATTGTGAATAAGGCAACAGAGAACATGGGAGTGCAGATATCTCTTCAATTCCCTGTTTTCATTTCCTTTGGATATGCAACCAGAAGGAAGTTTGCTGGATCATGTAATAGTTCCACTATTAATTTTTAATTTTTGGAGGAACCTCCATATTAATTAACATTTTTTAAATATGAAAATGCTAAACTACTCCCTGATTCCTCAACTTCTTTTGGATAGAGGAGAGCAAATTCTCCCCATGGGTCCTTTCTCATTCTTTCCTGTGTCATCCACTCATGCCCCTCCCTTCATCCAAGTATTTCACAAATTCTGTACCAGGGAATACAGATAAATGGTAGACTAGAAAGACCTCTCAAACCTCATGATTTTGCAGAAAGGGTACAGGCAGTGGCAGTATAGTCTCTGAGAGGAAGTTTGGCATGCTCTGGAGAACACAGTGGCACCTTACCACCCAACTAAGCTCAGTGTGTGACATTGGCTCTCTGTCTCTCCTTCCCCTTCTGCTCTCCTCTCCCTTCTTCTCTCTCCTGTCTTGTGCTTTCCTCTTCCCCACTCCACAAGTGTTTCCTCTCTCTCTCTGTATCAGCATCATTTTACTTCTGGCCAGATATGCTTCCTAAATGTGGCCACCTGCCACCCCATATGCATATTCTCCCAGCTTGGTGACCCTGGCAGAAAGAAAACATCTTTTCCTCTGTGTATGTGTGAGTTCCATAAAGCATTCTAATGGACCCTTCTTAAACTACATGTCAATTGCTTGGACCTATCACTATTGGAGTGCAATGGGGCACTACTTGTGGCCTGGCCTGAACTATATTATTTTCCATGCAAGGGTGGGTGATTGTCAATTCCAGAGAAACACCTGGAATGGGAAACATCCACCACAAAGTTCACCACCATAGCCCTCACTCCTCTCTGAGTAATGTCTTGGTTTTCTGTTAAATCCCATTCCTCTAGCCACTAACATTCATGGGAGTAGGAGAGTGGAAAATACTCTGATACTGATACATGCACTCAGAAATTTATATTCTTATTCCACTTGGATCCTATTTGTATATCCTTGTATCCCTAGTGCCTGGCACATAGTAGGTATTTAATACATGTCTGTCAAATGAATGAATAATCGATACTATTGATTTGCTCTATTTCCCTGGAATGGTCCTTCTTTTTATCCCTAAATTTGCTGTTTTAAATCTGCTGGAAACTTTTGGACTCAGGTACTAGGAATGCAGTGGATAAGAGAAAGGGATGTAGATTCAGGCAGATGTGAGTTTGAATCTGAGTTCTGTCTCTTTCCAGCTGAGTGTCTGATACTTCTAACTGTACTGGGAAGATAATGTCTGCTTTGCATTGATAGCTTGATACTTAAATCAAGAAACTAGGCAAATTGCTTATGATTGTGACTGTTATGGTTTTAAAACATGTCTGCAAGTTCTTTTCACTCTTCCTGTCTATGAGATAGAGATTAGTTTTCCTCCCCCGGAGATGGGCTAGCCTCCACAACGGAAGTGACCCTGCATGAGTTTTCAGGCCCTCTCAGGTCACACACCTTTGGGACCCTGAACCGAATCTGAGAAGTCTGGCTACCTCAGGCTGCCAGGCTGGGGAAACCACACCAAGATAAAGAGACATGGAGCTCAGCCTCCTCCAGCCCACAGCTACCTATATCCTTTCAGCCTGGGCACCAGGCATGTAAGGAAATAATTTATCAGGATGACTCCAGACATGTTGTCGGCCTGATTGTCCAGCCACTATCTGGCTGAAACTGCATGCTCTCATGTATCAGGAACCACCTTGCTGAGCCCAGTCAACCCCCAGAGCCAGGTGGGATCATGGTGAAACCAGCCATGCTATTATGACACTAAGGTTGAATTGGTGTGATATAGAGTGATTTACAGATAATCAGAATTGTGATGGACACAGTATGTGGTCAGTCAATGGATTTTTTTTTTCCAGAGAGAAAGGAGATCTTTTTTTTTAAATTTATATCGAAGTTAGTTAGCATTTAGTGCAATAATGATTTCAGGAGTAGATTCCAGTGATTCATCCCCTACATAAAACACCTAGTGTTCACCCCGACAAGTGTTCCCTTGCCCATTTAGCGAGTCCTCCCACCAACCACCTCTCCAGCAACCCTCAGTTTGTTCTCCATATTTGAGAATCTCTTATGTTTTGTCCCCCTCCTTATTTTTATATTATTTTTGCTTCCCTTCTCTTATGTTCATCTGCTTTGCATCTTAAATTCCACATATGAGTAAAGTCATATGATATTTGTCTTTGTATAACTGACTAATTTCATTTAGCATACTATCCACATTGTTGCAAATGGCAAGATTTCATTCTTTTTGATGGACGAGTAATACTCCATTGTATGTATATACCACATCTTCTTTATCTTTCATCTGTTGATGGACATCTGGGCTCTTTTCCATACTTTAGCTATTGTCGATAGCGGTGGTATAAACATTAGGGTGCGTGTGCTCCTTTGAAACAGCACACCTGTATCCCTTGGATAAATACCTAGCAGTGCAATTGCTGGGTTGTAGGGTAGTTCTATTTTTAACTTTCTAAGTAATCTCCATACTGTTTTCCAGAGTAGCTGCCCCAACTTGCATTCCCACCAGCAGTGCAAAAGAGCTCCTCTTTCTCCACATCCTCACCAACATCTGTTGCCTGAGTTGCTCATTGCAGCCATTCTGACAGGTGTGAGGTGGTATCTCACTGTGGTTTTGATTTGTATTTCCCTGAGGATGAGTGCTGTTGAGCATTTGTTCGTGTGTCTGTTGGCCATCTGGATGTCTTCTTTGGAAAAGTGTTTATTCATGTCTTTTGCCCATTTCTTCACTGGATTTTATTTGTTTTTTGGGTGTTGAGTTTTATAAGTTCTTTATAGATTTTGGATATTAACCCTTTATCTGATATGCCTTCTCCCATTCCATTGGTCGCCTTTTAGTTTTGCTGATGGTTTCCTTTGCTGTACAGAAACTTTATCTTAATGAGGTCCTAATAGTTCATTTTTGCTTTTGTTTCCCTTGCCTCTGGAGACGTGTTGAGTAAGAAGTTGCTGCAGCCAAGGTCAAAGAGTTTTTTTCCTGCTTTCTCCTCTAGGATTTTGATGGCTTCCTGTCTTCCGTTCAGGAGTAAATGGCTATTTTGAAGCATAAATCTTAAACCTCATATCACTGCCTCAGAACATAACATATATTATGTACAAACCAAATGAGGCAAATGATATTAGAATTAGCTGTTTGAGAACAATCCACAATTGTTGTAAACAAACTAGAATTGACTTAATATTATGCATATTTGACATAAAGTAATATTTGTGAGACAGTGTTACCCAGTGGTTAGTGGTATAGATTTTTTTTTTTTGAAATAAACAAACCACTTGGTTTCAAAACTATTGTGTGATTTCAAAAGTGCAAGATCTTAGACAAGCTGCTTGTCCTCTGTAATACTCAGTTTTCCCATAAAACAGGAATTCTGAGGGTACCTTTGTAATAAGGATAAAATTGGAATAGTCACATAAATGTACTACACAGCTTGACAAACAGTGCCTGGTAAGTGTTAGCCATTATTATCCGGGGGATCCACAACCAAGCAAATGAGAGCTGCTGGACTTGTGAACCATGAAACACATTCCCAAAGAAGGCATTAGTTTAACACAGAGAGAGCCTTATGTGGAGATCACAGTCCACACATAAAAGGTGTGCTTGGTAAAACGGCCTGTAGAAGCGTAAGTTATCCGAAGGTAATCATTACCATTTGACAGCATGTTCTCCTTAGGCTTTCTATTAGAAAAGACTATTGTTGCTGCAGGTGCCATTCTTATTGTACCCTCTTCTTCCAGCAGCATCTTGTCTTCCTGCACTTCAGAAGGTCTTCGAGAAGTACATCAAAATGTTCATATTCCTGGCACAAAATTGTATGCCGATGTTGCAATTCTTTCGCTTAAATTAGTGACATCAGAGCCACAGAACATTAATTTTTAGGATTCCGTCCTGCAAGCATAGATTATAAAGCCGTCTCTATTCAAGTGATGCTTAAGATTTTAAGTGGCCCTCTGTTCTGTGTTGTTTAGAAGTTCTCCTATGCCTCATCGGGAGAACGGAGGAATGCAGGAATATTGGCGTTCATTCAGTGTTTTGATCTCGAGCTATACACAGGTATTTGGTAAGATGACAGCTGCATATCTCCAAGTGGAATCCATTTTTAAGTGATTTGTCTGTTTTCAAGCCTTGCTTCTTATTTTTTTCGCTGAAGAGTTGTCCCACTTATACAGACAAAAATAATGCTACTATTGAAAACTGACAGAGTAGATGAACAAAGGGAAGTCACTTAACAAAGGGAAGCCCCAGGAGCTGGCCTCCCCTTCCCATCTCTGCCTCCAATTCTTTCTATGACTTTGAAAAAAAATAACCCTCTGTCCCTGTTTTGCTGCCTTTGTCTTCTTAGTGTATCAAATGGGAACAATGGCCTCTCTACTGTGAGTAGATAGGCGTTGCTGCCCTGGAATGAAAGCTTTAGGAACGCAGGTGTTTCTGTGATCATTTTATAAGCAAAGCACATGTCGTGTTCCTCAAGGCAGAAATTATATTTCACCTATGACTAGACACAGGACAGAAGTTATTTTATTTTCTCCTATTTCAGGAGACAGCTTTTTAAATGCTTCTTAATGGGAAACATGTAAAAGGTGAATAAAAGTTTGAAAACAGGAGCAGCTGGGTGGCTCAGTCACTTGAGCGTCCAGCTTCAGCTCAGGTCATGATCTCACAGTTCGCGAGTTCAAGCCCCACATCGAGCACACTGCTGTCAGCAGCGTGAAGCCTGCTTCAGATCCTCTGTCCCCCTTTCTCTCTGTTCCTCCCCTGCTTGCACACTCTCTCTCAGAAATAAATTTAAAACAATTTTTTTAAAGTTTGAAAACAAAGCAATAGGGGTCTCTAAATTTTTAAGGCTAGGAATATATAAGGAAATTTTGAAGATGAATGTTTTTGATGTATGAATCTGACCTCCTTGTATGAATATCAAGCCAAAAAGAGTGGAGGGAAAATGTCTTACACACGGACAACATGCATTAAGTAGACAAGACCTGTGTGCAAAATTCTTGCTTTATACTTTGTCGAGCATAATAGTAACAGACTTCATTCTCACAATACCAGCATCAGACAAGGCATATGCTCATCTGAGAATATGATACAAGCAATGTCTTTTTCTTCATGGTCCACAGTGCTCTGGCTCAAGAAAATGACAGTGGAGGGGCAACTGGGTGGCTCAGTTGGTTACACATCTAACTTCAGCTCAGGTCATGATCTCACAGTTCATGACTTCCAGCCCCACATCTGGCTCTGTACTGAGAGCTCAGAGCCTGGAGCCTGCTTCTTTCTGATTCTGTGTCTCCCTCTCTCTCTACCCTTCCCCATTCATGCTCTGTCTGTATCTGTTTCTCAAAAATAAATAAATATTTAAAAAATAAAAAGAAAATGACAGTGGAAACTGTGTTGAGTTTGAATTTCAAATTGTGTCAAAGCATGGGTTTCTTTTCTGTACAGAGGGGATTGCCATGGAGGGCCTCAGTTTTATGTTGGAGAAAACTGAGGAAAAAAATGCTTTTGGTGGACAGGAACTATAAATATGATCGTAAATGGACTTTGGAATCTGTATTTTTATCTCACCACTGATACAGAATAAAAAGGATAAAGAAAATTTATATATATATATATACATACATACACCCATATATACTTAGACAACTAGTTTGTCCAAACATTGTCAATTGTCTTTTTAGTTACTAAGTTGTTTTACAAATAGTAATAATAGTAAATATAGCAGTAGGGCTTACTATGTGTCAGGAACTGTTCTAATCACTGCACACACATACATTGATTAACTCCTCAAAACAACCTTCTGTTGATAAGATAATGAGATGTGAAGTACTTAAACAAATTTTCCAAGGTCTCAGAATGTGGTTTGAACCCCAGCATTCTGGTTCCAGAGTCTGTTCTCTTAATCACTGTAGATATATTGACAAAGTTTTCATTATAAATCTTTGAAACAGATGAGTCACATATTATAAACTGCTATATTCAGTAGATCATTCAATAGATTTTTTTTAGATGTCTGAACATAATGACCAGATGAAACCTCCCAATAATATAGGAATTCATTCATGTGATAATTAAATCCTTATTAACTACAGTTTTGAGCCCTGAAGATGTCATAGCAAACAAGACTTCCTTTCAACTCTTAAAGGGGCTCAGTCTTTCAGGGAGTATGGATAGATAAACTAAAGATTAAAACACAGTTCTAAGTGTCAGGAGGGCACATCATGGGAGTACAAAGGAGAGGCTCTTGATTCTGACTTTTTTGTGAGAAGAAAATCAAGGAAGACTTCTTGAAGGAGGTGACCCTCGAGAGATCCTGGGAAGATAAGACTTTAACTCATGGAACAGAAGCTGAAGGGCGGCAAGTTTTGGAAAAGTGAAAAATAAAAGTCTAGATAAAGAAAGCAGCACATGGATCAGGCACATCTGATTCACATATATTAAAAAAAGAAGTTAAAATGTTTTGAACATTTGGAATATGTGTACCCATTACTTTAATTGGATTCAATAAAGTTAACAACCATTACCTTCTCATTTTGGTGGGGCATAGGAATAGTAAGGATTATGAAATGGCGATGACTTTTTCCTTACCTATTTTTAGACTATAGCACTTTAAGATGTGAAGTAAATCCATGTGTGTGTGTGCCCACAAGTGAATTATTCCAGATCTATGGGAATTTAACACCATTTTATTTATTTATTTACTTATTATTATTTTGCAGAGGGAAACAACATTTACTGTGGTGATTCTGTGGAATATTTTTATTTTTTTATTTTTATTTTTTATTTAAATGCAAGTTAGTTAACATATAGTGTAATAATGGTTTCAGTAGTAGAATTTAGTGATTCATCACTTACATAAAACACCCAGTGCTCATCCCAACAAGCGCCCTCCTTAATGCCCCTCATCCATTTGGCCCATCCCCCCACCCACCACCTCTTCAGCAACCCTCAGTCTGTTCTCTGCATTTTAAGAGTATCTTATGGTTTGCTTCCCTCCTTGTTTTTATATTGTGTTTGCTTCCCTTCCCTTATGTAACACCATTTTAAAACCATACTAACCTGTGAAACTAAAACCCAATTTTTAAGGCCAAAACTCAGTATGTATAAATATATATACTTTTATTTATCAGTTAAAGGTATTCCTCCCCAATATAACTCACATATATATTCTTTTTTACACCATGAAAGGAACATCCATCATGTCTCTATGCAACCAACACTAAACAAAAAATGCTAGTAATGTGTTTTTTGTTTCAGTTACATAAGTGGATGTTCTATTTTGCAATAAACAAAAGACCACATTGATAGAAAAACTGCAGAGAACATTTTGTGAATGTTGAAAGAATGCTTTTAGAAGTTGTAGCAGAGGCCATCAAATGCATCCTGTGTCTTTCTTTTCTGTTGTAAAAAGACCACCAACACCAGCAAGAACTAAAAGACATTTGAGACTGTGCTGGTCACCGGAGGTGGAATCTCTCTTTGTCTTGGTCAGGGGGGCCAAGACACTAAACAGAAACCCCAAGAGCTGCATCTCATAGGTGTGAAAGTACAGGTTTTCTCACCCACCGTGGGGCAGGTATTCATTTAACCTGACATTGTCTACCTCAAATTAACATGAATGTTTAGAATGATGTTATTCCTTTTGACCCGGTGTTTAAAGGAGACGTCTTCACTTCCTAAAGCCACTAAGATGTTATCTGGGGTTTTTTTTTAACTGCTTGACTTTTTTTTCTCTTTTTTGATAGAGAGAGCTCATGAAAGCCGGGGAGGGGCAGAAGGCAAGAGAGAATCCCACGTAGGCTCTGCACTGTCAGTGTGCAGCCCGACTCCACACTCCACCCTACAATCGTGAGTTCATGATCTAAGCCAAAATCAAGAGTAAGACACTCGGCCAAATGAGCCACCCAGGTGCCCCACTGCTTGATAATTTAGACATAAAGTACCAAGCAGTGTAGCTACTGAATAATGCTCATAGAAATATATATTTCAATGTAGCTACTATATTTCTCCACTCTGAAGGATGTTTTGGCAATCTTGTTTTAGTATTTCCACCCAGCTTTCACCTAGACAGAGCAACATGGCATGTAATTTTGGGGCACTCTACATAATTTATTAAAAAGAAATGCAAGGGCACCTGGGTGGCTCAGTCAGGTTAGCATCTGACTTCAGCTCAGGTCATGATCTCATGGTTTGGGGATTCGAGCCCCATGTCGGGCTCTGTGCTGACAGCTAGCTAGAGCCTGGAGCCTGTTTCAGATTCTGTATCTCCCTCTCTCTGACCCTCCACTGTTCATGCTGTTTCTCTCTCTCTCTCAGAAATAAATAAAACATCAAGAAAAAATTAAAAAAAGAAATACAAAAAATTTAAGAAAGTGAAAGAAATCATGACCAGTAACCAGTGTTTTCCATAGGCTGAATTCCACTAAAGTCACTATAAATATTAAAACTGTGGTTTCATTTTAGTATTTATTATTATGAATAATCAAATTGTGAGTGAAAGCTCAAAGGTGCGAAGAGCAAATGGGAAACTAAATTTTACATTGTGGAAATATTGTTAGAATGAAATGGAAGCTTTTTTGAAGAGAGATAGTTATATTTATGCAACACTGAAAGATACTCTGAAATGTTAACATGACTGTTTTCGTTTTCTGCCAAGATTCCTGTCTCAAAATAAAGTTCCAGGTACACCGCAACTGGTCAGACCAGATCCTGTTACAGCAGAATTCTGGGTCTGTGACTTCGGGGTTATTCACAGGCCATTATTCACCCTTTAACTGAATGCAATAGTGCCTCATTTATTCCACATCTCTGGAGAAATGAAATCCTCCCTTCAACGACAAAACTTTTTTTTTCTTTTTTTACCATGTTAGTCTACCATTTGGAAATTCAGTGGCTCTACATTACTTTGAAGTAAAAAAGTCATATTCTTTATGTAGCCTGTAATGATCCCCCTCACTGTCTTTCTAGAATCTTCTCTACCATCTTGAAAATCTATGCTCCCGCCATACAATTAAGTGTTTCATGACTGTGTCTTTTACTCTTCCTGGCCCCTCTTGCTGACATTTGCCCCTCCTCACTCCTTTGAGCAATCCTATGGGATCCTAAGACCTCTTCTGCCTGCGCAGTCCTGTGTTTGTTTTCCTGTCCTTTCCCTTGTCATCAGTTTTGCTCTTCGCTTCCTCCAGGACACTGGAAGCAAAATTAGAACTTGCCTCAGAATCACCCAGAGGGCATGTTGAACTCCAGAAGATTGGGCCCCACCTCCAGAATTTCTAATCCTGTAGGTGAGAGCTAGATAAATGCTTTGCATTTTTTTTTCAATAGTTATTTATTTTGGGGAGAGTGCAAGTGGAGGGGGGCAGAGAGAGGAAGGACAGAGGATCTGAAGTGGGCTCTGTGCTGACAGGTTGACAGCAGCAGCAAGCCCGATGTAGGGCTCAGACTCACCAACCAGGAGATCATGATCTGAGCCCTGGTTCCCCAGGAGCTTTGCATTTCTAACAAGTCCTCGGGGCATGCCGATGTTGTTGGTCCTGGAATCAGACTCAGAGAACCACTGCTCCAGGAAATCATTTTCCCTTTTAATGGCTCTTTCAAATTTCCAGAAGACTTTAAAGCCAGAGAACTAATCTTATTAGAGCACACAACTAGAAAGAAATGTCCACTAAAAGAGGGTCCAAAGAGATTTCATGGAAGATAAGTGAGTTTTGGTTTATGAACTTTCTGACATTCATTTTGGTTTCTCAGCCTCTCCTCTGGGTGGTTCAAGTTAGGTAATAAATGACCTCCAGATAAGTGAGCTCTTATTCCACCTTCAGTTCTAGTTTTTGTGGACTGTCAGCTTCAAACTTACGTAGTTTTCGACCATGCAACCATGTTCAGCGGGACATCTTTGAGCAAATGTTCTCAAACTTTCCTGTGTGTAAAAATGTCCTGAGGAATCTTATCAAAAATGCAAATTCTGGAACACCAGCCAGGAACTCAACAGTGGGGAAACAGGGAGATGTTCTGGGTGGCTTCTTGGCCTAACAATGCAGTCCCTGTTCAGCAATTGCTTCCTCAAGAGAAAGCTTGGCAGAATGTAATCATTCTAGGGGGTTTCCTTTCCAGTTACCTTCCTTTAGGCTTCTCATTCTCCAAGTTCATGCTCTCCAAGGAAATCAAAGAGGCCTTCAGTCTTATCAGATAACAAACATCTCATTTTCTTGGCACCACCCAAGAACACACAAATGCCAGACTTCTAGACTTTCATAAATGAAAGATTCTCAAACCTAGAAAATCCTTTCCAGGGAGAGAGAGAGAGAGAAGAAAGAAAGAAGGAAGGAAGGAAGGAAGGAAGGAAGGAGAGGAAAGAAAGGGAAAGAGAGAAGGAGGGAGGGAGGAAGAAAAGAAGAAGCAAAGAAGCAAGCTTTTTCAATTATATTTTTTTAACCCAAGTGCCTATGCATTTTGAAGTTAATTGCATTTACTTTCTATATCACACATTTCTGGTTTTAAGCAAACTTTTGTAAAATAAAGGCAAAAAGCAATAGGCTTGTCCGTCCCCAGGATATACACATTTTGAAAGTCTCTTTTGTGTTAAAACTGTATAATGGTTTCTAGTCTCAAAGTGTAAGTACCTTGGGGAACAAACACAATGTATTCAATCTATTCACCACCTTAAAATCAAATTTAAAATAAGAAAGCACAACTTTATTAGCATGGAGTGAAACATTGTCTAGACAGCTTCCTTCGGGCAGAATAAACAGTGGTCAGCTGGATGCTTTGCCCTTTGGGAAATGGGCAGCCGTAGTCAGCTGAGGGTTCCAGGAGTAGGGGAGGGGGCTGGGGAGAATCTCCATACCTTGGCCCAGCAGCAGACCAAGGTCCAGATGACCATGCTCCTCTAGGTCCCATAATGGGAACAATCAATACCTTCTGGTCTAATGACACTCTTCTATCCCTGGAGCTAGAGGATCCAGAGAGTACATTCATTCTTCATTCTAGGTGAACTAGTGGAACTTTGGGTCAGTGCTCCAATCTGCCTCGTGCACAGTCCTGCCCAGCCCCGTGAACAGCCAATCCATTAGTCTAGTTGCTCAGGGCAAAATAATTCCACTCATCTTTGCCTCATCTCTCTTATAGCCCATGGCCAATCCATTAGCTAATGCTGTTGGCATTACCTCTAAAACCAGAATTTGTTCATTCGCACCACATTCCCTGCTGTGTTCCAAGTCACCACCACCCCTTGCATGGATCTTTGGAATAGCTTCCTGCACAGTCCTTCTACATCTTCCCTTGGTCTACAGCACTCTTAACAGGGCAGCCAGAGTGAGCCTTTGACAACATGAATCAGATCATGTCACAGTTCTCTGTTCAAAAGCCTCTAGTAATTCCCATCAGTCTTTTTAAAAAAATTACCAGGTTTTACAGGGTCCACTTTCCACTGCCCACCCTTCCCATATACCACATTACTTTTTTTTTTTTTTTTGAGAGAGAGATAGAGACAGCATGAGCAGGGGAGGGTCAGAGAGAGAGGGAGACACAGAATCCGAAGGAGGCTCCAGGCTCCAAGCTAGCTGTCAGCACAGAGCCCGATGTGGGGCTCGAACCCACGAACCGTGAGATCATGACCTGCGCTGAAGTCGGGTGCTTAACCGACTAAGCCACCCAGGCGCCCCACCACATTACTTTTTTAACCCCCTTATTCATCATCCCTCCACTTGTTCCCTCCTACAACAAAGGCATACTGGCATCTAGAAGTTTCTGTGGCATTCCAGGCATGATCTCACCTTGGGGCCTTTGCCTAGAGTGTGCTGTCCCAGATATCTACATGGCTAACTTCTAGCCTCAGCAAGTCCTTACTCAAATGTCACCTTATTGCCCAATCTCCCTATTTAAATAACAGCTCCCCTGCTTCAGCCTTCAATCTTCTTATCGTCCTCTTGATTTATTTATTTCCCTTAGCCACCGTCCAACACACTAAAAATTTTACTCATATTTTCATTGTGTGTTTTCCCAGTAGAATGTAAGCACCATAAAAACAGTGATTTGTGCCTGGTGGGCTCACATGTTGACACCCAGTACCTCGCATAGTGCCTGGCATCTTTGTGGCCCAATGAATATTTAAAGGAATATTGCTACTCACCAGACACTCAGCTAGTTACTATGCTGGGTCCTGAGCATAGATAAATCAGCAAGGCAGACAAGGCCCCTGCTGTTTAGGGTTTAAAGTTTAGAGTTGAACTGTCTAATATGATAGTCTCCAGTCATGTGTGGCTATTTAAAATAGTTAAAATTAGGGGCGCCTGGGTGGCTTAGTCGGTTAAGCGTCCGACTTTTGCTTAGGTCATGATCTCACGGTTCGTGGGTTCGAGCCCCGCATCGGGCTCTGTGCTGACTGCCAGCTCAGAGCCTGGAGCCTGTTTCAGAGTCTGTGTCTCCTTCTCTCTCTGACCCTCCCCTGCTCACGCTGTCTCTCTCTCTCTCCTAGAAATAAATAAAAATATTAAAAATAGATAAATAAAATAAAATAGTTAAAATTAATGAAAATAGAAGATTCAGCTTTTCAGTCACATTAGCCACCCTTCACGTGCTCAAGAGTCTCATGTGGCTTCCATGTTGGACAGACCAGATGTAGAGCACCTCCATGATCATAGAAAGTTCTATCGTATAGTGCTAAGAGAGTTTTTCTCTCTTGAAAAATAATTTAGGGTTTATCTACTCCAATTTGCTCCTTTACAGGTGAGGAAATGAGGGTCAAGAAAACAGGGACTTGACAGAGACCACACAGCTCCTATGGAAAGAAATCCAGGACTGAATCCAGTCTTCTGATGTCCAGGCTAATGTGCAGAGTAAACATGCTATTAAAGTGCTATCTACTTCTCTTGACAAATCAAACTATAAAACCAACAGACAAAACAAAAAAGCCTTCTTTTTTGCCTTATGATGTGAATATATTCAATTAGAAAGACAGAAAGAAACTATTATCATTTATCTCTTTTTTTCCCCATTATTTCTTGAATCGTTTTCCTACTTGGGAAGTAGCAGCTGCTTACGTTCCCTCAGGCCACGGCAGCTGCAATATGGCAGAGCAGTCCTCATACCTGGACATGCCTTGTTTCTTGCCCATTTTCGAATCTCACTTATTTCTCCCTCCTACCCTTTACAGGCACTACCTACTCTTCCTAATTTGGGGACCTCAAATTAGCCAGAGTTCATTTCTGTTGCTTGTAGCCAAAAATTCTGACTTATAAAATGCACCATTCACATTAAAATCCATTTGATTTTAAATGAGTGCTTCCTATATTTCTGTCTAGACTGAACCTTCAACATCAGGCCATCCCTCTGGCTTGCATGGAAGCTACAGCTCATAGTTGAACAGTAGCTATAGAAGATAGACTGCTCAGACCACTCCCACCACTACCAGGTTCTCATTCTTTTAGAGAAGTTAGCGGATTCAATAGAGTATGGGTTCAATAATGAAGAAAGGCAAAATGTAACCATTTCCAGATTCTTGGGTCACTCTAGCTTTGGAAAGCCCTTCAGAAAAATACTTGGAAAGCTGAGGCTTGAAGTGTTCTGGCGCTTCAGAAGTTCTGATGATAAATACTTCATTGTGATTCGTACAAAGTTAGCCATCAGTAACTGTAAGTTATTCTTATCCACTCAGGGAATTTTTCTGAAGGGAAAACGCAGTTATGTTGAGCTGTCAAAGAACTTTCCAAGTTTGAGAACATCCAGAGTGAAATTGTTCATGGAAATTTAGGAATAAAATAGCTTTCAATATGAATTTACCATATTTAATTTCCATTCCTCAAATGATTGGGCATTTGATTTTTTCTAAAACAAAAGAGTCTATATCAACCACATTGACCTAATTGATATCTATAATCACCTTACCCAATAACTGCTAAATACACATTCTTTTCAAGTACAAGCAGTAAATTCATCAAGATAGATCAACTGCTGTGGCATGAAGAAAGCTTTCTATGACTTTCAAGAGTTTGAAATCCTATGGAATTAGATTAATAACTTAAGATAGCTAGAAAAATATTAAGTGTTTGGAAATTAAATAACACACTTACAAATAACCCATAGGCCAAAGGAGAATCACTGGATATCAGAAAATTTCCAACTGAATGATAAAAGTGGAAGTCTAAGGGAATTCAAGTGGAAGAATTTTTTAATATTGTACTCCAAAATAATACCAATAATTAAAACTTACCTCAAGTTTGTATAGCACTTCACAGTTTACACATATTCTGACATTTCATCTGAACAGCCACCGTAGGAAAGATGTTAACATACACAGATAGGACATTAAACATCTCCACACTTTCAAGAAGTTGTAAAGAGGCCTGTTGGTCTACTGGTTGACTTATGGATCTGGGTCCCTACTGTGGCTTCCAACTTGGCCCCATGGTCTCCCCCAGTCAGCCTCCACTGTCTCTGTACCTGTGCCTATTCTGTTGCTTCCCTTGCAATACATAATAATGCTCAAAAACACTTGTGCATGGGGGGCACCTGAGTGGCTTAGTCGGTTAATCATCTGATTAACTTGATTTCAGCTCAGGTCTTGATCTCGGGGTTCCAAGTTCAAGCCCTGCATTGGACTTCACGCTGTGGGTAGAGCCTACTTAGGAAAAAAAAAAAAAAAACACTTGCGGATGGACTCATATGTGTATCTGTTTGTTGGATAGTTTAAATCAAAGTTAGCTGTGATTTACCCTTAGTAAATGGGCCAGCATACAACAATAGTCTCATGTGGCTAATGGCTTCCATGTTGGATAGACCAGAGGTAGAGCATTTCCATCATTGTAGAAGGTTCTACTGGATACTGTTGACATTTTATCTTTTGATGGCTAATTCAGTCCAAGCACAGCGCTTTTCCATGACAGAAGGATCTTGCTATTTGAATATATTTGGGACTGAAAAACTTAATTCCACTCAAAATAGTGTCCAAATTTTCACAGGAGGTAATGAAGAAAGGTTTTAATACTGCAGTAAGCCAGGAATATCTAGAGAAGAGAAGCTGTACTTCCTGAGACCACTACAGCTTGACTCCAGTCCATCCTTTAAACCTTACACAGTGAGGTCTCTAAAGCCCCAGTGTGATTGCTTGCTCACTCCTCACTTTAAAATCTTTCAGGTACCCTGCCTTCCACTTTGCTTTTGAGATAAAGTCCAAATCTTCGTCAAGGTTTACAAGGGTATCCCTTCATGGTCTGGCCTCTGTTTGCCTCTCTGTGACCTTCCACTGCCTTCACTTTATACTCCAGCTGGATCAGGACCCTCTTGCACTTCCATGTACAAAACACCCTCTTGGAAACCTCAGTGCCTTTGCATGTTCTACCCACCTTGTCCACCTTCTTCTTCCAATTACCACCCACTTTACCAGACTAGCTCTTTCAGGTCTCAGCTTGGTGTTGTCCATGTTCTGTGTCACACTACATAATGTACTTTTCACTCACTTCCTCTTGGCATCACACCATATTACCATAGTCTGTATAGTAATACGTACCACTTTGTGAACTCCTTTAGGAGGTGTGATTGACCACTGTTTACCTTTACAATCTCATATTATGGTCATGGACAACATATTCAATAAGTAATTGTTGAATGAATAAATGAATAAATTATTGAATGGTATTGGCACTATGTATGATAGGAAACATGTGAAACTGAGGTCAATACAACGTAATATGTAATAAATTCTAAACTAGATGAAGTTAGCTTCCAACTTGTATTCTGTGAGAAATATGTGCAGTAAGC
>NW_027551557.1:3097023-3180591 GCF_008692635.1 Crocuta crocuta
AAAAAAAAAAAAAAAAAAAAAAAAAAAAAAATATTTGCAGCTGTGAAAAGTTAAGCATTTTGAGATTGGGAGATTATCCTAGATTACCCACATAGGCCCTAAATGCAATCACAAGTATTGTTATAAGAGGGAGGCAGGGAAAGATCACCCCCACGCAGAGGAGAAGGCAGTGGGAAGACAGAACAGAGAGAGATTTGAAGATGCTGAAGCCTGGCCACAAAGCAAGGAGCAGCCACAAGAAGGTAGAAGGTGTAGGAACAGATTCTGTTCTAGAACCTCCAGTGGTAGCACAGCCTTGCCAACGCATTGATTTTGGACCAGTGATACTGAGTAAAGCCGCAGGAAGCTAATACAAGGCAATGTTAAGAAAAGAAAAAAGGCGGGTGGGGGGGGGAGATTTAGGCAAGAGGTACAATTTGAACTTGACCTTGAGGTAATTGGTACATTTTGCTAGTTTGGATGTTGAAGAGCATTCCAGGGCAGGGATGGATTGCTTTTACATTAGCGAAAGTTTAAAATTTTGAAGAATAATAATAAGGGTCATCCTAGTTGATATAACAAATAAACCCTATATTCCAGTGACTTAACATTGTAAACATTTTAAAAAAATTTTTTAATATATTTTTTTTTTTTTTGAGAGAGAGAGATAGAGAAAGCATGGGAAGGGGAGGGTCAGAGAGAGAGAAACACACACAGAATCCAAAGACAGGCTCCAGGCTCTGAGATAGCTGTCAGCACAGAGCCCGATGCAGGGCTCTAACGCATGACCATTAGATCATGACCTGAGCTGAAGTCAGAAGCTTAACTAACTGAGCCACCCAGGTGCCCCAACCCTTGTAAAAATTAATTTCCCTTTTTAAGATCCAAAGTCCATGGTCGGTAGGTGGTAGGTGCCTTACAGTCATTCAGAGGCTCATACTGTTTAGAAGTGCTCCCATTTTCAACATGTGGCTATGAGGGGTGCCCAGCATATTAACCTCCACTTGGTACACACACCAAGAAAGCATAGAGAATCACATATGGAGATCTTGATGTTCTAAGCCTGAACACTTTCATGAACATTCTATTGTCTATTATAGACAATATATATGTCCACCTAAATTCATATGTTGGAACTTAACCCCAAATGGGATAGTATTTGGGGAGGTAATGGGGTCATGAGGATGGAACCCTCATCAATGGGATTAGTGCCCTGATAAGAAGAGATCCAGAGAGGTGGCTCGTTCTCTTTTGGCCATGTGAGAATATGAGAGCAGTCAGCAGTCTATAGCCTGGGAGAGGGTTTGCCCCAGCACCCTGATTTCAGACTGCCAGCCTCCAGAAGGGTGAGAAGTAAATGTGTGTTTTTTATAAGCTGCACAGTCTATGGTACTTTGTTACAGCGGCCCAAACTAAGACAACTACATGTCAGTTGTGCGGCCACACCTTACTTCAAAGGAGCCTATGAAATGTAGACTATCTGTGAGCCCAGAAAAGAGAGGTGAACTCACAGTTCATTCTTTATGGTTCTCAAATACTGTCTGTTTTTCTTCCCACACAAGAACATATTCACCCCAAGGGAGACAACTCATAGCTCCACCCATTCCCTATATCTAGCCCAATTCTACGATCGTGGGTGATGGCAGAGACCACCCCACCCAGCTGTGGCTCCTGATAGTCCAATGCCCTGGTATCTGAAAAGACAAATGATTTGCAAATTCCCACAACATACACTGCGCAAAGATCCAGTAGAGCACAAATAAACCTTCTGTTCATAAAAGGAAATGATGGGAGACACGCACACACGGCAAATCTGAGATCTTGCTAACCAGGCACTGGGAACTCCCTTCTCCCACAAGTACCCTAAGGCTGAGGGAATATCCTGATAGACCCTGATTCTGCTGGCTGGGGAGCAACCCTTGTTCCCCAAGTCCCCAGATCTGCCCTCCAGGTGTCTCTGTCTTGTCCATAAGCCTCCATGGCCATATCCAGGGTTCACAGCAAGTATACTTTCCTTGAGGAAACACAGTTTTCATAGCCAGATTCTAGCTGGTGCAACTTGCAGGTCTCTGAAGTTTGTATTGTTTTACTTCATTTCCCCGCAGCACATATTTACTAAGCTTATGCCCTGTGTGAGCCCCTGTGGTGCAGGAGGACCTTGGGTACAGTGGCTTAAAGACACGGGCAAAAAAGGTCCCTCTTTTCATGTATTTTACAACCTGGTGAAGGAGACAGAGAGAAGGTTATTTTAAAGTTCAAACAAGCCAAACTTTTTCTGTCCTGGCTCACAGTTTCTTTGGCAGTGCGATGGCTTCAAAAATTTAGTACACCCCTGTCATTCCATAGTTCTGATCCTAAACATAGATCTCAAATCTGGCTTTTGTTAGTTTGTGCTAGCCCCCGCGTCATTCTCTTTAGCTAATGGCAGCAACTTTGAGGACATGTGAAGCCATGGACTCAACTGGGAAGAAGGTAAGGCCATTTATGTGATCTTTGTCTCTGGCTGAATCGTTTTGTTCAATCATGAAGTCCTCCCGGAACTTTCTCAATCAAAGCCTTTTCAATTCTATCCATTACTGTGTAACAGAGATTCTTTTGATTTCTTTTGATGTTTGCTTTCAGGCCAGCCATTTCTTGTCTAAGTCTACAGCGACCTTCTGATATCTAGCTACAATCCATCTGTAGTTGCCAACACGCAAACATGCCGATTCTTCCATCAATTTTCCATAGGGCAGTGGCTCTCAGAATTTGGTCCTTAGGAATGGCAGCAGCAGCATCACCCACAAAACTGTGAGAAATGCAAATTCTCAGTCTAGATTTACTAACCCAAAACTTGAGATGGGGTACCCGGATATCTACATTTGCACAAGCCTTCCAGCTGAGTCTGATGCACACTGAACCTGAGTGCCACTGCTCTACAGCTACAGGGATGGGCCTTCCATGTTAGGACAGGTGGAAACTTAGCTGCTTGCAACAGGGAATATATGTTGCTGGTAGAATAACACAAAATCATACAGAGACAGAAGAGCAATCAACTATTAGGTTAAGATGATTATTTTCAGATATTGAGAAAATAAACATGGTTTTTAAAACATGATTCTAACATGGTTCATGGGTGTTAAAATAACACTAGAATTTTAAATTAAGAATTACAGCTTCCTTGAAGATAATCCTATTCTCCTGCAGTCACTGTGCATGCAGTTGGCATTAGTAGGTGCCCTTTAGATGATGTCATTGTAGACTGTTCCTGTTTCCTTTCAGGATCAGTTCTTTTCCCATTGCGTATGGTCTTAAGTGTACTGTCAATCATGGAATTCCACACCTTTGGCTACAAAGGAAGGTTTATGGCTCAGGCTCAGCTATAGCTGGTAAACTATCTATGTGTCATTAGCAATTAGTATGTGACTCAAGCAATAAGTCAGTTAGAATGCAATCAGATCTAATAACTAACTAATACTTGGCACTGAAGGTCACAGTTGTCTGCTCACCTGTTCACAAGACTAAGTATAAAGCCAGTCTCACTCTGTATATACCCTGTGTTAGTTAGAACAAGAAATATTGGCTATTGTAACCCTCCAAATTTCAGTGCCTTAACACAAATTGATTTCTTGCTTATACAAGAGCCAGACTGAATGTTTCTGGACAGCACACAGCCATTCAGTCATTCAAGGTCCTTCCATCTTGTGTCTTCATCATCTCCTTGACATCAGAGTCTACAGCCTGGTCTCCTCCATCTGTTTAGCACACAGGGAAAGAGAGAGTGTATGAATGACTGGATGGGAGGTGTTCATAGACAAAACCTAGAAGTGACCCAATCACTTCCTTCCATGTTCCATTATTCAGAGCACACTCATATGGCTGCATCACCTGCAAGGGAGGCTGGGAAAGGGAGCCTGGCTATGTGGCAGGATGTAAACAAAAAAGATATTTGTCAATCCATAACAATCTGTAGCACATATTCCACTCACAGTGATTGGTCCAAGTTGTGGCCATGTGACCCAAGGTAGCCAATCAGAGTTCTTTCCTGGGATTTACATATACTGAAGTAGAGTATAGGAAGTCTTGTTTTATTTATTTTTTAAAAGATTTTATTTTTAAGTAATCTCTACACCCAATTGAGGGGCTTAAACCCATAACCCTGAAATCAAGAGTTTTATACTCCGTAGGGTACCTGGGTAGCTCAGTTGGTTAAGCATCCAACTTTTGCTCAGGTCATGATTTTGTGGTTTGTGAATTTGACCCATGCATTGGGCTCTGTGCTGATAGCAAGGAGCCTGGAACCTGTTTCAGAATCTGTCTCCCTCTCTCTCTGCCTCTCACCTCCTCTCTCTCTCTCTCTCTCAAAAATACATAAACATTATTTTAAAAATGTTTATTTAAAAAAAAAAAAAGAGTGCATACTTTAGTGACTGAGCCAGCCGGGCACCTCAAGAAGTCTTGTTTTAATTCTAACGTCATTAGCTAGGATAAGCCTAAAGTTGTCTATACAATACTGTTCCTTTCCGTCCCATCCACAGAGTAGGAAAAAGAGCCCAATGCACAAAGAAAATTTGTGCCAAACTACAAAGTGAGTCTTGAGTTTGTCTGGAGTCCTGTTATCAGTTGCCCTACGGATCGATCGGTCCCAAAATCATCCTTTCTACTGACTTGAGCCAATAAGGTCTCTCTTCTCTCAAGCAAGTTTGAATTGAGTCTTGATATATACAACCTTGGTGAAATGCTTGACTGCTCTCCTGATGTAGCATATCATCAAGTCCTAGAAATTCACCTATAATATCTCTACTAGATAGGGAAAGGGAGAGAAAAGGCAGCTTTAGTTCAGTTTGAAGCAAGTGAGTCTTTTTCACTCTTTTTTTTCCCCGTATAGTTCTTTATAGCTTTAAAACACATACATTTGTTGTATAGATAAATAAAAACAGAAAATATAAACCCAAGAAGCTCATTTTACAAAGACCAGTAGCCAGTATGCCACTAAGCCTTATAAAAATTCTTCTACTATTAATGATTTTAGTGCCCCACCCAGATGCCCACCTGTTGCAAGTGTTAGCCGCTTACAGTTCACAGGCATACCCTTTTCTGGAGACTTGCCCTTGGCCTATGGGAGTCACTTTACCTGGAATAGCATGAGAAACTGTGCCTTTTTCTGGAGGAGTCCCCAGTCAGTTCCTGAGAAAGTGGTAGAAAAGTCCAGACTCTGTGCTTTAAAAAACAACTCTGGGGTATCTGGGTGGCTCAGCTGGTTGAGTGTCCGACTTCAGCTTGGGTCATGATTTTATGGTTCGTGGATTTGAGCCCCATATTGGGCTCCTTGTTGGCAAGTGCAGAGCCTTCTTTGGATTCTGTCTCTCTCTCCCTCTCTCTCTTCCCATGTGCCCTTCCCATGTGCTCTCTTTCAAAATAAATAAACTTTTTTTAAAAAGGGAAAAAAGAAAGGAGAACAACTCTGTGGTGATATTCGTGCCCCAGAGTTACCCATAAGATCATGCTGAGTCTAGACTTTCGGTGAAGCCAATCCTATCTAGCTCCTTTCCTGGTGCTATCCTGAAGGTTTCTCCTGAGAACATCCCAGATTCTGCTTCTAGGGAATGTGAGCTAAGACATCATCCTTAGATCCTTTGTATTTCATATCCTTCTCTTCCTTTTCATTCCAATTGAAACTACCTTCATCTTACCTCTCAAGGTGCACAACCCCAGTCTTTCCTGTACAGAATAATCAACTTTAGTGCATTATATTCTTACTAAAAAGCTTTGAAGAACCCGGCTAAGTTTAAGGGATTTTATACCATCCATCCAAATACTTCCTCCCATGACTACACCCTCTAGATTTCTAAAGTGTTCTGTGTTCTTAAAGTACTCTGTTCTTATTACACTTAGGTGCAGGCATACGTGTCTTATTTGAGAAGAGAGTTTATTCTTCATCTATGTCTCCCTAAAGTATTTTTCTTAATTTTCCCCTCAAGATGCAAACCAATAATATGCACTGGTAAGGATGGCTTTGCTATAGCTTTAAGGTCCTTTACATTCCCCTTGTTTACAGCAGAGCTGACCAGAAGAAGAGCCTAGAGCAGAGCAGAAGAATCAGGTGAGATGAACTCACTCAAAGTGACCATGGAGATTCTGATGGCACAGGGAACAGATGAAGGGGTAGATGAGAGGGAAGCCTGATTTGCAAGAGTCTAATAATATGTTCATGGACAGAGAAGGCTTTTACTGTATAGGAAGATGGGATCTAAGTCTTCTCCTGTGTCAGTCACATGATAGGAGCATGGTGGCAATAGGTGGCTTTGCTGGTATACTCACTAGATAGACAGAATATACTCAGATTCCGATCAGGATTAGGTTCTCAATTAAAGTAACCATGGTCTCAAGGCTGGTGAGGCCATGTGGGGACAGCAGGCTCTGGTATGGCTCCCTGCCTTATTCCCCATGGGTTTTCAGGGTATAGTGTAAAGTAAGAGACAACTATCCATGAGACAATGTCATCCTTGGTTGGGACTCAAAAAAGGAAGAATGTGTCATTAGGGTATAAACTATGACTTGTGTCTGAATTTCTCCATGACTTGTCAACCAAGGAAAAGAGACAAACCAAAGAAATTCTCCCACAAATCCCAGCACTAATGTATCAGGGCACTGGTATTTGGACATGTGGCTGGGCAATTTGGTATCACTTTCTGAAACACTATCTTGACCTGGAGGTCTAATATTTCTTCACAGGTATGCCTTTGTTTTTAAGATACTTTGTTACATTATTATCTTTTGTGCCTTTAATGGGGGGTGGGGGATGATGGCAGGGAAGCTTTAACATGTCATTGGTTGTTAGTTGCATTCTGATTCCAGAGATAATAGAATATAAAAAGTACCTCTTACAACCAACATAATGCAGGAATATCTAGACTTTGGTTGAGAGCTCTGACTTTGGGAGTAATGACTGGTGGAAAGAGTGGTATCAGCCATGTGGCAGAATAAGATATCACTCGATTGTGTCTCCATCTCAACAACAAAGATTTGGCATACATCTGTGGACAAAATGGGAGCTGTAGGATCCAGCACAGTATGCCAATAGGGGAGAAATCTCGCCCTCCTGTGCATCAGGTAGTAGGCATAGATATGTTGGTCTCAGCTGTGGATCCTGCTGTGACCTATGAGGCAGCTAAGCTCCTTTGGCCACAGTATGGGAGACCTCGAAGAACACTGTCCCAGATAATCACCCACAGATGACAGAGTCTTTGTGGAAATCCAGGTTTCCAGGGGATAAGTTCCAGCACACGGTTGGAGAAAAAAATATATATGGGTTCAGATGCACTGGAGAGGGAAAGAGGAATATCTTGCCTTTACCCACATCAGCCCTCCCCCAGTGTGGCACGGCTCAGGGTCGAGTGAGATCGTCTCAGCCTGTGATTTCTCCCATGGGGGGAAAGTGAGAGCATAAGAGTGAGTGCCCAGCTTCCCCAGTTATGCAGGACATTGCCAAAGAGGGCCATTTGCATGTCACCCCATACAGAGCACTGAATCATGACTCAGGGGCAGGGAGTGTCTAGGAGAATAGCAGATAAGACTCTTTGAGGGCATTAAAGGGATACAAATACTACTAAATGCACCATGGACTCCATCAAGAAGCATTTCCATGAGCTGCTGGAAGCATCTCACCCCCAGGTCCCCTCAGCACAGTAGCTGCCACATAATAAAAGATGGTGACAGGCATTTTGAGTCCTACCCAACAGCCTTCCTTCCCCTTTCTCCCTCATTAACAGACCCACAATTTTATTTACATGCCTCAGAGCACCATGTCCATTAGAAGACCAGGATTCTCCTGAGCCCGAAGAGTGGTCAGTCATATATTTGCCTGAGTCAATCTGACTTATTTCCCTCTTTAAAGGTGATTGCTTTAGGCAAAGATATAGAGTATAATTCTGGCTAATGGGATATCAGGGAAAGCACTTTGTTGGGACTTTAATCACAGGATACATAAAAGGGAGGTTTTGGAAGTTGTCATCTGCATGTGAAGCCTGGGATTGCTCTAGCTATCTTGCTAACAACTGACGAACAAGGGGAGCCTGGGAGGCTCAGTCGGTTGAGCGATCAGACTCTGGCTCAGGTCATGATCTTGTGGTTCATGAGCTCGAGCCCTGCGTTGAGTCTGTTTCGGATTCTGTGTCTCCTTCTCTCCCTGCTCCTCCCCCACTTGTGCTCTGTCTCTCAAAAATAGATAAATGTGAAAAAATAATTTCTAATTAAAACAACAACGGATGGACAATATCCACATTCAGAAAATCACAGGACAGAAACAAAGAAGCCCCTGAGTCTTTGATGATACTGATGAACCACTGAATTAATCAAACCTAGGTTTCCGTACCTCTGGACTTCTTGCACAGTAGTAATTAATGACATTATTGAAGTGAATTCATTTCAATTTCCTATTATTTGTAGCAGAAAAGTTTCAAATTGATATAATGCCTAATCATTACAAACTCATCTTTATTTTTGTTTCTGTTGTTACCAGTTTATTTGACCTCTGTGTTCCTAAGCTTCCTCATTTTTCAAATGAAGTATAAAAGAACATTTACTTTTGAGATTTGTCAAGAGGATGGATGACATAATGCATGCAGTGTGTTTAGCTCAAAGAAAGCATTTAACAAAGGCTTTATCCCCTCCTCTTTGCCCTCCTCCTTCCCTTCCTCCTAGTATTATTTTGTTAATATATAGGCCAGTGTTGCAGATTGTATCGTTTCTCCACAATTCTGTCTTTGTTCTGGGGTCATGCCGTGGTTCACTATGAGAAGGGAATACTGTTCCACACCTTACCGACTTTGACTTTGACCATACTTTGGCCGGTGGAATATGAACAGATATAATCTACACCACGTCTGTTCAAAGGCTTTAAATACACTCATCTTGTTTGGCTTGCTTTCTTGTCCCCCTCTATTTTGCCATGGGAGAACAACGTGCCTTGAGTCATCTCTATGCCTTCAGCACGGGTCCTAGAATGATAGACACATGGAGATCTAAAGCTGTTCTGCAGCCTGAAGCAGGTCCAGCAAGCTCCCAGAGAGAAATCTGACTGCAACACGCATATTCCTCCAAGTCACTAAGATTTGGAGACTGTTTATTATGCAGCATTATTGAAATGAGAAAAAAAAAACTAATAGAATTAAAAACCAAACCAAACAAATAGAACCTCAGAGTCTTCCCCAAATTTGTGTCAGTGTCCAAAAAGACCCATGGCATCTGGGGTAGGCCCTGAAACAGTGGCAGATGCTGATTGGACCTGTGGATTTGGGACTTTGCAGCTGATTATCTTCTAAGTGAGGGAAGGTCCATGCTGCTGGACAGACCTCCTCTTCGTGTCTGTTAATGGCCAGGCATGGTACAGATTCTTCCTGCTGCAGGTTTCTTTAGGACTCTCATAATGGAAATTGAAACAAAGTAGGCTCAGCTGGCTTGGAAGAAGGTAATGGTTTGGACACTATCAGAGGCATCTCTTCATTACACTGTGTGCAACATAAATTACTCCACAGGAAGCAAATTCCAGGATCTGGAAGTCATGGCACGTGCAGAGCACAGATGGAAGTCAGCTGGTGAGTAACGGATGCGAGGCTAGAACATCAAGAATCAAGAATTGAAAGTGCAGAGCCCAGGAAGCTCAGTATGAGGAGCAGCAAGATGCTCCAAAACCACACACTGGGGAAAAAAAAAATACAGAGTTGAGAAGCACATGGAGGTCAGTCCTGGAGAATGGGTCAGGCCTGTATGTGGCAGAGGAGACAAGTAAGGGTCTTTCGGATCAGAGCCATGGCCTGCTTGTTTTAAGCCCGTTGGGCTGAAGACTACCTGCTTCGGAGTGACCCCTGGAGCCAAGAAACTGGAAGAATGTATCGATAAGTTCCCAGGTGCTACAAGGACAATGGTGAGTCCTGACTCCGGTTCCTGGCTGGTGCCCCCATACCCCTGGCATATGACTTCAGAACTTTTCACCCTGGTCCTCTGAAACACTGAACCTGTCTGAAACCCCAAAGCCCCAAGGGAGTCTGGCTCCCTGGCACTGCGTGGCACTGCGGTCTCCTTGTCTGGATGTCTGGGTATTGCCTGTTGCTAGATTCCCCTCCTCTCTGCCAAGGTCCCCATTGGGGTTGCTTTGGCTGGGCCTCTCCTATACTGACCCCTTCCACCTGCCACAGAGCCTTCCCATCCCATGCTCTCTACCTCCCAGTTTGCCCAGGAACACCCACAACATTCCACTGCTCCTCAGTCCCTGCTGGCTCCTCACAGACCTCACTGGGCTCCCCTCTGGAGGGTCTCACACATGTAGGGTCAAGAAATGCCTACAGCCTCCTTGATTGACCTTCTCTACTTCACTCTCTGATCCCTGAAATTATACTTTTATAGATGTGGTCCTCCAGTTCACATTAAAATATAAATTCCCCATGGGAGAGACCCTATTAGGCCTTGCAAGGAATTGCTAATTTACACCTCAATGTGAATGAGGTTATTGGATTTTTCCCCCTTAAAGCAATCTTTGATGGGGACCAGGGAAAAATAAAGAAAGCATGATCACCAGATGGAAATGTAAGAGGATCAGATGGATGGCTATGGAGACAGGGAAAGGACACAAGAAGGGGAATTTTTGTTCACAGTTTTGTCTGGAGAATTGAGCATGAAAAATGATTCCAGGTGCTTCTTTTTAGCCAGGTTTTTTGTTTGTTTGTTTTGCTATGCTGTTTGAGATTTAACTCTTGCTGAATTATTTCTGTGATGGGGTGATACAAAACATTTGGAAAGCAAAAGAATTAATGATAAATATGGATGCATCCTTACGATAAAAATCAGTCAGTATGTGAAGGACACTGAGCATACAAGATGACAGAAATGAATCATAAAGATGGCTATTCTGTCAGCTGTAGTTAATGCTACTCAAGGGAGTGGGTTTCTCTAGGAAAGTTGCTTTCTTTGCTTTGTCTTACTCGCTCGTTTCATTTTAGGGGCTAGTCCTAAGTGTGCATTTTCAAAAACTCAGTTCTGTTGGTGCATAAAATAGATCAGCCTCAGAAGACTGACTCATAGATCTCAAACTCAAAGGAGTATGATGAAGGGTAGACCTTTCCCGCGTGCATAATATTTTAGGCACTGTCAGCACACCTGTTTCCTAGAATCAGAATCATTGGGAAGTCAGACCAGTAGCAAGATGGTAACCTGGTGGAAACGAGTGGTGAAGAAAGGATTATCTTCCCAGCTACGAGTGAGCTCTCATATGTGCCAGGAATCATACTGTGCACTTTATTTTTCATTTGATTCTCAAAACAATCCACAAACAAGGTGATTTTTTTTTTTTATATCCCTGTAACAGATGAGTAAGTTACCAAGTACAGAAGTGTTTCTCCAGGTCAATGAACCAGACAGAGCCTGAGCCAAATTCAAACTCAGGTAAGTTAAGTCTGTAAAACCTCTCTGGCTACATGGAAGACCCGGAGATAGATCTAGACATGTGAAGATGGGCAAGATGTGAGCAGACAGAGGGAAGGGAAGGGAAGACAGCCCAGGCACATGCAGGAGGAGCAAATCAGATAGTCAAGTGTGGATCTGAAGGCTGAGTTGACTGTATAAAATTGGCAGGTTAAGAAATACTCAGGGTGCCTGGGTGGCTCAGTCAGTTAAGCGTCCAACTTTGGCTCAGGTCATGATCTCACAGTTCGTGAGTTCAAGCCCTATGTTGGGTTCTGTGCTGACAGCTCGGAGCCTGGAGGCTGCTTCGGACTCTGTGTCTCCCTCTCTCTCTGCCTCTCTGCCACTCTCTCAGTCTCTCAAAAATAAGTAAACACTAAAAAAAAAAATTAAAAAGGAAAAAGAAATGCTCTTGGTCTGCACTGATGTCAAAAGAACCATATTTCATTTTACTCATAGATGTCTGCATGTGTTGTGTTCTGCCTATGACCAGAAATTATTTAGGTGAATTGGGAAAAATAAATGATAAAAATAATAATGATATTATCAAAAGAAAAAAAGAAAGAGAAAGAAACAAAGGCTGTCCCAACACCCACCTCCTGCTCCATTTCACAAACTTAAACGGGAAAGGGAAGACAATTTGGGGGTTCTCTAGAGATGAATCTCTACTCTCAATCTTTTAGTGTTGAGATTGTTGTTGTTATCTGTATTTATTTTGAGAATTTTAAGGTGAACTTCATAAAAATGCATAAAAACTATTATAAAAATATAATTTTAATAAAATGGAATAATCAAGCATTGAATTATCATGGTATTCTTTTATGGCTAAGGATATTTTAGATTTGGGGGGGAAGATACCACACACACACACACACACACACACACACACACAAACCCTACATGGGATGTGTCAATCATATGGAAGAAGGCGTCTGAATATAGTACACACCAAATATTCTTACTATTTAAAAATCTTTCCCATTCTATCTATTCTCATCACTGAGGTGACATGAAAATTCTATATTAATTGGGAACAAAATTCATAGAATTTGTTCAATAAGAATGTGTTCAATAAGAAGTTAGGGAGATATTTCAAGCTAAGTTGATTGTGACTAATTCAGCAATAACTTTTTTTTTCTTTTCTTTTTAAACAACTTGTTTCTCTCTCCCCATCTCTCTCTCTCTCTCTTTTTTAATGTTCATTTATTTATGAGACAGAGATACAGAGCATGAGCAGGGGAGGGGCAGAGAGAGAGAGAGAGTGAAACATAGAATGCAAAGTAGGATCCAGGCTCTGAGCTGTCAGCACAGAGCCCCATACAGGGCCGGAACCCATGGACATGAGATCATAACCTGAGCTAAAGCTGGACACTCAATCGACTGAGCCACCCAGGTGGCCCCAGCAATAACTTCTCAAAAAATTGACTGAAAAATGGAAGAATAAAGAGGTGACTGTGTCTAACATAACTTAAAAAAAATGAGGAATCCCAAGTAAGAAGCAATGAAAGTTTTATAATCACATGTATGGCTTGGTGATTGTAATGTGGTCATTCTCCTACAGTAGAACTTATAATTTTTCCTAAATGAATTTCAGGAATAATTTTTAGATGTCAAAGTATATTGTCAAAATATGCCTTAAAAGGTACACAAGTTTTATGTTTTATCTACTTTAGAAGCATTCTTGCCATCTACTACTATATTAGTAGTTTTCGATGTCTTAGCGTTTTCGATGAGCTTTTCTAGATTAAACACAGAAAGGCTCTGGAATAGTGCTATCTAAAAGAAACTACTGAAATAATAAAGGGTTCTATATATACACTGTGTCCAATGTGGTAACAACCATCAAGATATGGCTACTGAGAGTTTGGAATGTGGCTAGGGCAACTGAGGAACCAAATTTTACATTGTATTTACTTTGAATAACTTTAATCTAAATAGCTATATGTGGCTAGTTACTACTGTATTGGATAGTGTAGCCCCAGAACATTGAAATTTGTGTGCTTAGAGAAAAGCAAAGCGGAAAGAGTTGTTTGGAAACCTTTGTCATACAATATCCACGAATCTTAGGCATTATCATTCCTATTTTTAAGTGAGAAAATGTGGTGTTCAGTGACACTGTTATGCCCAAGGTTTTACAGCTGGGAAGTGAATCAAGGTCATTGGCATCAAAAACCCATCTTTTTTCAAAGAAACCAGGGTGTTCTAATTGTGTGAAATCATGCTTCTTTGGTTGGACATTTATGTTCATTTCAGGGGTTTTTTTGGTCAGATATCATTATTCATTGAAATGAATATTTTAATGCATAAGTTATTGTCCTCAGAACTAATGATATGTTTGGAAGAGACTACTATAAGTGAACTTGCAGTGACAGAGTATTGTTTACGCTCCCACCATCCAGGTTACTGAATTTCATCTGCATTCAGTATGGTCACTAAAGAATGTCTTTGCTGAGGCGCCTGGGTGGCTCAGTCAGTTAAGCTTCAGACTCTTGATTTCAACTCAGGTCATGATCTCCTGGTTCACAGCAGGGAGGCCCATGTTGAACTCTATGCTAATAGTGCAGATCCTGCTTGGGATTCTCTCTGTCCCTCTCTCTCTCTGCCCCTCCAGTGCATATGCCTGCATGTGCACTCTCTCTCTCAAAATAAATCAATAAACTTAAATGGGGTGCCTGGGTGGCTCAGTTGGTCAAGCGTCAGACTTCGGATTCAGGTCATGACCTCACAGTTCGTGGGTTTGAGCCCCACATTGGGCTCTGTGCTGGTGGTTCGGAGTCTGGAGCCTGCTTCGGATTCTGTGTCTCCCTCTCTCTCTCTGCCCCTCCCCTGCTCATGCTCTGTGTTTCTCTCTCACTCAGAAATGAATAAACATTAAAAAATTTTTTAAATAAATAAATAAATAAACCTTTTTTTAAAAAAAGGATGTCTTTGCTGATTCAATGATTGAAGGATACTGTCTTGCTTTAAATTTTTATATTTATTTAATTACCACAAATGAGGCCGAACATTTTGTCTTTGTTTATTTCTTCTATAAATTGCCTGTTCTTGCCCTTTTTTTTTTTGAAAATGATAACATTTTTTTTTGTCAGGAGGCCTTCTAGCTCTTCTGAGACTACAAACAACTGGAAAAGCATATTCAAGAGAAGCCAGCCCTTTAAAGAGGCTTTTTCTCTTTTGAATGCTTTTAAAAAAGGGACCGTTTGGATAATTGCATGGGTAACTGCCCAAATCTTTAGGGATTGCCCCCAGTTTTTCTGTTCCTGGGTTTCTAAGTACTAAGAGGTTCTTTAAAAAAAAAAATTTTTTTTAATGTTTATTATTACTGAGACACAGAGAAACACAGCATGAGTGGGGGAGGGGCAGAGAGACGGAGACAGAGAATAAGAAACAGGCTCCAGGTTCTGAGTTGTCAGCACAGAGTCCGACTCGGGGCTCGAACCCACAAACCGTGAGATCATGACCTGAGCCGAAGACGGTCGCTCAAACTACTGAGCCACCCAGGTGCCCCCTGTACTAAGAGATTCTTAACAAGTTTGTGGCTATATGCAGGGTGCCTGGGTGGCTCAGTCATTTGAGCATCTGACTCTTGATTTCAGCTCAGGTCATGATCCCTGGGTCATGGGATTCAATCCCAGGTCAGGCTGAGTGTGCTGAGTGTGGAGCCTATTTAGGATTCTCTCTCTCTCTCTCTCTCTCTCTCTCTCCCCCCCTCTCTCTCTCTTCCTCCCTCCATCTGCTCCTCTCCCCTCTTGCATGCACTCTTTTTCTCTAAAATAAAAAAAAAAGTTTATGGGTATATAAAAATGAAAAGTAAAACTAATAATAATAATAAATAAATCAGCAGTGATCAGTGATTGCATTACATAGATGAATTATCGTAGTATATCTATATATTTATTTAGATCCTTAAATTTGTAGCAGATTAACCAGGGTCCAGAGAAATTTATTAGCTTAAAAGATGCTACCACTTGAAGATTATTAGTAAGAAAAGAAGAAACAGCCCTAAAACATAAATAAATGTAATTTGACAGTAAAAAAAAAAATCATTTTTCATAAAACTTCAGCACTATATCACTGAGTAAAGTGAGTTACACCTACGGACTGAAATTCAGTAATGAAGATTGGGGTTAATTTTGCACTGAGGTTAATAACAAATTATTGAATCACAGTGATAATTGCCTATAAAATGAAAAGTGATTAAAAAAAAGGGGGGAAATTAACCTTTCCCCACTCACTTCTCAATCATCTCAACATGAAATAATACGTTGGGCCATACTGGCCATCACCTTGTTCAAACCAAGATTCTTTAAGAGGGATAGTTCATTTAATAACTAATTAAAAGGCTGATATTTGGCAAGACCTCAACTGATTTATTCACAAAGAAACCTGACTCTGTTTGAGTACTGAGGTTCACAAGGAACACATTCCGTTTGTTCTTCAGAACCATTGTATTTCTTAAACATCAGGTAATAAATCCAAATGTTCATTTTGATAGTTATTCATCCAAGTCCCTTAAAAATATATACATGTAACTAAATAGTCTCAAATAGGAGTACAAATATGAAGTTATTTTTATTTTTCCCACTTGCAACCCCAACTGCTCTGTGTTGACTTGCTATCCCTACTCCTAATGGCATCCTGGAAATACTCTACAGCTTATTGGCCACTTTCTGGTTGGTGGGGATCGGCTTGGTTAGGCCAAGGTGATAGACTAACCTTAAAATCTCATGCAAACTGTGCTACAAACCTGATGACTCTTCGGGGCAGCAGAGGGCCAAGTCAGGGTTTGGGAATGTCTGTGCTTCCACATTGTGACTTTCTTAGCAGATGGCTCCCAACAGGGGAGAGAGGCTTGCCCTTCTGCAATTCCCCAAGTGAGTGTTTCATGAACCCAAGTGAGTGTTTCATGGGCCACACACTGATATCAGTCTATGGATAGTGTCTTAATTAAAAATGGTTATGTTTTGGGGCACCTGGGGGTGGTTCAGTTGGCTAAGCGGCCAACTCTTGATTTCAGCTCAGGTCAGGATCTCATGGTTCATGAGATTGAGCCCCACGTTGGGTTCTATACTGACAGCACAGAGCCTGCTTGGGATTCCCTCTCTCCCTCTCTCTCTCAAAAATAAATAAACTTAAAAAGAATGGTGATGTTTTATTACTGGTTCTTTTACATTAATTTTCATTTTAAAAGATATTTTTAAAATTCAAAATACTTCAGGGGCACCTAGGTGGCTCAGTCGGTTTAGCATCCGACTTTGGTTCCAGTGATGATCTCACAGTGCATGAATTCAAGCCCCATGTTGGGCTTGCTGCTGTCAGTCTATCAGAGCAGAGCCCGCTTCAGATCCTCTGTCCCCTTCCCTCTCTGCCTCTCCCCGACTCATGTGCACTCTCTCACAAAAAATAAACATTTTTAAAAACTTAAAATACTTCAAATTTTAAATATTAGATTTTAATAATAAAATATAAATTTTACATACTTTAAAAATTTTTTAAAACAGTAGTCATCCTGGTTATCGACTTTGTTGACATCCCTCTAAATTCGATGTTGGAGGCACGTGCGCCACTTGCCTTGCCTTAAGCCCAGCTCTGCCCTGGGTGGAGAATGTTCTTTGGTAGGCAACAAGTCAGTGAGATCTGTGGCCATGGGCTCTGACCTCTAAAGCTTCTTTATTCTAGCATCCTTTTCAGCCATGTTTGAGATTGACATTCAAGAAGACTCTCCATAGGGGCTCAAAGGTTGCTTTATATGTGAAACAGTCAAAGATTTATGTTTTCCTGGCAATACATTTCTCTCAAAAACCTAGCAGGCTTATGATCTATTTGCCTGCCATCAGTTTCATGTGACAGAAGACCAACAATGGAGGTTTTCTTGGTTATGACTCCTAAGCCTATTTCACTTCACTGACTCTATCCCAAGCCTTGTCCTCAGCTTAACTGGGCCTATCTTGAAGGTATAGGGCTTCAGTAAGAAGGCTATCCACTAACTCTTATCTTTGCCTTCAGTCATTTTAATCATCTGAAAAGCTTTACTGGGTGCCATACTCCTTATTTGCCTTGAGGCAAATCAACCGGAAGTTTATCCTAATATTTTGTTGCATAAAATCTCTTTCTCTGATCTCATCATTTTCTTTGGGGAGTGGAAAAAGCATTTTCCAAAGCTGTAAAGCCCTGAATTTTTAGAATCATTCTCTCATTTCTATTTACAAATTGACCATTGTTTTCTGAGCTTGTGTCTTTCTTGTAACATCTTTGCCAAATGCAACCAATAGCAATTGACTCCTAGGATTCTATTTTCCAGTCTCTACCCCTGGAGAGCAAGTCCATTAGGCTCATATGCCACCTGGGTTAGGCAGACTAATGACTCCAATAGATGTCCACATCCTTATTCCAGGAGATTGTGAATATGTTCTTTTACATGGCAAAGAGGAATCAAAGTTACAGATGGAATAAAATTGTTAATCCTGGACCTTAAATTAGGGAAATTATCCTGAATTACGTAATGGTCCCAATCTAATCCCAAATTCTTGAAGGGGGAAGAGGGAGGCAACAAACTGAATTCGAGACATTCAGTATGAGGACTGCACCTACCTTTGCTGGCTTTGGTGATGGAGGGAGGGGGCCACAAGTCAAGAAATGTAGGGGCCTTCAGATGCTGAGAACAACTCTTAGTTCACAGCCAGCAAGGAAATATAAAACTCAGTCTCACAACTGCAAGGAACTGGATTCTGCCAACAACCCACTGTGCAAGGAAATAGATTTTCCCCTAGAGCCTCCAGAAAGAAATGCAGCCTGCTGCCATCTTGATTATAATCTGGTGAGATTTGTGTAGGACTTTTGATCTATAGAACTTTGAAATTTTGTTTTAAGCCTAACTTTGTGGTAATTTGTTACAGCAATAATAGAAATCTAATATATCCCCCAAGTTATCTCTGATAAATGTTTTAACAAATATTCTGCTCTTACATGCACACTTTACTGTCTTTCTAATGAAGCATGTTACCTTATTGTGGTGACTTGACTAATAAGCCTTTACGAAATATTTTAAGTTTTGTTATGGTGGCGCCACATTTCCAGTATCGATAGGTTGTCATCCCATGGTTACAGACTGATAAGGAACCTCAGTGACTCCAACAAAGGCTTATTTCTTGTTCATAAAAGTCTGCTGTAAGCCCAGAACTCTGTGCATCTCCCTTCCATGAGGTGATGGAGAGATCCGGTTTGCTTACATCTTAGGACTTTTTAATCTAATATGTATGTTTCAGCAGGCCACAGCCCAGGAAGAAGACATTGGAGGGGCTCCAAGGAATTTCACTTTCTCAGTTTGGAAACAATGCTTGTAACTTTTGCTCATAATCCTTTGGCCAAATTAAAACATGGCTCTGCATAACTCCTGGATGAATGAGAAATGCAGTTTTATTATGTACTCAGAAGGAGAAAACTCAATATTAGTGGTGCACTAGTGATATCTTACTATACTTTATTATTTAAAAACAATTCAGACTGGTCCAATGTAAAGCTCCATTTGAAACTGTTTTTAATTTAAACCTGATTTACAGAGTATCTTCTTACTTCTTGAGTTGGAGATTTGGAGAGAGAGAAGCATCATGGCAAGCTTTAATTTCTCTAGCCACACTAGCACCCTAAAGTGGAGGAAAGGAAAGAAATAGTTTTGGAGGAAATGCTTCCCTCTCCTCCTCCTAGGTTCCAAATTCTTCATTTTATAGGGAAGATGAGGAAAAGGATGAAATGGAATAAAGACCTGGCTGTCTTGATGGTGGAATGTGGCCCAGTCTTACTCAGGTTGGGTATGCTGCTGACAATCTACACTGAGGGGATCTCCGCTAAGGTGGTGGTATGTTGTTTGTTGGGGTGATATTCAGCACCCTCTTGTCTCTGACCTCCTGAGGTCCCGTTGGAGAGTAGCAAGTCTCCCTCTGTCCCTGGCCACTTCACTCACTAAGGCATTGCAATGCTTAAAGTAGCCACATAATTTACTTCCTTTTCTGTCCATGCTTCATGTAGAGCCCTGGGTATTGCCGAGGGCTTTCTGTGTGCCCTCTAAGAGTTTCAGAGAATAGAATATGCTGAAGATTGCCCCAATTTCTTATCACTCTACAACATCACAGTCCCTTCCTACTTGGCTCCCTTCTCCTGTGCCTTACTTCTGGTCATCAATATCTATCTCCTTGTGAGAAACAGAAAATCCACTGAATGTCCATTCAGTCTCCCAAACTCTGGGGCTACATCTCAAGCTCCCACGGACTTTCTCCCCAAGCCCCACTTAACTGTAAATAGCTCAAAGTGAGTCTTCCCTTCTAATGGTCAAACCCAAATCTTTCATCATGATTTGGTTCAGAGCATCTTCTTTTCCTGGGTTTGGTGTGAGGCAAGATCCCCTCTCCATTCTCTCATTGGCAGGGAAGGAAAAGCCCCAGTTCTCCCTACTCATTCAACAACTGACGATGCCAATGATCTCTTTTTTCCCTCCCCAACATATCTGGGAAAATAAAATGGACATAAGCAGTCAATAAAACACATTACAATGCTGTAAGTACTATGTACTATCATTCCTTTACAGTACTACCACTAAAACATTATAGAGGAAGAGACATCTCAGAGGAGGAAAGAGATCATGAGAACTAAAAGTAGTCCAAAAGGCTCCTGCATTAGCACTCACTGAATTCTTATGGGTGTCGGGTACTGTGCTAAGCACTTACAATGGTCAATGTTATGTGTCAACTTGACTGGGCCATAAAACCCCCAGACATTTGGCCAAACATTATTCTGGGTGTTCTCATGAGTGTGTTTCTGGATGAATGGGTACAGGGAATAGAGCAGATTGCCCTCCTGAATATGGGTGGGACTCATCCCATGACTTGAAGACCTATTCAAGACAAAAAGGCTGGGTAAGAGGCAGCTTCTCCTGCCTGATCCCTTGAGCTGGGTGTTCTCTGGCCTTCAGGCTTGAACTGAAACATCACCTTGGGTCTCAAGCCTGCTGGCTTCCAGATTGGCTTCCAGACACCATCAGCTCTCCTGGTTCTTAGGCCTTGTGAATCAGGCTGAAACTACACATTGGCTCCCCTGGGCGTCCAGCTTGCTACCTGCAGACTGTGGGACTTCTCAGTCTTTACAATCATGTGACTCAATTCCTTAGAATAAATCTCTTTACATATCTCTACCTATCTCCCTCTTTCTCTGTATATCATCTGTTTCTCTGGATAACCCTAAGTAAAACAGCATTTTATCTCATTTAAACCTCAAACCACCCCCCTTTTGCAGATGAGTGAACCACATACGATTCAGGTCACTCAGCTAGATAGAGACCCAGGTGAGTGTGTCTCTAGCACCATCCAGCCAGCAGCCTCTGGTTATATGAAAGAAGAAAGACCTAGAAAAAAGTGAAAGGGCAGTTGGGAGGGGAAAGGACATTCCCTTGAGAGGACCTCAGGAGAACAGGGTGGGAAGGAAATGCTGTGGGTCAAGGATTCCAGCAGACTACCCTGCCTGAGGTCCTAGGGACCTTACTTCTTGGTAAGGAGGTGTGTGAGCAAAAAATTCTTATGTAAATGGAAAAAATTCTTAGAGGGAGGTGTGTGAGCAAAAAATCTTATGTAAATGGAAAAAAAGACACCGTGGCCTTTTGTAGATTATAAAAATAATAAAAATAAATCAGGCAATGTTATATGTAGATGAAGTTTCTCTTGAGGATAAAATCTTGTTGAGGCATGCTTTGCACTGTCCAAATGGGCTGTCTGTTGGATCAGATGTGGGCCCCCAAATATGTGGTGACAATCGGGCACAGGAAGTGAAAGGATTCACTTGAGGTAGAACAAAGGAAATAGAAGGTGAATACGCCACAAGGGAGCAGTGGGCAGGACAGCTGAGAAGCTGTCTACCAGGAGGCAGTGGATGGGGGGCTGTATTTAAAGAGGGAAGATGAGGAGGTGTGGCCACACATGGAATTCTCCCTATCTTCGTAACTGTGCCTGGTTGTGCGTAGCCCATTGGTCAGTTAGGGCCTCTGGATTTTTTCTTTTAATTTTATTTACTTGTTTATTTATTTTTTAATTGGCATCCAAGTTAGTTAGCATATAGCGCAATAACGACTTTAGGAGTAGATTCCAGTGATTCATCCCCTACATGTAACACCCAGTGTTCATCCAGGCAAGTGTCTTCTTTAGTGCCCCTTACTCATTTTACCCATCACCCCCCCACACACAACCCTCAGTTTGTTCTCTGTACTTAAGAGTCTCTTATGGTTTGTCCCCCTCCTTGTTTTTATATTATTTTTTTCTTCCTTTCCCTTATGTTCATCTGTTTTGTACCTTAAGTTCCTCATATAAGTGAAGTTATATGATATTTGTCGTTCTCTGACTGACTAATTTCGCTTAGCATGGTGCCTTCTAGTTCCATCCACGTAGTTGCAAATGGCAAGATTTCATTCTTTTTAATTGATGCATAGTACGCCATTGTATATATACCACATCTTCTTTATCCATGCCTCTGTCAATGGACGTTTGGACTCTTTCCATACTTTGGCCATTGTTGAGTGCACTGCTCTACACTTTGGGGTGCATGGAAGGTCTCTGGATATCTGGGGGTGGATTGCCTGATAGGCCTGTCTGTATTCAGCCAGGTGGTCGCTGTGGGCCCTTTTTACATTCCATTGCTCAAGCCTGTTTGCCTAAATGCCGCCTCTACACCTTAAAGCTCAACATCAGTCTGAGCATCTAAGAAAGAACCAGTGTTTTTTCTGATATTGACAAAATTGTGGAATGTATACTTGAAACTAATATAACATTGTATGTTCACTAGACTGGAATTTAAATTTTTTTAAATAATAAGATTAACAAAAATTGTGCTTTATAAATGTGATTTATGTGTTTATATGTATATATAAACATAACATATGTTTTTAAAGCATTTTTTGAAAGATTATTTATTATTTTTTGAGAAAGAGAGCAAGGCATGGGCAGAGAGAGAGGGGGAGAGAGGATCTCAAGCAGGCTCCCCTCTGTCAGCACAGAGCTCAATGCAGGGCTCAAACCCACAAATCTCTAGATCATGACCTGAGCTGAAATCAAGGCATTTAACTGACTGAGCCACCCAGGCATCCCTGTGTGTATCTGTATTTTTAAGAAACTGACTGGAAGATGATACACCAAAGTGTGTATTTATTCACGTAAAAAATATTTATTAAGCCAATACTTATTTATTGAGTCTTGTTCTGGTGCTCAGGGAGATAAATTCTCTTCATGGACTTTATGTTCAATTGAGGTAGTCAGACAATAAGTGATAGTAGTAGTAGTAGCAGGGGTAGCAGCAGTAGTAGTAATGAAATAAGAGGACTATGAACAAATGTAAGACAGGATAAGAGTATAGAGGGCATTGGAGAAAGGATGCTGGGAATCTCAAGATGGCAGGATTACAGATGATTTGTGTTGCTTTTCTTTGTATTTTTCTCTATTTTCCAAATTATTCACAGTAATCACACATTCCTTCTGTAATTAGGAAAAAACAAAAGTGATTTGAAGAAATGTTCTAATAAAAAAAAGAGAGAGAGAGAGAGAAGCTGGAGAGAAGCCACTTTGATGGTCATTACCTAAATTCACCAAAAGGGAACCCGGAAAACTCCATCGCACTAGTGAGTTCCTTGTCTGTACATACTTAAATCTACTTAACTCATTTCTGCTTCTATTTATTGTTGTTTTTCTAAATTTAGCCTAAGGGCTGAATCAACTCAGCCTTAATGTTCCTAATCAGTTGGGTCTGGCTCACTGAAAAAGTGTTGCTGTGCCTTCATGGACATGAAAGTAGGCAAGAGAAAAATGTGCCCAAAGCTGTTCCGGACATTCAACAGATGAAACTAGAGTCATGCTTCCTTAAAAAAGTGTTGGTGCAAGGGGCACCTGGGTGACTCAGTCAGTTGAGCATCTGACTCTTGGTTTTGGCTCAGGTCATGATCTCAGGGTTCTTGAGATGGAGCCCCGTGTCAGGCTCCGCACTGGGCATGAAGCCTACTTGGAATTCTCTCTCTCCCCCTCTCTCTGCTCCTCCCCTGCTCACACATGACCTTTTTCTTTCAAATAAATAAACTTAAAAAAAAAAAGCATCAGTGCAGTATTGAAAATAGTGAAGAGCAAGGGGCAAGCTATGTGTCACCCCAAGCTTCTAGATCTGCATTCTTCAAGCAAGCAGGCCACCTTGAAGAAGCAGCACAGAAGCTATTAACATTTCAACTAAGAAGTTAAACAAAACTAAGAACCTTTTGCACATGCTATAAGCAATTTCAGAGAAATGATTTGCCTTCAGATTTTCAGTAATCTACAGTATCTAACAGTGATTCTCAGAACTATTCCTCATTCCCTTTTTTAGAAGAATAAATTTATCTGTTTCAATAACATGCCAGGGAGTTAATCCAAGTTGTAATCAGTAGTTTACATCTTGAAATATATTTTACAGCTAGCTTCTGGATGTTTTCATTTGCATAATTTCTGAACATCACTTGTGTTAATATTTTTGTACAGTCTGTATCAAAAGTTTCCCATATGTTTCATCTTATTCCCAATGATAAATTCAGATGTCAAAAGGGAAGTTTAGTAATGCCTTTTGCCTTCATAAATTTCAAATATTTCCTCATTTATTCTCAGGGTTTATTGTTTATCATTTTATTTTTTATATCTGTTATATGGTACATTTTAATTTATATTTTATATTTATATTTAAACTAGATACACTGTTTTCTATTTAAGGTTAATTTTCCATTTATATTTGACTTCTTATACTGTTTACTGTATTGGGAATGCTTTAACAGACTTTTCAAATAATATGTTTTAAATCATATATTTTATTTCTCCTAAAAACAAGGTATTTATTGATCAAGGTATTTATTTGTTTATACAAATCACAGTATACTTTTCAACCTCACTCAGAAAAGCACAAGATGTTTTCACTTACCTCACAGATAGGCCAGGTGCTTGAACACTGAAAATTTAAAGCCTTGTTAATGTCAAATAGAACCTCACCATAACAGTATAGAATTAAACTTTTGTGATAATAAGGAACTCACCTTTTCTTTCATTCCCTTTTTCCCTTTGTGATAGACAGAATAATGCCTTTTCCCCCAAAAGTGCCATGTTTTAATCCTTAGAGCCTATGAATGTATTTCCTTACGTGGCAAAAAGGACTTTGCAGATGTAGTGAATTTAAGGATTTTGAGAAACGGGAGATTATTTTAGATTATCTAAATGGGCCCAACATAATCACAGTTTCTTAAAAGTGGAAAAAGGAGATGGAAAAGGATGTCCTAGTGATGCCTTAGACCCTGTCCTGGGCTTTAGAGATAGAGGAAAGAGGCCAGGAGCCCAGGAACGCCGGCTGCCTTGAGTTAGAACAGGAAAGGGAATGGATTCCTGCCTCCCTTCATCCCCGCTCCTCCCCCAAGCCTCTGGAGGGTAGTGGCAGTCTTCCCGTACCTGGATTTTAGCCCAGTGAGACCCACTTCAAACTTCTTTTTAAAATTTTTTTTTTAAATATTTATTTTTGAGAGACACAGAGAACAAATGGGGGAGGGGCAGAGAGCGATGGAGACAGAGTCTGAAGCAGGCCCCAGGCTCTGAGCTGTCAGCACAGAGTCTGCACTCGGGACTTGAACTCCCAAACTACGAGGTCATGACCTGAGCCGAAACCGGTCACGCTTAACCGACTGAGCCACCTAGGCGTCGCGACCCATTCCAAACTTCTAATCTACAGAACTGTGAGATAATAAATAAATGTTTAAAGCCACTACATTTATAAGTTGTTACAACAGCAATAGAATACTATTATACCTTCCTCTCTTCCTTTTCTTTTGGCCAGTATTTATTAAGTAGGTACTATAATAGACCCTGGAAAATAAAAGAAAAATGAGTTAGAAGATAGGAAGTGTTACCTGGGTGAATTGTGGAACTCTTTGGTCATTTCTTGTCTTGCTGAGAGCTCCGGAGAGTTAAAGTAGCAAAACGTTTTCATTTAGCAACAGCCACAGGACACTCTGGAAGCAGAGGAGCAGGCTGACCCCAGGATGGGGCGGCGGGATGAGTTTCTCCTTGGGTCCTTTTATGACGGTTAATTTGGTCTCCGCCTCCCCATCCTTGGATCCACCATGGTTTCCTCCCTTCCAACTTTGTGTTAGTCATCTTCCCACCAGTGCCTAAGTGCAACGCATGGGGGAGGGGCCCAAACCACAATGAAAATTGTATCATAAGGACATTGTAATAGCCTCAGGTTATTGGCCAGCACGAAGTGCGCATGCTCCAAAGTTAGAGCTGTCCCCGTTGCCTGTTCCGTCCTAAACCGCAAAGGGGGCCGATCTAAGGGCGACGGGGCATCACTGGGTGGAGACTGGGTGGACCCTGTCAATTGTCCATTTGTCCATCTCCTTTCTCCCCTCATGCACATGTCTAACTGCCCACTCTGACAGAACTATTGCTGTTCTTTTCCTACTTTAAAATGTCCTAGTAAAGAAAATGCTAGGTCCCTTTCCTGTTCAAAATCACCCTAAAAGAAAATGAGGAAAAGAAACATGACTCCATAACTCTTAATAAATATGTAACTGAGGGCTGCCACATCCNAGGGTTGTTTTTTGTCTTGTTTTGTTTTGTTTTTCTTTAGAGGTCATTTACATGTGATTTTTGTTTTGAACAACAGGAGGGAGGATTATCCGCCGGTGGTGAGGGCTTTCCTGGGCCAAGTTTGTTAGCAGAGAGATGAAGATTCACAAAGACACCACACAGTTGTAGGAAGCAGTTTCTTAAAGCAGACAGGAGAGAGACCCTGCCTCAGGAATTGCCCTCCAGCTGCCTTTTTTATGGGCTGCAAAGTAGAGAATGTAAACCTATTTCACAAAGACCTCAGAGAAATATCATAAGACACAACAAGGAGATCAGATAAGAGGAAAAAAAATGAAAGAGAACCATAATGAAGAAGATGGGATTAAGAAACAGTGAGCAGACTGGAATATAAAAGAACAAAGAATTAAGAAGGATCAGAAAAGTGATAAATGGGAAGTTCCTGGGTGGCTCAGTTGGTGTTTAACGGACTTTTGATCTCGGTTCAGGTCATGATCTCACAGTTCCTGAGTGTGGGCCCTACATGACTCTCTGTGCTGATGGCAATGGCATGGAAACTGCTTGGTATTCTGTCTCTCCTTCTCTCTGCCCCTCCTATGCTTATGATTTCTTTCTCTTTCTTTCTCTCAAAATTAAAAAACTTTAAAAATATATTTTTAAAAAAGTGATAAATGCAAGACCAGACAAGGCAATCAAATGTATGTATAAGTCATCTCTGCAACAATAGAGGATAAAATATTTAAAGATATACTCCAGGAAAATCTTGCAGACATAATAATAACTTTGAATCCACAGCTTGAAAAGGCATACTATCTCTCACATTTAGATATGATCATTGTTGCAAAAATATCCTGGTAATATGATTTGACTTCAAAGATCAAGATTCCTTTGGGAATGTGTGTACAAAACTGAACCACACGAAAGGAGAAAGCCAACAAGCTGGCCTCAGACTCCCTCACAGAAACATCAGATGCTAGAAGCAAGGCTACAAAGTCTCAAGGAAGGAAAAGATAAACCAAGAATTGTATATAAAGCCAAACAATCATGTAAGTATACAGTGAACAGACACCTTGACATGCAATCAGTGGGGAATATGGATCCCATAATCCCTTTAAAAAGAAATTCTTCAAGGTCAAATGTCAGCAAACCAACTTGTTGAATGGAAAAGAAAAACAGAGCAAATAGATTACTGGTGAATCCATTTACTCATAAGGCTAAGACTAAATCAAATGCCAGTCAAATCCTGAAAATGTAGGAATAATGGAAATAACATTCAGGAAAGGAAGGAGGGAAGGAGGTGGAAAGTGGGATAAGTCTTCCGATAACCTTATCAGTTATTGTTGTAACTGGATAATATTATTATAACAAGGATATTATTATACACCGAATAAAGCAAGCAAAGGAAGTGAAGATATATTTAAAAGCTATAAGCCTAAATACTACAAAAATAATGCAGACAACTAAAATTTTGGATGGAAAAGAGGGGTAAGAGGAGTGGGAAGGAAGTAGAGACTTATTACTTTTATAATTGCTTCTAGCAAGGGGTAGTAACTCATCCTATAGATCCAGTAAATTTTGGCACGTCCATACAATGAAATGACATGACGCTCTTCAAAAGATTAAGACTGCTTTACAGGGGCCTGAGCCTGGGTGGCTCAGTCGGTTGAGCATTGGACTTCGGCTCAGGTCACAATCTCACAGTTCATGGGTTCGAGCCCCGCGTCAGGCTCTGTGCTGACAGCTCAGAGCCTAGAGGCTGCTTCAGAGTCTATGTCTCCCTCTCGCTCTGCCCCTCCCCCTGCTCACGGTCTGTGTCTCTCTCTCAAAAATAAGTAAACAGTTAAAAAAATATAAAAAAAAGACTGCTTTACATGTGTAGCTATTATTTCTAAAATAGAGTAAGTTTAAAAAGCAGAGTAGTGTGTGAGAAAAGGGAAGAACACGTGTTGTAAGTTGGCATGGTAAACTCACAGGCAGAATAAATAAGATGGGAATATAATGAGTTCTTCTCTGTACTTGAAGGTTTAGGGGTGAGAGGCAGTCCTTGCTTTTCACTACATATCCTTTTCACGCCTTCGGAATTTTGAATCTTGTACGTGTACCATCTATTTTAAAATATATACTGTTATTTCTCTGGCAAAAAAAAAAAAAAAACCTAGTTTGAATCCTGATTTTGCCCTCCAGACTTTCACACTTCTTTCAGGTGAAACAGACAAACGGATAAGTCTAAAACAATGAGGTAAGTGCTATAAAATAGAAATGTACAAGGTGCTTTGGGGAAACATAAGAGGCTTAATTTCTCCTGGAGGATTTGGTCTTTAGTCCTGAGTTTTGAATGGAAAAAGGAATGATTTAAGAGATATTTTTAAAATGGAGTCAATCAATACTACTTAATGACTGCCGTAGGGTGTAATGTGAGGCTGCAGAAGAAGTCAAAAATGACTCACCCGTTCTGGTTTCAGCCACTCGGTGGATTGCAGGGCCATTCATTTCTAGTTCCAGAAACATTTGTTACTATCTCACTATGTTCTGAGCACCTGGTTGAGCCCTGGGGATTAAAAGTTAAATAAGAAATGGTCCGTGCCCCTTAAGGAATGCAAAACAGTTGGATAATGCAAGGTGGTAGATGGTAGTGATGGACTCAATCGTTCACCTCTCCCTTTGCCACACCCTTCCACCAAGTTCAGGTCACTGTCTGCTGTCCCTGAACACTGGGCTCAACCCTGTGACTTGCTTGGGGCACTTAGCAGACATGGCACTAGTAGAAGTATGAAATGGGCTTATGCACTGGCACTTGCTCTGTCTGATACTGTCATCACCATGAAGTTGAGATGGAATAAAATGTGATTCTTGCAAGATGGACACAGTCATTTCTGGTTGCACTAACATTATTTTGAGATAGGAGTGGGGCAGAGGGAGTACAAATGTTACACAGATCCTTTGTTGTTAATTATTTGCTTGCAAATCTGCTTTAATTAGCAGAATATTAAACACGTAAGGGGAGTCTGGTGGCTGTGTGTGCCATATAGGGTCTGGCCTATGCCATGACTTTCTGCAAATTAGAAAAATGTATCCATTCTCTGATGGATACAGCCCAGTGTCAGGGAGAAGGCGTGGAAAAGAGTGCACCTCAGCCGTCACTTGCCCCTTGGCCCCTGCATCCTTGTGCAGTGGACAACCTGGCCTACCACAGTGGTAGCCCTAAATCTGAGGTAGTACTTTCTTTAGTATCAGAAGATCATGTGGGGGCCAGAAACTCAGTGTTCCCATTAATTCTGTGCTAGTGCATTTGTCACCTCATTTTACAAAGTTTAGAAAGGGACATTTTTTTGAGGAAGCACTTCTAAAATATGAGGAGGGGCACCTGGGTGGCTCAGTTGGTTAAGCGTCCAACTCTGCTCTCAACTCATGATCTCGCGGCTCACAAGTTTGAGCCCTGTCAGGCTCTGTGCTGACCGCTCAGCTCAGAGCCTGAAGCCTGCTTCAGATTCTGTGTCTAACTCTTTCTCTTCCCCTCCCCTGCTTGTACTCTGTCTCTCTCTCAAGAATAAATAAAACATTTTTAAAAATTAAAAAAAAATACAAGGAGGAAAATAATTGATCAAGAGGTAAATTCTAGGCTTTATAGATTTCTGTCAATATTCGATTAAACTTGTTTTTGTTCTGTGACTGGATTTTGTTGAGCTGATGTGTGTACGACTTCTGAAAAAGAAGTTGGGGGCTGAACATGTCACCAGCTGGGCATTCAACCTGAACAAAAGCCACACAGTCTCTCTGAGACTTAAAATCTTCATCAGTTAGTAGAAGTGACTGGATCACATGATCCTCTAAGTCACTTCTAGGTGGAAATTGTAAGAATCCAGTATTTTAATCTCAACTGGCATGAATCGCAATGGCAGAAGTGACTGAAAAAGAAAAGTCAGAGAAATTCATTTTTGTGCATGGATGAAAATGTTGCGCTTCCTGAGACATGGAAGAAGAGTAAATTTAACTGAATTGTCATTTTGTTTTGATTCCAACCACATGGAGTCAGTGAAGGAAAGAAAAGAACATTGAGTCTTGCTGAATGTGCAATTGATATTTATATTGTAAATTAATGTATTTTTCTAATCTTGTTGCAGCATAACAGAGATGGTAGGCACAAATCATTGTATTTATAAAACGGATCTCGTCACATTTAAAGAGTGGAGAGAAATATAAAGCCATGCAATTAGGCCAACAGTTTAGCAACCTCATTAAGTAGTGTGTGTATTTTCCATACGCTCTCATTTCAGTTTATGTAATCTTGCTATAAACATCAGGTAAGTAGGAACAGTGTTCTCATTTGTAAATCATATCCTGTAGGTTACATGCTGACATCCATGTGTGAGGCTTTCTAATTTACATCTAACAGCACGAATTCATCACACTTCAAGGAAGTGATTACAAATGTTTGGGCATCACAAAAAATACTTTGTCTTTTGAATTATTGGGGGGAAAACCCTTTATTTTTTTTACCCAGTACTATGACATAATTTTACTGTGCGTTTTGCATAAAACAGTGGGGAGTTTACTGCGATTCTTTGTCTTTATTCTTTATAACCTTTATTTTCACAGAACAACCTATTAACACAAGTACCGAGTATTTCATATACTATATTGTATTAGTAATAGGAAATACAAAATAGTATGGGAATGTAAGACCAATTTTCAAATACCCTTGAGTGTACTTTTTAAAAACCACAAAATTTTACCCTCACAATAGATTGGGATGAATACATTTTGATATGTTCATACAATGATAAAATGTACAACAATAAAAAGGTATAAACACTAGATACAAACCACAAATGGATGAATCTCACACACATAATAATGAATGAAAGAAACCAGACACAAAAGAGTACATTGTACCTGAATCCATTTATATTAAGTTCAAAAGCAGAGAAGACAGTTCTATGGTGTTAGAATAGTGATTACCTATGGTGGTGGTGGTGGTGGTGGTATGTGTGTGTGTGTGTGTGGCACTGATTGGGGAAGAGCATGAAGGAACTTTTTGGAAATTGAAAATATCTTGATCCAGGTGGTAGTCACATAGGAGTTGATGGAAGTAAAAATTCCTTGCGCTCTCAATTAGGATTTTCATGCTTTATTGCATATATGGTATATCTTCATGTTAACAATCATCATCATTATCATCATCATCACCATCACACAGTGCTTTTGAACTTCTGCAGGTAGAAAATTCCATTAAAAAGTTTATTTTAGAGAGAAAGTGAGAGAGTGCGAGCACAAGCAGGGAAAAGGGCAAAAGGAGAGTGAGAGTCCCAAGCAGGCTCCACTCTCACTGTGGGGCCCCATGGAGCCTGAGCTCAATTCCTTGACCCTGGAATCATGACCTGAGCTGAAATCAAGAGTCCCACATTTCACAGACTGATTCACCCAGGCGCCCAGACAATTCCATTCTTTTTTTTTTAATTTTTAAAATGTTTATTTATTTTTGAGACAGAGAGAGAGAGAGAGAGGCAGAGCAAGAGGGATATACAGACTCTGAAGCGACTCCAGGCTCTGAGCTGTCAGCACAGAGCCTATATGGGGCTCAAACTCAGGAACCCTGAGATCATGACGTGAGGCAAAGTCGGGCACTCAACCAACTGAGCCACCCAGGAGCCACCCCCCCTTCACCCCCCCCAATTCCATTCTTAAGTTAAATTATTTGGAATGGAATTAAACGGTCCTCTTTATTTTACTTTTCTTCCTATTCTCTCTTTAGACCCCAACGAACAATGGATTTAACAGAAACTTTAGTGGGTTTTTTTGGTGACTGTCATTATATTCTATATAAACCTAATCCTTGGGCGATTTTACCCATTATCATTTTCTTTGGTTCTCAGTGCCTCTAACAAGTGTTTTTTGTTTTTTTTTCTTTTTCTTTTTTTTCTTTTCCTTCAGCACACAGTGGAACAAGATGCAGGTTAGGGAGGAGATACCCTGGGGCTAAGACTGCCTATTTCAGGCTGGTCCTGTGCTGCCCACTTTCAAAGCTGTATGTCCCTAATTAAGGCAAGTTGGACAAATGGGCCAGTGGTGATCTTTTCATTTACAAAGAACAGCATGTAAAAAGCTAGGAGGAAGCAGTGATTAATGTATCACTTTAAATCAGGACAAGAGATGTGCTGCCCTTTCTCTGAAAAGAATACAATGTGATCTTTTGCAAGCACAGTTGTGGCTATTAACCTGAAGGTCCTGATTATCTACTGCCCTCCTTTCATATAAAGCAACAATAACAAGTAAGACTTTATGAAAATCGTGAGGAATGTGGCATTGACGGTTTGCCTTGGCCTTTCTCCTAATGAATCTTAATTCTCATAAAAAGATGTGGCCCTGAAACTAATAACGAGAACCTTCAGTTGAGCACAAAGAGGGGCTCACGGTGTCCCTTCTAGGGAAAGCCTCCATATTTGTCTCCTCGTGGCAGAAATAACTGTCTTACTTACCTCCTTTCTTACCAACCTTTCAATCTGGTGCTTCCAGTGGGCAATGGGGAAGGCTGCTCGGCTTAACTTTCTTATGGGTGGTCCACCCAGTAGGCACACCAAGTAGGGTGGCATGTGAATCTGGCAGTAAGATGCACTGGGCTGGGCCACCGTGGAGAGCATTGTGGACTTGGAATAAAAGGAGCAGTGCTGGGTGGGTGGGAGTTCCGAAGGACCCTCCAAGGGCCTTACTTAGGTCTTTTATAGCAGAGGACTGGTAATGGGACACCTGCCACAGAATCCCTGGTGTCACAGATGGAGAAGCAGCCATAGTGAACTCAGAGAGGACCACAATGGCCACAGGTTAAGAATAGATATTTTCCTTCATTTCCTTCTTTTTCCTTCCTGCCCAACATGTTGGACGAGCTAGTCCTTGAAGGGCCGGAGGCATGAGAGAAAGTGAGGACTAGATCCTGTGCCACGAGCCTTCTAGTTCAAGGACAGTGGATCCAGCTACAGCCTGCAAGGGCACAAAGAGAAGACTGGATTTAAATTGAGTTTAAAGTTGAAGATTTAACATAGTCTGAGTTTTAATCCTGAAAGTCATAAACTCTGCCCAAGTGGAACCGCTGTTGTGTCCTTTTACTCGGCTCCCCTTCTGGATTTTTGTCTCTACAGGCTATCTCAACGTGAGCTGGCTAAACCACTGATAAGATCAAGTCCTGACTCTGCTCAACATCTTCCAATGGGTTTGTATCACACTTGGTCTGAAGCCCAAAGTCTTTTCTGTGGCCTTACATGTCCTGGCCCCCTGCTGCCTCTGTGACCCCAATACCACTCATTCTATCACTTGCTCTGCCAGTCTGGCCTCCTTTCTATTTCCTTTCTATGCCAATCACACTCTCATCTCAGAGATTTTGCTGTTCCCTCTGCTGAAAATGCTGTTCCCCAGATACTCATATCTCTGTCTTCATTTAGGTCTCCACTCAATGCTGCATCCTCAGAGAAGCTGTTTCTCTGACCCCTATCTAAAATAGTGGCCAGAGGCTCCTGGGTGGCTCAGTTAAGCATCCGACTTCGGCTCAGGTCATGATCTTGTGATTTGCACGTTTGAGCCCTGCATCTGGCTCTGTGCTGACAGTCAGAGCCTGGGGCCTGCTTTGCACTCTCTATCTCCCTCTCTCTCTGCCCCTCCCCAATTCCTGCTCTGTCTCTCTCTCTCTCTCAAAGTTAAATAAACATTTAAAAAAATAAGTAAAATTGTAGCCATTGCTAGCCATTTCATACAGCTTTTGCTTTTCCTTTTCATCCTGGCTCTCGATACTACTTGATGCTCTCTCTCTCTCTCTATATATATATATACTTTTATTTATTTGTTTATTTTTACTTATTTATTTTGAGAGAGAGAGAGAGCATGCACAAGTCAGGGAGGAGAAGAGAGGGAGGGAGGGAGGGAGGGAAAGAGAGAGAGAGAGAGAGAGAGAGAGAGAGAGAGAGAGAGAGAGAATCCAAGCAGGCTCCATAACATCAGCACAGAGCCTGATGCAGGGCTCCAACGCAGGAGCCCTGAGATAGGGGCTCGAAGTCTCATACTGTGAGATCAAGAGTCAGACACTTAATCTATGGCACCACCCAGGCTCTTCATATACTTTTAATATAATATGCTACTTATTGTCTTTTGCCTTCAATAGTATCTAAGTTTCATAAGGGCAATGATTTTGCCTCTTTTGTTTACGTTGGTATCCTGCGCAAAGAATAGTACCTGGAACATTTAAAAGTTTCAAAAAATGTTTGTTGAGTGAATGGCTATCTAAGATGGCATCAAAGGGAGGGAAAGAGAACTTAAACAGAACTGAATTGAACTTAGTAATTTGAGCTAATTCCCACTGAGCTAAGTAAGATTCCTTAATACACTCACTATTAGGTTGAAGCCCTAAGAATAACAATAAATGATTGCTATGGTGTGGTTTAGCAATATGTAAAATTAAAGATAAGCTTAATCTATGCAACTTTGAGTGAACTCTAGGGCTAAAGGGCTGTTTTATGGAAGTTGGTGTGTGTGGGGGGTTGGAAAAAGAATCAAACCCTTTCATCACGCATCTTTCATCAAAAAGTGAAGTTTATTATTATTTTTTTTCATGCTTTGCATCTGGACATGGCCATGCGACTTTCTTTGGTGAACAGGACATCAGTCAAAGGAAATATGAAATGCTATTTTGAGGCTTGCCCTGCCTTGCTGCTGAAAACCAGAAGCTCTCCATGTGAAGAAGCCTTATAGAGAGAACACCCTTTCCTCCCAGCCATATGATGAGGCTCCAAGCTTTCCATGTCTGCAGTAGAGTGAGTGGGCCTGGCAGAAAACAGCGCAACTGCTGTTGATTCCAGCCCAAACTGCTGATTCACAGAATTGTAAGCTAATAAATAGTGGTTTCAGGCTACTACATTTTGGTGTGGCTTTACACAGCAGAGGCTAACTGATACAGTATGTTTAAGCACACTATATACTCAATTAAATTCCACTGTGAAAATGGTCAGGAGACATCAATGATAGCTTCTAGCTCATCTGCTTATGAGTGATCCCAGGGGAATACAGGAAGAGAAACACAGGATGTCCTAGAGGCATTGGGTTTGACGCTAGCTACACTACTTACTGGCTGTGTGACCTAGGGTAAATTGCTTAGCCTTTCTAAACCTTAGTTTTCATAAATATAAATAGAGAACAGGCCTAAAAATACTGCCCTAACCTTTTGCTACTCAGAGTCTGATCTGAAAACCAGTAAAATCAGCGTGACATGGGAGCTCAGGTTCCCCCCCCCCAGAACAGCTGAATGGAAATCCGGTCTTTAACAAGATCTCCTGAGGATCTGTGTGCACATTACAGTTGGAGAAGAGCTGCTGGCATACCCTGGTGTCACTCAACATCACCACATCTGGAAGACCCCTGCACAATGCAGAGCCACCCAGCTTTTCCCTGGGATCTGTCTTCCCTTCCTCTCCAGCCTGGCTGGGAAACTTGGTTTAGGCTATTTTTCTTGGCTTCCGCACAAGCAGACAAGCTCAGCTCACTTAGGAGCTTGTTTGAGGGCTCAGCTAAAATTGCAGCTTAGCAGTTCAGCTGGGGAGTAGTCAGTGGGCGCGCAGCCCCCTCCCACTTAAGGATACCCAGCTGGTAAACTTTTGATCACCCCCCAGCTGCCAGCCCCCTTTTAGCTCTGCCTGGAAAAGGCCAGGATGTGCCAGGGGAAGGAGACTTTGGTATCTACAACTGCTTCTGCCCATCATGAGCNCCTCCTAGCCAGCCGGACCTGCTTAGGCGGCTGAGCATGCCCAGTTTAGCTGCGAGCATGGCCCCAGTCCCCAATGCGCAGGTGCCACGTCTCCGGGTTTTGGTGCCCGCCGGCCGGGAGGAGGAGGTGGAGTGGCCTGGGGGGCGGAGGGAGCCCTCCCTGGAGTTCGGGAGCAGCGTGTTGAGGGTCCACACAAAGAGTGATGCGAGACTCTGCTCTGTTAGGGTCTGAGTGCCAGGGAGACCCGGATCCACTGGGAGCCGTTGTAGGACAGAGGCAAGCCAGGAAGTGGCTGGAGCAGAGCCCCAGCGTTCCAGGANGAACCACTTAATCTCTCTGTGGCTCAGTTTAAGCCTCGATAAAAAAAAGAAAGAAAGAAAGAAAGAGAGAGAGAGAGATAATAGTACTTGCTTTGGAAGATTGTTTTAAGGATTACAGGAATAAAAGCGTTTAGGATAGTGTCTGAAGCACTGTAAGCGCTTTATGTGTTTATAAAACAAAATGTAATCCAATAAACATCCCACCAANAAACAAGATCTCACACACATACGCGCGCACACACGCGCGCGCACACACTGGGTCTCCAGGCGGCGGCCGTGGCCGCATCCCCGGCAGCAGCTCCGGGCAAAGTGACAGGTAGGAGAAGGCATTTCGGGTCCCGCCCGAGGATGCTCCCGCCCGCCCGGGCCCGCCGGGTTTGTTTGNAGGCGCCGAGCGCGCGGGAGGCGGGGGTCCCCGTGCCACCCCCTCCCCTATAATCATCGCCCACTGGGTCTCCTCAGACTCGGTTCAGACGTTCACCGCTTCTGGCTAGAAATAGCTCGGCCCGACGTGTATACGATTATTTTGGTTGGAAATAGTTGGCACCGTGCAAAGCATGTAAATGTGTATGCATGGGGATCTTACCTCTTCTGGAGAGGTAATAGAAATGATTGAGTATTTCCACTTAAAACAACATTGACAGGCCAGCACTCGGTGGGGGGCAGTGTTCCTGCCTCCTAAAGGCATATTAAGTGATGGAGATTAAAGGTTGTCTTATTTTCAGAATTTTAAAGTTGCGTTTTCCTTAACTAATTAGACCCTGTTTATATAGTACAGTACTTCTGACTGTAGACTTTATAGGCATGACTGTATAGAAGTATGGAAATATGGAATTCACCAGTTTCCACTTGTTTCTAAGTGTACCTTTTTCTAGAATCATAGAACTCTCATAAACTATCATTTTTCTAGAGAAAATACAAATGTCCATTATATTTTTGAACATACTCATGTATTTGAGAGATCACTTCCTACTTCTCTCTTTTTTTAAAAAAACTTGTAGTGAGGCTATTGTTATAAACACAGGTGTTTTAAGTTTAATTTTGGTCAAACCATTAATGGAAGGTTACCTTTTTTTTTAACCATAAGTATGAGAAACGGTGGTCTATAAATTATGAGTGTGTGGAGATAGATGCTTAATAAATACTGTTTGGTTGGCAATAATATCATTCAAACATAGTTCTCTGATACCTAAAATTGTATTGAGTTTACTTTTTAAAGGGAACCCAGATTCATAGAGGAGACATGACCAGGAAAAGCAACTGGTGACTTTACCTGGGCCGTCTACAAGGAGGGTGAGAAGGTGTTTAAGGAACTGTGTTCTTCAGGACAAACTGTGTACTGTGTGTGTGTGTGTGTGTGTGTGTGTGTGTGTGTGAAATTTAACTTTATCCTTTTAGTTTTTCAGGACTCTTGGTTTCAAAAATATGTTGTTGAGCTGAGAACCTAATGTTATATACTCTTCAAACTTCAGTGGCCTAAGCTGTAGAGTCCTATAGAAGCACAGAAATCCAGCTAGGTAGGGGCGTGTGGTTTAATCTGCCATTATCCGTGTTATGTAATCTAGAATACCGTGTTTTTCATAGGACAGTCTTGCGTAGTGTCAGCTGGTGTTTCAATCTATTATGTCATCTTCAATTTGAACTGTAGAAGTTTAATAAATGATTGCCATCTTGGGAGAACACCTGTTTTCATAGAAATTTACTTCTTAAGAGCATTTTTTATTGGCATTTTTATATTATGAGACTTGCTGCCAGAGCGAGTAACCCTTTGCATGTAACATAGCAAAGCTGAAGGCACCCTCTGTTAGATTACCGATTACATATCCCTCCAGTTGTGTTATTAATCAACCATCCGAACTTCGTTTTGATTTAGCTTTGATGGTGTCACCATCCAGCTTTGAACTGATGGCTGTTGAAAATCCTATTCTACAAGCAACTGTCAAAACAGAATTTCTAAGACTCTGATCACTGGATACACTTTTCTATCTGTCGGAATAATTCTACCTTTATTTTACAAATGCACACCCACACAGGAGAGCTTTGTTCTCAAATACTGTCTCCTGAGTTTTATATTTGTGTGCCTGTAAAAGTGAATGATATTAAACTACTTATGTCCTCGGAATCTTGAGGTGATACGTTTTTGCTTGTGAGATAGCGAAATATGGAAGTTTCACAAATGGTAAGGGTTACCAAAAAGCTTTTGCAGAAGTGGACTTTTAAAATCTTTAAAATCTGTCACTTTGAGCTATTTTATCTCTAGCAGAGACCTAGCCAGTGCCTTTTGCCCTGCGCTTTTATTCCCAAGAATGCATCCGACTGTCTCTGCCTTCATGTGTGTTGCTTCATAGGTACTTCAAGGGCCAGTTATATTTATTAAGAATTGAAATGTGTTTGCCTACTAGTTATTTCAACCCACCCTTGAAGTTAAAATTGGGGTGAAAGTGACTTTTCTTGCTGCTGTATTGTTTTCCTTAAACGGATCAAAATTGGCATGCTAATTTGTGAAGGGATGTGATAGAAGTGAAGTCAGCCTCTGGATTTTGTGTTGCATTTCTATCCTAAAACTTTCGGATGTAGTCAGCAAACTCAGATATCACAATTAACTAATATGTTTTATGAATTATTTAAAAAATATGTTAGTAATTAGCTGCTTAGTTTATTTGGTTGTGACGTTTTTAAGTCCTGTATCGAGAATAAATTTTATCTTTTTGAATCACAGCACTTAATATAGTCGTAGAAAAGAAAGATTATTTCTCATATTCTCCACAAATGCCCTTAATAGTGGACTCAAATATTTTTGGAGAAGCAAAAATATTCTTTGAAACTTAATATTATTTAGCAGATTGTGGCTAAGTCGTCATCCTTTGGGACCACTTGTAAAATAAGGATGAAACAGCATGTTTATAAGCATTCATGATCCAGGTTTTTAATAAACTGGCTATCAGAGTAAGTCTTGTAAAACCAAGAACTTCTATGTTTTATATGCAGAATGAGGTCAAGGACTAATGGAGACGCTTTAATGATCACACTTGGTATTTCATGTCCAGACTCAAGTTTCTAAAATAGGTGATTTTCCCCTCGTAATGTGAACTTGTAGGCCATATTAGTGTCTGCTGAAAAGACTCACTGCCTATTGAGAAATAAATACAGTTTTTCATCGCTGACGTGGGCAGCAGTGACTTTCTGTGGTTTTGCTGGTGTTGTTCAGATGTTAACTGTGTCTGCAGGGGCACTACTTGGTTTTCATTACTGTCCATCCTGTGTTCTTTTTCTCCCCTGTAATATTTAGGAAATACGGTAACCTTACATAGGTCTTTCCCCCATTCCTTGTTATTTGCTTTTCTGTTTAATAGTCTCTCTTTTGATAAAGCCTCCCCCTTTAAAGTAGAAATACTTCCTTAAGGTGTAGTATTGTTTACCTAGTTATACTTTAGAATAATAGAGAGGTCTGGCATATTCAGAGGCTGTGATTTTTTAGCTAGCCATATATAAACATGGGTGGTTTTCGTCTTCATCCCCAGTGGAAGTAGAGCTGAGTGATAATGCATTACTGAGTAGGTGAGTGAAAAGGTTGCATGGCCCTCATGGGAATTAAGCTTGCTTTCAAAAAAAAGAAATTACCCAGAGTCGCTTTTTATTCTGCACGCCAGTTTCACTTAATTGCAATAGCCACCCTCAAATCCCACTTTGTAAAAATCTGGGTGGAAACTCATGCCTTTGGATACTTTTCATATGCTCAAGGTGTAACCCAAGTTCATAGAGGAAGTGAAATCACTCAAACCCTACTTTCCAGATCTTAGCTGGGAGATCCTTCTGTGGAAGAGGATGAATGGTCAGCAGTTTTTATTTTTCTCTGCATGAACTCCATCTACTTTTTCTTTCCTGTTCTTTGAGGAATCAAAATAGTTCAAAGGGACAAAAATCAGAAGAAAGTTTTTCTCTGAACACCTCTTTAGCTTACTACCTATAAAACCTTCAATGAGAAGGTCGTATACCACGTGAAGGCCAGATAGCCTTATCTTGTCCCCTTGACTAGGAGTCTCCTTCAGAGCTCCTCTCCCATGATCCTTTGGTGTGCTGAGGGTTGGGAAATTCTACCTCTAGCTCCCACACCATCCTTGGGCCAGGCAAGTCATTGCTTTAAGATCCATTGACCTTAAAGCATTCGTTTCCTCCTGAACAATTAAAGGATGTTTTTGGCTCCTTGACATGACTGAAGTAGCCATTTCTTTAGAACAAGAGGAAGAAAGTCACTTGAAGTAATTAATGATAAGCAGTTCATCCAGGGAGAAGGGACCACACAGACCATTAGATTTGCACTTGATAGCGCGCACTCTCTTCTAGAACAGTAGGTCTTCGCCTTGGGTCCACCTTGTAATGGTCTGAGGATGGTATTTGGTGGGTTCATGAGTATAGCTGGCAAATGAATAACATTTTTATTTGTACTTACTTCCAAGTGACAGGCTAAGTATTATTTTGAATCTTGTTGTTTAACGGGTTGCAAAAAAAGCACATATATTACGAGGTATGTCCAGCTTTTTTTAAAAAAATTATTTTGATAAGTATATTTCAATGTAGTTTTCTTTGTACTTAATTTTTTTAAAGTTTATCTATTTTTTTGAGAGACAGACAGAGAGAGTGCAAGTGGGGGAGGGGAAGAATGAGAGAGCACAGAGTCCCACGTGGGACTGGATCCCATGAACTGCAAGATCATGACCTCAGCGGAAATCAAAAGTTGGACACTCAATCAACTGAGCCACACAGGTGCCCCATTTAAACATTTTTTTAATGTTTATTTTACTTTATGTTTTTGAGAGAGAGAGAGACAGAGTGCAAGTAGGGGAGGAGCAGAGAGAGAGGGAGACACAGAATCAGAAGCAGGCTCCAGGCTCTGAGCCGTCAGCACAGAGCCCGATGCGGGGCTCGAACTCACGAACCCTGAGATCATGACCTGAGAACCAAAGCCACCCAGATACCCCCTTCCCATTTTTTAAAAAGTTTATTTGAGAGGAAGTGTGAGTGGGGGAGGGGCAGTGGGAGAGGGAGAGAATCCCAAGCAGGCTTCATGCTGTCAGCATGAGCTTGACTCATGGCTCCATCTCAGATACAGTTAGATCATGACATGAGCCAAAACCAAAAGTTGGATACTTACCCAACTGAGCCACCCATGCAACCGTGCACTTAATTTTATGCATTTAAAAATATGATGGGTGGGTCAGTCAGTCATGATCTCGTGGTTCATGAGTTTGAGCCTGGCATTGAGGCCTGCACTGACTGTGTGGAGTCTGTTTGGGATTCTCCTTCTTTCTCTCTTTCTCTGCTCTTCCCCTGCTCATGCTTGTGCTCTCTCTCTCTCTCTCTCTCCCCCCCTTTCCCTCCCTCCCCCAAAATAAATAAATAAACTTAAAAAATATGCTTATAAGGATCTATACAATTCACTGGGTTTTGAGGGTGGGGTCTATGACCTACTGAAGGTAAAGGACTACTGCTCTAGAAACACTTCGTCTTGGAGGCAGCTGGAGGGTAAGTGGAGGTGGGGGGGTTGCATGCTTTCAACACTGTGAGGTTGCTAAGTCCCTCAGGTGTTGGAATCAGGCAGACCCCAGTTCAAATCTTGACCGTGTTATCTGTTAGCTGTGTGACCCTGGGCATCTACTCAGTTGTCCCATCTGTAAAATGAGGAGAATGACCCCATAGGACAGAAGTGCCCAGCGCTGTACTGTGCATGATACTGGGTGTTGGGTTACTCTTGCTGTTGCTGCAACTGCTCCCGGTCCTTCTGATGCTGTTGGCATTCCTGCTGCCCCTCTCGTCCTCCTCTGTAGGAGCGGGTGTCATGGACCTATCCGTACAAAGCAGGCTGAGTCAGTTCCTATATAACTTAGGACCCTTGCTCTACTCTCCCTGCATGTTACAGAAAGTTCTGGTTGCCTTTTTGGGCTGTTGTCACGTTCCAGGTCTTCCTCTGGATTCTCTGTGACTGTGGTTAGACAGGGGCATCTAACATTAATTCAGCCCTAACTGCTTCAGATTTTGTGTGGGGGCTTCAAACTAGAAGTCAGTGAGTCAGATGCTCTCTATCCCCAGGGCATCTGTGTCTCCTGCCAGGCTTTTACAGGAGACCATAGTAAGCCATCTAGGCCTGGAAGGAGAGAGGTATCCACTAGAACAATTTGGGGACCCCTGGTGCTATGAGCCTTGGTGGCTCCTGTTTTCCCATGGGGGCTTCGATGGGTGCACCCAGCATCTCCACTTGACATAGTGATAGCAACAACGGCAACAAAACTACAGACGTTTGTGGAGCAATTAAAGCATACTCTGTCATTTAATCCTTTTTCGGGCGGTTACCAGTAGTCTCTCCATTTAACACTTGGGGAAACTGAGGCTTGGAAAGGTGAAGTTACTTCAGAGGGTTAAATTTAGAGGTAGGATGCAAAGCTGGGTAGACTGACCCCGAAACTTATAACCCCTGGGCTGTTACCTGCCTCTGAGGGATTTGTTGCCTCGAAAAGCTTTGTGACCCAGGGTGCCTGGGTGGCTAGGTATGTTAAGCATCTGACTCTTGATTTTGGCTCACATCATGATCTCAAGGTTTGTGAGATCAAGCCCTACATCGGGCTCTGCGCTGACTGTGGAGCCTACTTGGGATTCTCTCTCTCCCTCTCTCTGTCCCTCCCCGGCTTGTGTACTCTCTCTCTTTCTCAATACATAAGCATCACAAAAAAAAAAAAAAAAAAAAAAAAAAAGCTTTGTGACCCTCATATAAAGTGACTGGGCTGAGGGGTGAGAGTGAAGCTTCTGACAACCCTGCTGTGAACATGACATTGCAATAGGAAGTTGAGCATCAAGCCACGGGTCTTCATCTAATCCTATATGCTGTTGTTTCCGCAGGTGCATAGGCCAGAAGTCTGAGAGAAGGAGATTACTAACTGCTTCTCTGGGGTAGCCTAAAAAAGCAGGGCCCGCTTTTACCTGGTAAGGTCCCTCCTGGTAGCATTCGGAGTGTGGCACACTCTTATTTTTCTGAGGGCCAGGTAAGCAACATGCAGCTGCCCGGGGTTAGAGACCGTCCGGAGTGGTGGAGGCCATGCATGTCTAGGAGGCCTGTAGTGCCCCTTCCTAGGGAACGGCTGTCATGTATGGCTGACATGTTTCTGCCAGGGGGGCAGGGAAATTCTCTATGATTTTAAGAGAAGCATGAAATCCAGATTTGTTTTTAAGTGTGTGATCTCATTTAAAAATATTTAGAAAAGAATTAAAAGAAAGACAAGTGTGTCAACCCCTGGGGTGGCCAAACAAAAGCCATTTGTGGAACGAATTCTGCCCATCAGTTCCCATTTTGTTCCTTTTGTCAACTGCATTGGGAAACACTGAGTACTAGAAATGGTCAGTACTGTACTTTCATCTTTAAGTAAGCATGGCATCTTCTTTATTCATGCGTGGGTCCCCCCCGCCCCCCCTCCCCCCGTTCATTTTCTTACAAAAGTTGGTATGGCCATTTATTTCCAGTGCCTGTAGATCTTAAGTTTTTCCTCACCCTCATTTTTCTAAGATGTTAGCAAATTTACAAAGTTGAGGGAGCAGGACATGATCTTCTCTCTGATTTCATGGTGCTCCTTTAAAATAAGGACACCTTGGGGAGGCTGGGTGGCTCATTCGGTTAAGCATCTGACTTCGGCTCAGGTCATGATCTCATGGTTCGTGAGTTCGAGCCCCATATCAGGCTCTGTGCTGACACCTCAGAGCCCAGAGCCTACTTTGGATTCTCTGTCTCCCTCTCTCTCCCCCTCCCCTCCTTGTGCTCTGTGTCTGTCTCTCTCTCAAAAGTAAATAAACATTAAAAAATTTAAAGAAATAAAAGAAGAACACCTTACGTGTGGAGAAATGGGTGACTTCATTTATGGGGACATGCAGGTTCTTTTGCATACATCACAGACTTGAACTCTAACCAGTCCCCCCCACACCCCCCTGCTATCTGGTAGTTGCCACACTTGTCTTGGACGTACAGGATGTAGATCTGTTTCTGCAGGTTAGCGTTGTGAGGTGCCATCTACTGAATAGCCCTCATTTTCCTTTTGGTTCTTAAATGAGTGATCACCAGTAATCAAATGAGAATGAAGTCCTGTTGGGATGGATTTCGTTCATGTCTGCTGATGCACTCTCATTGGGCCAATCACCAAACCCCTTGTAGAATTTCTGTTAATTTTTTATATTCAGTGTTAAATGTTATTCATTTTTAAAATGATGAGTGTGATACATTAATATGTTCCAACCCAAATGACAGTATAGAAATATAGAAACCAAATGTAAAATACTCTTACCCACATGCACTCGTCCTCAGATATGACCATTGGCAACAGCTTAGAGTATCTCTTTCCTCTCCCTTTTCTGTACATTTACATGTGTAAGTATATATTCATCTTTTTCTTATATAAATAGGATTGCTCTGTCTACATTTTTTTGTGACTTGATTTTGTCCAATGAAGGTATGCCCCGAAGCTCTTCCCATGTCACTGTACTGGTTATCTTTTTCCTTCCTACATTACAGAAATTTTGGTACTACGGGCACACCATATTTTATTTAACCATTCATCTGTTTTCACTGTTGCACACTGAAAGACCTATTTGTACATAGGTCTTTGTACACGTGTGCAAGATTTTCTTGTAGCTGAATTCCTAGAAATAGGACTAATTGGTTCAAAAGGCTATGCACATTTTACATTTTGAGAGAGTACTGCCAAATTGCCTTTAAGAAAGGCCTCCAAGGAATTTCTATCTCGTGGAACCTCAAATTATGAGTGTATCCTCTAAATGAAGCATGCTCCACATTGTTACATTGTTTCACTAATTCAGTGGGATTTCATTTATATACCATGCACAGGGACATGCCTTGAGAAATAGCCTATGTCCTTAAATTTCTTGAAAATACCATACTTAATCAAAATGAATTTCTCAGTTAAGAGGCTGGTTTAAAAACTCTTTAGTGAAAAGATACCTTGAAGACTCTGAATTGAAAATCTTTATTCTGACCAGTTTGGTTAGCTGTGAAATTCCAGATCTCTTACACCAGGAATGTGTCATAAGCACTGTTGAATACGTGGTCAGAGAAGTGAAGCATTGGAAAGCCAACAGAGGTTGATTTTGACCTGGGAAAATCCAGTTAATTTCATTGCTAAAAGTTCTGTCCATGTGTATTTATAGCTTTTGACTTTCAAATACTTACTTATTTAAGAATCTCATTTACTTTCCACTTAGAGAATTATAAGGTTCAGAGATAATGCTATTTTGTTGTGATTTATTATTTAATAGATACCTGAAGGTAATTTCCATAATATTTAGAAATGATATATAGACAAAAGGCTATGTTCCTTAGAATCTACTCTTTATTTTCATTTAGAGATATACCGGGAAAAATACAGAAAATCCAGATCACCGAATCTCATTTTTTTTCAGAAGTCACAACTTCAATAACTATTGTTGTGATTAATAATAATATGAAGTGAATTATTAGTACTGTTTTGAATTTTGTGCCATCCCTTGAAAGACTGACTTGCAATCACTTTAAAGTATTGCGGTATCAGGTTTAGTGATCTTGATGTGGACAAAGTGTAGGAAAATGAAATGTTTCTGTTTTTAAAGGTGGATTTGGTTCTCTCATGTCTCTCCAGATATCCATTTAAGAAAATTCTGGTTAGGTTGGCAGTAACATTCAGATTCTGATTGTGTGCCTTCTGCATGTTTATTTTTACATCACGCTGAATTGTAGAAATATGGTAGGATTCATTTATATTTCCTTGGCATCGAAACCTTGCTATTCAAGAAAGTGTGTACTAGGTTTCGCTCATGGAAATGTTACAGTGATTTACAGTTTACAGACAATTTCCTTTGATAATGTCTGTGAGAGCCACAGTGGAGGGCCCCACCTGGTCACTCTTTAACTCTGTGTCATTCAGGGCCTGCCAAGGAGCAGATGGCGTGTGTGAACTGAGTCCTCTGCAGAGGGTTTAATAAAGAGACCCTTTGGAAGGTATGGGCAGGTGTAGGGAACACAGGCAGGTGGTGGCTGCAGAAGGACTTAGCAACGGTGGGGAGCTGTTCTTGTGCTGATTGAAGGGGGCAAGAAGGGCCGTCTGGCAAGAGCTGTGTCCTTTTGGAGGGGAATACAATCAACCTGTAATGTGCGGGCAGGGGGACTGTGGGGGAATAAATATGCCTGCCTCACTTTTCCCTTGCCTCCCAGGCTTCTCTCTGGTGCCATCCATTAGCTGAATCCAGTCAGAAGCACGTGGGGAGTGGGGGGGAGGCTGGAGAAGGATGGCAGAGGGGTCTGGGGAGGCAAATGGTAGACCCCACCCACCTGACCTTCCAGAGCAGAGGTATCAGAGGTCAGGCCAGGGTGGAAAGCCCATGGCCTGGTATGGTAGACAAAAAAGAACTAACAGCTATAATGATTGCATTTAAATTGAAAATGGGAATGTTCTACACCATCACATGGCTGATATCAGTAAGATTTGAGGTGGGTCTTAGAGAAACTTCTTTTCTTCCCACCTGTAATTATTGGTTCATTTGAAATGGATTGTATTTCTTAGGATATCCACAGAATGGAAAACTTTATGTGTTTATCTGAAGAACCCAAAGCATGGGCCCTAGACAGCTGAGACAGAAGAGATTCATGAAGTCTGTCAATATGGAGTTGGATATCCAACATATAATTCCTTTGCTTTTAATATTTTATGGAAATATTTTATTTAAAATGTCAGCTACCTGGGGGAAGAGGCTAGGAGGAAATTAAGGTTATTAGCAGTAATTTCCCTTCAAAGAAGTCAATTTAACTGAATCATTAACATCACTGAATGGAAATGAACAAACTTTGTATTTCCATTTGTTCAACATGGCCATAAGACTGAGATTTGGGGCTCCTTTATTTCCTCGTTTTCATGGCCCTGTTGTTTGAAAAGGTGAAGATGACTCTGTTTGGTTTGTGTCCTTGTTCTGAATGAGCAAGCAGTGAAACTTGATTCAAATCATAAAATCTTACTGCTGAAAAGAATATCAGAGTTCACCTCTTCTTACCTCCCAAATGTTATGGTGTAAGGAAGCAAGGCATAGCTATTAGCAGCCACCACTGCGCAAATTCCCTGAGTTGATGACTCTGGGGAAGTCACGTCACTTTGCCAACCTGAAGGAATTGCACTCGATTAGTTCACTTTTGCTGTTGCCTTACAGACTCCAGAAGTCCCTGATTGCAAGGGCTTGCTTGTGCATCCTGTACAATTTCATGTATTAGAGACAGAGCTTCCTGAACCTCTTGTCCATCATCCAGACCTTAAAATGGTATTCTCTGGAGGTCTCTACGTTGCTCTTGACTCCTCTCACTCTATGTACTTTCTTTACAGCATAACGCATCCACTTGTACCATTTTTACGACCTATTTGCTGATGACTCCCATATCTCTGACCTCTTGTCTGAGCCCCCCTTATATCTTGTTGTCTGCTGGGTAGCTTAACATTCAAGTCCAATGGATACTTTCTTTTCTTTTTTTTTTTTTGGGTTACATTTTTAAACATATATTTATTTATTATTATTATTTTTTAAATTTTTAATGTTTTATTTATTTCTAGGAGAGAGAGAGAGAGACAGCGTGAGCAGGGGAGGGTCAGAGAGAGAGGGAGTCACAGACTGAAACAGGCTCCAGGCTCTGAGCTGGCAGTCAGCACAGAGCCTGACGCGGGGCTCGAACCCACGAACCGCGAGATCATGACCTACGCGAAAGTCAGACGCTTAACCGACTAAGCCACCCAGGCGCCCCAAACATATATTTATTTTTGAGACACAGAGCATGCGCGGGAGAGGGGCAGAGAGAGAAGGAGACAGAATTCGAAGCAGGTTCCAGGCTCTGAGCTGTTATCACAGAGCCCAATGCCAGGCTCGAACCCACAAACTGTGAGATCATGACCCGAGCCAAAGTCGGACACTTAACCGACTGAGCCACCCACGCATCCCAAGTCCTATCAATACTTTCAAATCAGTTTGTCCAAAACAGAAGTCTTCAACTTCACTCCAAATCCATGTCTCATCCTTGCTGAAACAAGTCACTGATCTGTGGAGTCTACCTCATTGATATCTTGCAGTTTTGTATGCTTTTCTCCATTCCTGTGCCTAAGTTTTGTTCTCAACATTCTGTACCTTGATTCTGCCTGTAATATATATTTTTTAATATTAAAATTTTTTTTTTAAATNATATTTATTTTTGAGACACAGAGCATGCGCGGGAGAGGGGCAGAGAGAGAAGGAGACAGAATTCGAAGCAGGTTCCAGGCTCTGAGCTGTTATCACAGAGCCCAATGCCAGGCTCGAACCCACAAACTGTGAGATCATGACCCGAGCCAAAGTCGGACACTTAACCGACTGAGCCACCCACGCATCCCAAGTCCTATCAATACTTTCAAATCAGTTTGTCCAAAACAGAAGTCTTCAACTTCACTCCAAATCCATGTCTCATCCTTGCTGAAACAAGTCACTGATCTGTGGAGTCTACCTCATTGATATCTTGCAGTTTTGTATGCTTTTCTCCATTCCTGTGCCTAAGTTTTGTTCTCAACATTCTGTACCTTGATTCTGCCTGTAATATATATTTTTTAATATTAAAATTTTTTTTTAAATATTTTATTTATTTCTGAGAGAGAGAGAGAGAGGCAGAGTGAGCAGGGGAGGGTCAGAGAGAGAGGGAGACATAGAATCAGAAGCAGGCTCTAAGCTCTGAGCTAGCACAGAGCCTGACACAGGGCTCGAACTCATGAACTGGTAAATCATGACCTGAGTCAAAGTCGGACACTTAACCGACTGAGCCACCCAGATGCCCCTATATTTTTTAAATATTTTTAATATTTATTTTTCAGAGAAAGAGAGAGACAGACACTGTGTGAGTGGGTGGGGGTGGGGGAAGAGAGAGGGAGACACAGAATCTGAAGCAGGCTCTGGGCTCCCAGGTGTTAGCACAGAGCGGGGCTCGAACTCAGGAACAGTGAGGACAGGACCTGAGCCTAAGTCTGAAGCTTAACCAGGCACCCCTATGCTGCCTGTAATGTTGTAACTGGTCTCCCTATTGTTCTCTCTCATTCATTCTTTATTCTTGTGTTCTGCTGGCTATTAAGTATCAGGTACTATGACAGTGAGTTGCAGCTCTTGCCCTCAGGGCTTTACAGTTAACTGGTGGAGGTAGATAAACAGCTACTTTATAAATTTACATCTCTGCAGATTTACCCCATTCTCTTTACTCAGCTAAAGTAATTTGCACAAAACAAATCTTTTTATAGCGCTACCTCTGAAATGCTTCAACAGCTCTTTATTGCTTTCAAGACCGAATTTTGTTTCCATGATTTGCCAAATACAAGCCATCCCCAGCCAGACGGCAACAGTGAAGTTTTAATGCTTTTATTTGCGTCACCCGTACTAAGCTGCATTAAAATCCCAACAACGTGAGGTCTGTGGCCACAGTGCCTTTGCTGACTTTGCACTCAACCCTCTTCTGCAGCTGGCCGAATCCTACAGGCCATTACACACCTCCACAGTTGTCTCCTTCCCTGTCTGGATTTCAACTCCAGGTTGGATGCCCCACCTAGTCCTCCTGTTGAATGGTTTGCCAGTTTTAGCCACGGTACGCACAGCTTTCTTGGGGGAAAGGAAGAATCTGGTGCATATTAGAAGACTAAATCATCTCTTAAATGATTGAATAACTCAATGCCGTTATCGCAGAGTCTGCAGATAGGGCAAATTAAGGAAGCAGTCTGATGACTCAGCAGAAGAGGTGCCATGTTACATAAACTGAAGCCATATGCAGACTTACGATGGAGGGAAAAAATATTCCCTGATTATTTACACTGGCCTCTGAGAAGTAGCACAGTGATCAGTTTGGGAAGATGGTCAGTAGTTTGAAAACTCTACATTCATTAATTCTGCTAGTAAATTCTCTGATACTAGTAGTATCCCAGAACCAGAGGAGACATTTCCCTGAAGATAGCTTATCATTTATTCCTACTGGGCACACTCTCACATTGTTAGGAGTTCGATTTTAATCAAGTTCTGCTTATTTTTCTTACGGTGTGTTAGATCTCCGAATCAAAGAAGTTTTTTAAAAAAAAATTTAATTTCTAACTTGACTGGAAACTCACAGGAAAAAGGCATGAATTTAATCAGATTATTTTTATTACGTGGGACTCTTGGTAATCTAAAATGCTTTGTACTTATTTTCTTGCAGCATTTTATTTTCAAAATGGCCTGTGAACATATTAGTGCCAAAGAAAGAGACAGAGAGAGAGAGAGAGAGCGAGCAAGCACAGGAGAGCTATTAATTAATCGAAGGGAAATATTCTGCTGAATTGTTTTTAAGAGAGCATCTTTTGTAGTTCCCAGTCAGAAGGAGCATTTTATTTATGATGTGGTTTGAATCCTACGAGGATAGCGGCGCGATGGCCTTGACTGTGCTGCCCTCCCCCTCAAGCTTACCGTGTCAGTTCTGGTTTAACAGGTAGAGGTTCCTTCTCTGTAACTGGCATCTTTTTGATTTAGCAATCTTCTTTTAGCTTTGTGTTGAGAAAAGTGCTGGCGAAGTATGTTAATTATTGGATGTATCATCGTTCCAATTTGAATGGAGACAGCATTTAGAAGGATTGTAGCTTAGCCACTGCGGCTGCTGAGAAAATGTTTTACAACATCACCATGAAAATACAGATAGGGAATATTTCCTTTCATTTAGCCTTTTTTGGGACCTGTGAGGCCCTCTGAGAACCTTCAGGCTGGCCTCATTCTGTCCATTCTTCATTCCCTTTGAAAGAACTTCAAAGTAACTAGTTAGAAGTTCCTCTCCCAGCTGTCATGAGCAGCATACAGAGATCTCTTGTGCGGCTACCAGAGGGAAAGGTGTGCATTTGGAAGCGCAGATGATTTGGGTATGAACCTTTCATGAAAGTGACTGCCCTTGAAGCAAGCTGTCCTGCATCCTTCTGCTACATGTTAATTTTTATTTCCTCAGCTTGGATTGATAAATGTGGCAGACCAACAGCTTTTACATCAAGATTGATAACTAGGAGGAATCTACTCCTCGATTAAGATCAACAATGCAGTTTAAAAACCTTCTGGAAATGTTATGCTTTTGACGGAACCAAGTCTCTCCCAGGCTTTGTCAGAGAGATGAAGGCATAAATTACCTGAAAGATCTACCTCACTTCTTAAATAGAGACAGTGGTCTGGAATATCTCAAGAAAAATTCCCAAAACCAGCTATTTGATTGCAGAAGGGGTATGATGCAAGGAACAGAGTGCTAGTGAATCAGTGCTTCCTCCCCTCACATGAGGTGTGAAGACCATCAGAAAGGAGTTGTCGCACAGGCGTACATGCACACACTCACGCACTGTCAGGGACTGAGGCTCATAGACCATGCTGCGGACCAGGATGTGTCAGAAGGCACCCTATATAGAAATGGCGTCAGTTCTTGGATTATTTTGAGTCATTACAGGGTGGCTTTGTGATATTTCAGAATGTCGTGATTTCCCAGGGTACTTGAAGACCAGGCTCCAAATCCAGTGTCCCTTTAGGGACTGGACAGTGTGCCCTGGGCCTGACAAAGGAATGCAACCCTATTTAATTCTCTGAGTAATTCTGCAGGTTAGGTGTAATTACCACCTTGGAAAACTGAGTGATTAGAGCATTTCCTCAAGGTCGCGAGGCTGATCAGTGGTACAGACAGACAGGTTTCCATCTAAGGGCACCCCTACAGGTACATCTGTGGTCAGCGAGCTACGTGGGACACAGTTTTCCTTCCCTCCTGTCTGATTAACTTGTGGCTCTGATTCAGGGTAGCAGTGTGTCCACTTGAAATCGCTCCCCTCCTTGGCCTCCTTTGCAGCCGAGACCGCTTACCCAGTTCTGGCCAGCAAGCTATGGATAGACATCTTTGGGTAGGCTTTTCCCTCCTGATTTCATCCTTTCCTTTCTGGAACCTGGACACGATGCTTAGACTGGCAAATGCCATCTTGTGGTTGTGACTGTGAGCACAGGAAGTAGAGGCGTCCAGTTTCCTGACGACTTATGTGAGTGGTTCTACCAGCTCTAATCAACTGACCTGTGAGCTTCTTGTGAATTGAGAAGGATAAGAGACTGATGAAGTCACTTTGATGGGTATTATAGACTGAATTGTGTCCCTCCACAATTCATACATTGAAGCCCTAACCACCCACTAACTCAGAATGTGACTATATTTGGTGATAAAGGCCTTTAAAGAGATGAGTTTAAAATGAGGCTATTAGGTTGGGACTTAATCCAATCTGACTGGTGTCCATATAAGAAGAGGCTATTAGGACGCGGGAGAGAAAGGAGGGAGGTGTGTGCACACAGAAAAGACCATGTGACGACATAGTGAGAAAGTGCTATCTTCATGCCAAGGAGAGTGTCCAGAATAAAAAACAAAAATGTGTCGGCACCTTGATCTTGGATTTGCAGCTTCCAGAACTCTGAGAAAAAGCATTTCGCTCTTTTTTAATGTATGTATGTATGTATGTATGTATAGAATTCCCCAGGCAGGCTCCATGCTGTCAGCAAAGAGCCCTACGTGGGGGGACTCGATGTCACAAACTGTGAGATCATGACCTGAGCCAAAATCAAGAGACACTCAACCGACTGAGCACCCAGATGCCCCAACGTCTCTGTTACTGAAACCACCTAGTCTGTGGTATTTCATGTGGCAGCCCAAGCCCCTAATACAGGGGCGGGGGTGGGGGAGTTTCTTGTACAAGCGGCTGAAAGCAATCCTACTAATAGAGGAGCCAAAACAAATGGAAGTGTACCAGGACAAAGTAATTTAAACGATTTATTAGTTCTGCTATTTATTTTTTTGTAAATGCTCTCCCCATAGTACTCATGACATTATGTTTCCTTTAACTGCCACTGCCCTGCCCCCACCCAGCCACGCGTGTGTGCGCACACGCACACACACGCAGGCACACACACACATGCCCGCACACACGCCTACACACATACTGAGCTTCCTTGGGCTGAGGTTGCCTGTTTCTGTTTCCTCATTCACAGCACAATATTTGCACATAGCAGGTACTTTATACTTATTTGTATAATTAAGTATTTAAAAGAACGTACAGTTGACCCTTGAACAACGTCAAGTTAGAGGCGTCAGCTGGCTGAGCAGTTGAAAATTTGCTTATAATTTTGACTCCCAGTAAACTTTACTAATAGCCTACTGTTGACCAGAAGCCTTCCTGATAACACAGATAGTTGATTAAGATGTAATTAGTGTGTTAATATGTATAAATTATATGCTGTATTCTTACAGTAACGTGAGCTAGAGAAGAACATGTTATTAAAGAAATCATAAGGAAGAGAAAATACATTTACAGTCCTATATTGTATCTATTGAAAAAAAATCCACACATAAGTGGACCAGCAACAGTTCAAGCCCCTGTTATTCAAGGATCAATTGTACTTGGCATTATTTAGGAAAACAGAATGGTCAGATTAGAGTAATGATACAAAATATGTATGCTCTTTTTTATCATTTCTAAATAAGAGTTTTGGTATTTGAACATATATTCCTAGTTTCAAAAGGTGATTTTTGTCTTAAGTTGGTTTAGTTTACAGGGGATTTGTTTCCCTTGAACTTTCATGTCCATCCATTCATTTGTAAGCAGGGATTTAGATAAATCATATATTGCCTTTAGTCTATTGCTGTTATTTTTTCTGTATGAGTTTAACATGCTTCTTTAAGGAGTCATAGAGTTGAAGCATTTCATGTTAAATGAGCTTAAGTCATATCCCATAATTAGGAACTTGAAGCACTGCCTGATTTACAATTTGATAAATAATGCGTACTTATTGAATTTTGCTATCAATCTAAGTCCTGGGGTGAGCTTTTTTAAACAAAATAAAAATGGTTTTGGTTCATTTTTCTTTGCTTTTAACTTCTAACTGAGCTTTTAAGTCATCCAGGAGATACTTTAATTTCTTTTTAGGTAGTTGGTGCTTTCCTTTTCTAATATTATTTTGTGTAAAGAATAAGTATATGTGCACATGAGGTGTAATATAATGCTTTGCCTGATTTGGTGCTTTTTAGACTATATAATGCATTTTCTCAGTTAAGTCATGGAGAAATTTGACAGCTTAGATATGATATATTTTGTTTAGAATACTCTACCCAGAATTTGACATACTACAGTATTGAATGGGGTCAAGGTAATAATGTGTCTTGACTCCTTTTATATGTGCATGAAATTTCCGTGACCACGCAAATTGATCTGAACTTATTTGAATACACTAATTTTGAGCCCTTTGGCTCTTTCAAGCAATCATAACTTATTTGTAATTTTTAAATTAGATTTTTGCAGTAGCTAACACACAGTAGGCTCTTAAATGTATTGTACAATGAATTTGTAAGATGGGGACACCGACCATATGCTGTTATAATACTTCGCTTCCTTATTTCATGGGTTTGTGTGTCCTATTTTAGATTTGTATGCATTCTGCTGTTTCTAAAATTGGTAGCTAAGCAATGCATTTTTTAACATTAATTATCGAGTTTTGTCTTACTCTTAAATTTTTTGTGGTTGCATGAGGCAGCACAGTGAACATCCATCTAACCTGGTGACCCCCACTTTCCTGGGTTCAAATTATATTGACCTTAACTGTAACCTTGACATTTAGGAGACTTGCCTAGACCTTGAAAGTGTAAAGCCCAGTGTGATTATAAATGCCTGTTTCTATAATGTGCTCAATTATGCAACAAAAATAATCCAGAAAAATTGTCGGGATACTTAAACATTTTATATAGGGATTGGCCTTGTACAGCACAGACTGACCTATAAGAAAGAGTTCATTTTCTGAAGAATCCTTCGCCAAACTAAAGGTTAGGTTTATAGTCTTGAGACTGTGACTCTTTGGTTATTATAATCACAACATCTGGAGGAATGTCTGTTTCTCCCTTTGAACATAATGGTATGCGTATGCTTTTTTTTTTTTTTTGGATGTTATAAAATGTGTCTATTGCAGAACTCGTTTTATAGTATGAGGTTGTTTGAATTAAATTGTCATTGAAATTTTTACCCTGTCTGCTTTACTCAGTTAGACCATATGACCTTATGGAGAGCCAGGCAAAGGCAACATGACAGAAGAAAAAGTGATTATCTGAAACTCATTTTATCTAGATTAAAAAGGATATATTTTATAGCTGAGGACATCTCATAGAAAATATCTTTGCAGAGTTACTCTCTCAAGTATAGCATCAACGTATGGGAAGAAAACCAACATTTTTCAAGTGCCTAGTAAAGGTTGGGCATTCCACCAGATGCTTCCATTTGGACGTAATTCATCGGGGAGACCATTTCACAGAATGGTTGTGCCTGGAGTATTGTGGGTCCCAGCTCTGTCAGAGTATCCTTGGGCGAGTTACTGACCTCCTCCGCATTGTCGCTTTTTACATGAATCCTGTGAGATAGGTGGTGATATCCCCATTCTATAGAAAAGAAAACTGAGGCCCATTGAAGTGATTTTGTTCGGAGCCACACAGCTAGCAAGTTGCAGTGCTTGAATCTGGTGCCAGGACCTGCTCAAGATGCCACTCCCTCTCTCCCATTCCATGCCCGCACCTCTCCAAAGCTGTGTCTTTGTGTGGCTGCTGAGTTGATGGTTTCAATGAGGTAGGCTGGTTGCTTTCGTGTTGAATGAGCTTAGACTAGAAGTACTGGTTATAAGAAGGCTCAGAAAAGGGAACTGGGAGAAGGGACTTGTAGCTGGTCATTCCCCTAGCTGGCTAAGTGGCCTTGAGCAAATCACCTGTCTCACTTTTCCTTATCTCATAAGTGAAGGGTTTAGGCTTATAGAACTTTCAGATTGACCCTTGTATCATTGTGAACTATTCCTCTTTGTCTCTGGTAAGACTTCTTGTGTTAAAGTCCGTTTGTCAGTATAGTCAGTTCAGCTGTCTTTTGCTTACTTTTTGAATGCGTGGTGTCACTTTTTCCTTTCTTCTGTCCTATTTGTGTGTTTCTATTTAAAGTGTTTCTCTCTGTTGGGTGAGTATAGTTGATTCTTGCTTTATTATTATTAATATCATTATTATTATTACTACTGTTTTTTTCCATTCTGACAGTCTGCCATTTGAATGGAGTGTTTAGTCCATTATGTTTAAAGGAGCTGTCGAGGGGCACCTGGGTGCCTCAGTCGGTTAAGCGTACGACTTCTGCTAAGGTCATGATCTCATGGTTCGTGGGTTTGAGCCCTGCGTCAGGCTCTGTGCTGACAGCTAGCTCAGAGCCTGGAACCTGTTTTGGATTCTGTGTCTCCCTCTGTCTCTGACCCTCCCCGGTACACACTGTCTCTCTCTCTCAGAAATTTAAAAAAATAAATAAATAAAATAAAAAAAATAAAGGGGCTGTTGATATAGCTATACTCTGGAGATAAAGTTCTAAGTGGTATATTACATTTGCATCTTGATTTTCTGTATATTCTCAGTTTTCCTTCTAATTCAACTTTATGAAAAAAATCTTGTATAGATTGGATACTTTTTAGTATAATTGGTTTGTTGCACGGGTCACACTTAGTGATATACAAGCAGAAAGCAGTTTTATTCTTCTCCCACCTTGATGTTGGATGTTATTTTTGGCAGATTTCATAGCTGTTGAGTCATTTTGTGTGAAGTATTGAAACCACCTAATTTTTGAAATTTAGAAAACTGTGTTGATAATATGAATCAAAACTTCCATTTTCCCGGCTAACATACAGCTTCTCTCCTTTTCCATCCTTGGGGCTGACCACAGGCTTGGTGATCATCAGTGAGGAAGAAAGGTCATTTCTGGTCTAATTCTCTTCTCTGTTCTTCTCTCTACCCAGGGTCTCTGGCCCCTCCATAGTTGGCTGGGGGCAGAGAAGGGGTTTAAGACTGTTGCACTTAGCTGGTGCTGTTTGTTTTCATGGCCAGCTCATCCCCATACACATCGTGATGGGTTTTTATGGAACTCTCACACAGGTTCATTGACACCATGCCATTACTGGATGTGGGCATTGCAACTCTTGGGTAACCACGGATAGTCTTCAGCTCCTGTGCTCCACTGGTATATCACTGGAGCATCTCTGAGCTCTCATCCAGGCAGCCTGTTGGGATGCAGATTTTTTAGGATCACTCAAACCTCACTACCGTGTGTGGTATCCGTTTGGTCTATAGGAAGACTCATGTGTCAGCACCATCAAGCTCTGAAGTGTAGTCCATTTCCTCTTTTGTTGAGACTCCGTTGCCTTCCTCTACCACTGAAGGTGGCATCTGCCAGGTCCCCGTGTTTCCAGGCTTCACGCACGGCCCACAGAACAGGCTAGCAGTTTCTGCACAGAGGTAAGCATTCAGCCCAGGGAGAGAATATCAGCCTCTCTCCTGGCAGGTTGCCCCAGTGTGTGAGGGATTGTTGTAGGCAGTTGGTCTGAGCTGCTGGGGAAGGAAAGGGAACCAACTCTTTTGTTCTTGAGAATTCTTTCTGAAGAAGTGTCTTCCACAACACAAGTTCTTCTCATATGGGGACTCTGGAGGGTAACCTCTGGACTGGTGTGGTATGTGGAGCAAGTTCTTGGTCATGTGAAGGAAACTCCTCACCTATTGTCTTTAGCATTGAGACTTCAGCTGAAAATTTGAAACATTAAGATACTTCCTCTTCTACTTCTGTTTAAAAGAATTTGAAAATTATTGGCTCTACAGCAAAATGCACAGATAAGTGTTATACTTTCAGTTACATTTATAACTTGTGAACTACCACACTTTATAATCATCTCCCTTTACAGTAATGAGAAATACTAAGTATAAAATAAATGCTTAATGAATTTTCTCATGGTAATTACAGGATATTGATCTCTGGGGAAAGTAAGGATGACCAATACAGTAAGAGGAATGAGGTTTCAAATCTGTAACACTTTTTGCTAATTTGGTTAGCAAATTTGGTCACTTAAATGGAAAAAAATTATAATCCAAAACTATTGTTACCTTTTGTTTTTGTTCATGGTTTCGTTTGCTGTGCAAAAGCTTTTTTGTTTGGTGTAGTCCCAACAGTTTTTTTGTATTTCTCCTGGCCTGAGGGGACTTATCCATAAATATGTTGATAAGAGTAGTATTTTTATAGATTACTGCCTATGTTTTCTTTCAGAAGTTTTATGGTTTTAGGTCTTGTATTTAAGTCTTTAATCCATTTTGAGTTTATTTTTGTGTATGGTATAAGAAAGTGGTCCAGTTTCATTCTTCTTGCCGCTGTCCTGTTTTCCCAGTACCATTTATTGCAAAGACTTGTTTTTCCCCCATTGTATATTCTTGCCTTTTTTGTCATAGATTAATTGATTATATATGTGTGAATTTATTTCTGGGCTCTGTTTTGTTCCATTGATGTATGTGTCTGTTTTTATGCCAGTACCATACTGTTTTGATTACTACAGATTTGTAGTATCTCATGAAATGTATGATTGTGATACCTCCAGCTTTGTTCTTTCCGAAAATTGCTTTGGCTATTTGAGGTCTTCTGTGGTTCCATACAAATTTTAGGATTATTTTTTTCTAGTTTTGTGAAAAATGCTGTTGTATTTTGATAGGAGTTGCATTGAATCTGTAGATTGCTTTGGGGAATGTGGATATTTTAATGATATCAATTCTTCCAGTCTATGAGCGTGGTATACCTTTCCATTTGTTTGTATCATCTTCAGTTTCTTTTATCAATGTCTTGTAGTTGGTCAGGCTGGCCAAAGCAGGTGAAAACTGAAACTGGGTTGACAGGCACCTGTGGTGGAAATCTCTAATCAGCTTAGATCATATATGTATATTTATATATTTTACATATATTACATGTACATATCATACATATACATATATATGTAATATGTGTATATGTATATATGTGTAGGCGAATGTTTATTTAATGTGTATGTATACATATACATAAACATATGTATTTATAGTCCTGATATAGCTGTCAGAGAAAGTAATGACATGTGATGGAGTTACTTCAACTATATTTTAAGAGTTGGCAATGAATGAATAGCACTGATAAAGGAGAAAGGTTTGGAACAAGAAACAGGTAATTCTCCTAATTTTTGGAGCAGATACAGGTAAATATAAAATGTATTCATCAGTCTTTTGATCAGCTTATCTTGAAGTAGAAAATAATCTCAAAACATTTAATATGCTTTTGTACTAGGGTCTGCAGGTTACAGTTTGATGAAGTCATTTTAAAGGTATAGATTTAATTTTTACTGGAATTAATTACCAATATATTTTCAAAATCTATTAACATGTATCGTTTATTACACAATAGTGATTTATCTGATAAAAAGATCTAAATAGGTACTGTCTAATGCTTACAAAATAACCTTGAAGCTTATGAAAGTTATGCATGATCAGGCTAAAAAGAGAGTAACTGAAAAGCACAAAGAAGGCAGAAAAGTGCTCTTAATCTAATCATAAACAGGTAAACCATTAGATGCCAGAATGAGAAACCCCAGATTGCTTTTTGTTTATTGATACATTTTTTTTCTATGACATAAAAAAATTGGTCTTTTCTTAGTAGAACTTCCTTTGATTTATATTTAATCAGCTCACTTATTTTTCTGTTAAAGACTAGTAAGAATTCCCTTTCATGGCAAGACTTTATACGTGGGAAGCTATACCCAAGATTGTATCCAATATAATCAGAAATCTGCTAAATATAACTTTCAAACTTTATTTGTAGAGTTTGATGTAATTTTCTAAGCCTTAGTCAGTTGTTAAGAATTACTTTAAGGTGCAGAAAAAGAAATAAAGAAAGTGAGCTGGTGCATAAGAAAAGAGGGATTGTAGCACTTAAGACTGTTTTTAGTTCTAGCCCTGGAAACTACTTTTAGCAGTTAATTTAATGTGGACCTCAATATTTCATTTTGTAAATGGGGCAGTGTCTGATTGTGGGGCCAAATACAAAGGGGAATATAACTGCTCTTGGCCTGTTTTGGGGGGGATTGCTTTAAGCAAGATAAGCATTCATGAAGGAGTCCTAATGTGACAGAAAGCTTGGAGTTTTAAGCCAGATATAAAAGAAATTTTGTACAGAGTTATACTTCAATTATTACCAGACACTGCCTTTGTAAAACTGACTTCATTATCCTGTTTTTTTCATTATGAAGCTTGTCTATTAAAATCATTAGCCTTTGATGAAGAGTGAATACTTAAAATTTTTTTTAACATTTATTTATTTTTGAGAGAGAGAAGAGACAGAGAGAGCGCGAGCCTGAGCGTGTGTGGAGGGGGGAGCAGAGAGGAGACAGATAATCCCAAACAGGCTCTGCGCTGTGAACACAGAACCCGATTTGGGGCTCGAACCCAGGAACTGTGAGATCATGACCTAAGTTAAAATGAAGAGTTGGCCACCCAACTGACTGAGCCACCTGGTGCCCCAAGAGTGAATACTTAAAAAAAAATAACTTTACAGAAGAAAAACTGAGTGCTGTAGAGTTATTTACTTGAGAATACTGTTTTTTTCTGTGTCAGAGGGAAGAATTGAAAGGGATTAGCTTAAAAATAAAAAGAGTATGTTTGTCCTTTTAAAGATAAGCCAGCCATTATTGGAAAAAGATTCAGCATGCTTATACTAAATCATGACTTTTCCCCCCAAAAATCTATGTATGGAAAAAATGTTAAATATACATAATAACTAATAAAAAGGGAGAGGAAAAAATGGAAATGTACTTTATCACATAACTATTTCAATTGAAGTTTTTTTAAAAAATGGATAGAAATCCATTTCTATCTGTCTTAATAGAAATCGTGACTTATAAAATACTCTGTATTGTTTAAAAATCAGTAGAAATGTTAACCTGAAATGGCAGAACAGAGAAGCTCTTTCGTTTCATGCACTGTGGTTTACTTTTCCATCTATGCACATATATCATAGACTGTGCACATATTCTGGGAAAGTAATTGCCAACTGTTTCGGGGGTGGTGAGTCTATTTCTTTTCCATCAGAATTTATGAAGTTGTTAAATTGGAGTCATAACAGTTTATTTCATTAAGATGTTTACTGGATAAATATTTTCACTAAATTTTCATCAACTTTGAGGAGGAATTATTTATTTAATAAAAAGTGTTAGGAGTCTATTGCAAAATTCACCCATTTAAAAAATTCTTTCTGCAGTAGATTCCCTCCTCCCCCCTCCCTTTGGTTCAAATGAGCCTATTACTTTAACTGCTTCAATATATCTGATATCTTGGATGCACAGAAACAGTAGGTTTTATTTGTAAGCCCACCTGCCACCCAGTCTCTAAGATCTTGGGGCCATGTGATCTGTAAGGTATCCTGGAAAATGTGGTTCATGTGTGTACCCTATGTGGGTGGGGATGGGGAGCTATTTATTTCTGAGAGAAACTGGAGTCATAGACTCCTGGGTTTATTTTGCATCATATCTAGGTCATATAAACACCTAGTAGCTTGTTTTTAATATGCTGTATATGTATATAAATTTGGTAATTCCTTATAGCTATAAGATGAGCTAGAGAAAGTCACTATCTGTGTCATGCCAAACCACGTCAGATTTCTGACATGGACAGGAAATAATTGTGCTTGAGGTTACAGTGGACCCTTACTTACCCTGCATGTGCTTTTGAGGCCATAAACTGAAGATTCTTGTGACTGTTACCCCAGCTAATGTGTACAATTTATAAACAATATTTTAGTAAAGACCAAAGAGAGGAAGCAATGTGGTACAGCAGAAAAGTGAGAGCTGACCTTTTTTGGGTTTGAATATCAAGTCTGCCTTTTACTAGATACGTGGCCTTAGGTAAGCTCCCTAGGTCCCTATGAACTTGTCCCCATCTGAATGGGGAGCCCCCAGTAACTAACTGGTGGGTTGTGAAAGTTATGAAATAGTGGATGCAAAGTGTCACATTGCCTGGCTTATCTGGCTATTTCTTGAGTGTCATTCTTTTATTTCTCCAAACATTTGCTATTAGATATGTCATGTTGGGTCAGTTGAACAGTTCATGCAACTCACTGTATTTCTAGAAGTGATGTTCACAATTTTTTTTAAATAAGGATTTCATACTTTTCATAAAGTCTCTTGGTAATCTGTGGTTTTGCCCATTCATTTGATATTTGTCAGTACTTGTTACATGCCAGCTTTCCTCAGCTCTAGGAGTTTATGTTTTATCAAGAGAGATTAATCTAAGAGAAAGGACTAGAATTTCTAAGTGCATCGCTAAGGCCCCGTGGAAGCACAGAGTAGGGGCATTGGAATCAGGACACAGGGCAGCCCTTAAGCCCTCAAGATGCATCGTCTTGTTCCTGTTTTCTATTTTTTAGAGATGTTTCTTTTCTGATATTGAATTTAGTTAACCATACCTCTAAATAGTTCCTTTCCTTTGTTGAGACACACATATTTTGAAGATAGTCTTTAGGTAGAGCATTTTCCATTTCTTGATCAGTGGACTAGTATTATTCTCTTTTTTGGCTTTCTTTCTTTCTTTCTTTCTTTCTTTCTTTCTTTCTCTCTTTCTCTCTTTCTCTCTTTCTCTCTTTCTCTCTTTCTCTCTTTCTTTCTCTTCCTCCCTTCCTCCCTGACATGAGAGCGAGGTGGTCCATAGGAGGGCACTGTGGCTTGGTGGAATAACATGGCCTGTTGTTTGCTGATGATTTTTCTCATGACTGCTCCCCCTCAAGCTTGTTGCCTTTTAGTATAAAGTGTGCTTTTAATGAGTGGAAACTGTTAATGAGTCAGCGATACTTACGTGACTGTTATTGGATACTTGTGCGGAACATCAGTCCGTGGAAGTGGGAGCTGCTTTGAGAATATAGCACGGGATGGGGGGCAGTGAATCATATTTCATGTTAGAATATTTTTGGCTATGAATTACAGAAAATGGCAACTTGAACCAGCAGAGGTTTTTCATGCCTAACACGAAATGCCAGTTTAGGAAACTAAGCATTTTGGGCAGGTGTAGCATCTCAGCAGAGCTACCAGAGAACCAAGTTCTTTCTCCCTTTCTTCCTACTCTGTTTTTGGTCTGCCTTTTGTTCTTGTGGTTGTGAGATGGCTCTACACCTCTTAGTAACTATTCACAGGAAAGAGGGAAGGGAATGGGTTCATATAATGAGAACAGACTTTGCCAGAGCACTTTCTTTTGCATCTCTTGATCAAAACTGAGTCACATGGCTACCCTGAGCTGCAAGGGAGTCTGGGGCAAAAAGCATTTTAGCCTGGCATGTTGCTGCCTATAGGAAGATTAAGGTTATGCATGTCAGTTAGACAAATAGCCTTAACTGCTATAGCTGAGGATTTTATTTTTGTCATTTCTCATGACCTTAGGTTGAGATTTCACAGTTTGGTAAGTATTAGTTGCCACCTCATTACTGCATTTATTTGACAATTATCTACTAAATACATAACTAAATGTTATTCCTAGTTAAATAAAATATGAAAAATATCTGAATATGGATGTAAGCTAGTGGAAGTTTCTCTTAGCCTATCTGGTAAACTGCTGGAACTATGATGTTTCAAATTGAAAAGTGCATTTTGTTTAGCTAACCTCCATCATTCTTCTTGTTCATAATTATTACCCACACACTCCCTTCTCTAACCCTTGATCATTTTGCTGATAAATTTCAAAACTTGCCTCATAAGGCCCGAGTTGCTCTGGGTTTCCCATAATACTCCCTTTTCCAGCTTTTATGTGCTTATCCATTAAGTCAGACAAATTTCCTTTTCAGAATTTGGCATTGTTTCTTTATTGGAAAGGAAGCAGATTGTTTTAGGCCAGGAAAACTTAAAAAAAAAAAAAAAGAAAGAAAGAAAACCATCAGCTTCTTTAAAAAAGAAAAAAAAAAAGATCAAATCTCATCTTAGGATTTAGTGTTGGTCTTGTGCTGTTCTGTTCAGAGGGAACCAAAGTTTGTTATTGCCCCTGGTTCATCTTTGAGGAAGGCTTGATAAATAAAGCTTTACACATGTTTTTTTCCCAAACTATGACATAAATCCTGCTTTTTAATTTATGTCCTGTGTCAGATTTTCAGTAGTGGTGTCTGGCAGGGTCAGTAAGTCAAACACTGAGGCTGTAACGATGATTTTACTTGGTGTGTGAGTTTCTCTGCTTATTGTGAAAGCTGTGCACTACCCTCATATGACCTCTCCTGGTTGCTTCCAAATTCTAGCCAAATGAGTGGTGAGTGGCATAAAAGTGCCCATCTTTTGGCTGTTCCCCAGGAACAGATCACTCAGCTACATCAGTGGATTGCAGATCTGATAGTTTATATCTGAAATCCCAAAATATACACCAATAGAGTCTCCCTCTCTCTCTTTCTCTTTTAATGAACCCCTCTTGGATCTCATATTTACAAAGATTTTATTTAGTTCATGGAATAGATTGCATTGATATTTATTATAGGTCATCCATTTTCCTACTTCTGTTAATCAAAGGTGAATTTAACGAGCAACATTTTCTGGCAATCCTGAGAAAAGTGATGCTTCTGTGTTTCTGTCACTTAATTGAAAGCAGAGATACTTGAAATAATAAAAAAATAAGGAAGCTTATGGTAGGTAAGTACATGCTTGTTATTTGGCTTTTGAAATATTTGAAGCCTTGAAGAAGGCTTCAAGGCCATTATTACTTCATTTATAAAACCATAACTGTAGGCTGTTCATTTTTTCTAGTGTGGTATTTAATTTAAACTTTTTTTTGCTTATTTTCCCTTTTTGATAAAGGGTGTTTGGAAAATAGGAAGATTGTGATATTTATGCTCTGTGCATTTCTCTTTGTCATATTTTCACACATAACTTTAATTAGATGACCATCTTTTAACTTTTTGTTATGGAAATTTTAATTATAAAAGTAGAGCAAATATTACAATGAACCTTCATGTATTCTTCACTGAACTACCACAGACTCACCAACGCTTTTTTGATCTGTTACCTCAACTTGTCCACAACCCTGACTGGATTGTTTCAGAGCAAATCCTAGGTATCTTCTTGTTTCTGGATGACTATTTATTTATTTATTTATTTATTTATTTAAGAGAGCATGCATGAGCAGGGGGCGGAGACAGAGGGAGAAGGAGAAAGAATCTCAAGTAGGCTCCTTGTTGGCACAGACCATGAGATCATGCCCTAAAGCTGAAATCAAGAGTCGGACACTTAACTGGCCAAGCCACCCAGGTGCCTCTGGATGGCCAGTTGTGAACTGAAAATCTATGAGGAGCTCCGTACCAATTGTTACTGGGCCATAGATTACCATTTGGCTCTGCCTGTGCATGTTGAACCATGTTTCAGAATCAGTCATCATTTGTCCTGGCATTTTGTTGTTGTCAGCAGAGTTTACCTGCACCTTAGGTAATTTCCCAAAACAGAACGGGCAGCTGTTACCCTAACTGTCCTGTGTTGGCAGTGAGAGAGCCCAAGTAATGCTGGTTCTAAAGTAAAGACAGGCAGGAGAGATGAGGCCCTAGATGCTGGCTGACTTTGGGGAGTCCATGTAGGGACTTGGTGTTGCATCGAAGGAGAGAAGTTCTGGAGCTAAGTGTGACCAACATGGTCATACTCAGGAAGGCTATATGCAGGTATGAATGTGGTTACAGGAGTCACACACGTTTTAGTAAGATATTGGGAGAATTTCTTACTTTAAAGGGGGCTTTTATTGTCTGAAAAGAAGGTGACAAGTGGAATAAGCCCAGTCTAATCTAGGGAGTCTCCATCCAGTGTGTATGTGTGAGTGATTCCATTTACTCTGGAGTGTGATCTCTGTGAATTAAACACATTGGCAGTCATTTCAATTTCTTGGAGTTCTTTTGGATTAGAAATTGTGGTCATTATTTTTCAAAAACTCTCCACATCATTATCCCCACTGGTCAGTTTAATTGCTTTACACATGGTCTCTACCGTACCAGGGTCAGAGTCACAATTACATTCGTGTGGACATGATTCCATCGGCTGTTTTAATTTGATTTGGTAGAAACAGTTTATAGGAGTAGATAATTAACTTACATTAGACTATAAACCATTTACTTATTTGGACTTGAGTATATAAAGTGAAAATATTGGAATACTTTAATCTTTGCCAAGAAGTAATTTTGAAGAGAAAGATCATATTTAGTATTTATTAGGAACTAGCAGGTTTTGTATGTCAGTTATTTATTGAAAATAATAAATGTAAAATGAAATCAGAGATATCTTATTTTGATTTAGTTTCCCTTACATACTTTTCATGATCCAAAAGTTTTAGCTAAGAAATACAGAGCCTATAAATATGGCTTATTAGCTTGGACAATAAAAAGTATACAACAGGAGGAAACAGCTGCTTATAATTCTGTTACCTATGCAGGCTGTTAACACTTCTTCACCTCATTTCCCCCCTGGAGAAATAGAAACAGGAGTGGAATTTTATACATTTACTTCATGGAATGAAAGTATTGAGTATATGCCGTTGGGATAGATGGAAATAAATAATTCTAATTTTGAAAAATTCCTATTTTTATCTATATCCATTTGATTTTATTCATTTGCTTCTCAGAAATCAAATCATTGGAACATGAATCTTTAAAATATTTCACTTAGAAATGAAGAAATATTTTAAGTCTAACTTGAAGGATTTCCATTTGTTTAGTATTACAAATGAAGGTATAACATGAGGAAATTACAGTGCTATGGTCTTAAAAGCTCACCTTTGTTACTTTCTGTTATTAGTGGATGGTCTTTCTTTTCCACCCCAAGGAAGAGACGGCTACTCTATGATACGGAATCCTGAAACGTGATCTTCCTTAAAACAGTAGGCGTGTGTGCTTTTTAAAATTAATTTGTGATTTTAGAAAAATTGTTATCTTGAGTAAATTACCAAACCAAGACTACTTAATCAAGAAGCAGTTTTTATGCTGCTAATGCATGCGATTGTGGATTGAATTAAAACCTCAGATTCAGCTTTCTAAATTCAATACTGAAGTTTCCCAGTCTTTTTAAAGCATGACTGTTTGGAATGAATTGTTGATGTCTCTAGCAGTCAGTGCACTTGAAGTGTACTCAGTGAATGTCTTTCCGGAGATCCATTTTAAAAATGGAAATAGATTAATTTCAGCCTATTTTGATGAACTATGTTCCTCTTGTTTTCAGTGGGTGACTTCATTCTAGGAAGCCCAGTGTTTGGAAGTATAAACTTCCACAGGTCTGTGGCTTAATCTGTCATATCTTATGTTTTCTTCTGTGAGATTTCTTTTTAGAGTGTGGATTGTGATTTGCATGGTACTGTGTTAGACCTTGATCTCCTTTGAAGCTAGAATAATAATTGGGCTCAACTGCAGCATAAATAATGTATATTACACATCTTGATACTTTATAGCTGTAATGATGTTGTGGGCATTCTTAGATTTATGGAGCTTTTGTAATCTACGGAGTCTCCAAGAGGTTTCTAGATTTCATGGGCTGAGCTCCAAGCCTAGCAGTTGCTTCTGTTTTCATCAAATACCTTTTCCTCTGTGGCCCAACATCAGCTGGCTCCCCTGTTTTAGAGGTTCTCAGGAGAGTGGTATGTCCTGAGAGGTCCTTGGAGACATGAATTATGATGGGGTGTGATGGGGCTGTCACCTCAAACCACAGGATCTCTTCACAGGTTTTGAGATGTTCCAAGATCACAGAATTGAACCTGACTTTGTGCCGTTATCCTGCTATGTCAGCTTCCTCTCCAGTTGTAAGATTTTAGCTCTTAGGTCATCTCTGAGCAGAGAGGTTATAGTGTGGAAACATTTCTCCCAATTTTACAATCACAGACTTGTGGTGTTAATGGGGTCCTCTTCGTTTTTCCATCTGCTTCACAGAAGTGACTTTTCATCTTCAGGGGCACGTGAGTGGCTCAGTCAGTTAAGTGTCTGTCTCTTGATTTAGACTCAGGTCATGATCTCATAGTTTGTGAATTCGAGCTCCACATTGGGCTCTGGGCTGTCAGCTTGGGATTGTCTCCCTCTCTCCCTCTCTCTCTGCCCCTCTCCTGGTTGCTCTCTTACACTCTCTCTCTCAAAGATAAATAAATAAGAGCACCTGGATGGCTCAGTTGGTTAAGCATTCAACTTCCACTAAGGTCATGATTTCATGGTTTGTGAATTCAAGCCCTGAATCGGGCTCTGTGTGGACTCTGTGCTGACAGTTTGGAACCTGGAACCTGCTTCAGATTCTGTGACTCCCTCTCTCTGTGTCCCTCCCTTGCTCATGTTCTGTCTTTCTCTCTCAAAAATAAAATAAAGGAAAACATTTAAACAAAAAGATAAATAAGCTTAAAAAACAAAAGTCACTTTTCACCTCCAGCTTAAAATGAGCTTGTCCAGAACATGGCCAGCTTCAGTCTGGGAACCACCCAGTAAATGTTTGCTTTAAATTTTTTCCCTCAAATTATTTCTTCAGAGTTTGGTTTCCAAGTTGACATAAGAAACGAGTTAATCAGAGAGTGAGCATATTTTTGACAAAATGATGATAGGAAGAGAGCTGATGAACATCATATAACTGTTGAGTTATAACCGTGCACTCTTAGGAAATTCAAATTGTAAGACCTTGATCTTCTTTGAAGCTTACATAACGATTGAACTTAAGTACAGTGTACATAATCTATATTGTACATCTGCTACCAGATAGGCCCTGAAAATATTTGACTTCCAAGCATTAGGAAACTTACTGTTTCTCATTCTCCAATATGAATCCAAAGCTCCTCTTGTGAACAGAGGCCCTCATTTGGCCAACATATCATCACAGATCTGAGGGCCATTTAGGGATGTGCCTTTAGAAGAAAGAGGTCTGCTACCCTATGTGAGTCATGGACCCCAGGAGTCTGTGGGATATTGCAAGATGTCCTAGAATCTATGGTAATGTCAAGGATTGCTCATGTATTAAAGAAATCACCATCTCCTCTGTTTATATTTGACAACTCTATTTACAAAGCTGCTACCGTGATGAAGAAATATGCATGAATATAAAGTATTACTGACTTAAGAGGAGCTTTTTACTCTAACAGGTTTTTTTTAATAGGAGTTAAAGCACCACTCTTATAAATGGTTAATAACGTGTTTTGACATGAAAAATGGGCCACCGTAATCAGAGACATTGAGAAATATTGTTCTAGAACATAGTGAAGGTACCTAAATCAGGGTAGGATTGAGCCCATGATCTAACCAAAATAGAGCCAGAATGAATGTTCTTCAATAGTTATGGGAAAGAAATATCCACATTTTTTTTAAGGATATTAGATCAGGTTACTTAGGGCAGTGGATTGATTAGACACTACCAGAAAAGCTAGTCCACACTTTCCAGTATGATAGCCAAAAGTCACATGTGGTTATTTAAACCCAAATTTAATTTATCTGTCTATCCATCTATCCATCCATCCATCCATTCATCCACCCATCCACCCATCCGTCTGTCTGTCTGTTTTCAATGAGGGCTTGAACTTACGATCCTGAGTTGAGATCAAGATTGAATTCCCAACCAACTGAGCCATCCAGGTGTCCTAAACGTAAATTTTAATTAAGAAAATTAAAAATGGAATTCATCATTCACACTAGTCAGAGTTCATATGCTCAGTGGCCACGTGTGGCAAGAGGCTACCTCTGGACAGCGCAGAGCTAGAACCTCTCCATCTTCACAGGAAGTTCATTAGGCGTTGTACTTGTGTTGCTTTGCCCATGAGGTCCTGCCACTGAATAACACAAAGCCTGGCTTGCCTCATAGAATCTTGGGGATTTTACAGACATGAATTCCCTAGTGCACAACTGGAAAAGAAACTTGTTTTCCCCATAATCTTTTTCCAGTTCTCTCTCTCTCTCATGACTGCTCCTATCCCATGACAACCAGCAGGGGTCTGTGTGCATTTGATTTGTTAACATTTTATTGTGTCTGGAATAGACCTTTGTCACCACTGCAGCTGCCTGGCATCTGAATCCTTTTCCTGAATTTGGGGGAATCCATCATTGTGTGAAGCTGGGTGGGTGAGAGTACCCTGTTCTTCCTGATTTCCCAAAGAGAAACGCCCGTGTTTGTGTTTTTTGGGCCTTCTGCCAGCTAGCAGAAGCACAGGACTTAAGGTGTACCAAACCTGGGACTGTACCTCTAGCTTCAGTGAAAAGTCAGTGAGGCAGAAGGTGCTTTAGAGTCCTGCCCATCCCTGGTACAGTCAGCAGCCCCAGGGGCTGTGGACAGAGCCAGCTGTGGTGACCAGGGCCAGTGGCTTTGGTGGTAGGTGTGACAGAATCGACTGTGGAGCACGAAAGAGAAATCAGGAAAACAGCTTTCCTACATATGTAAGTAGCCGAGAGTAGTTTCACCTATTCAGCTGATATTCTCCTCTGCCTGGGAATATTGATAACAGGTTAACTAAAGAGCATCCAGCGAACCAGAAATCAGTGATTGTGTAAATTAGCCACAACATAAGTAAGATACTCTGATATTTGTTTATGGAATAAAATACTTTCACCATCCTTAAATCAAAGAATACATATATAAGAATGATGGACACCTCACTTTGGATTCGTAATGGGACAGCTCCTTTTTATTATTTTTGGTAGAGATTGGTGTTTGTAATTCTTGTTTCTTTACACTGAGAATCTAATCAAAACTGTTGTCTGTGAAAATCACATTTTTGATTCTTGCCAGCTAGGTCACTTGGCCTGTTTTACTTGTTTTCCAGAATAAGTAGACTGTGGCATGTTGTTTTACGTTGTGTTTGAGCGTATAGTCTGTTCCTCTTGTGTGCTGCTTCCCCACTTTGATGCACACAGCAGCTGTGTGACCATCTGTGTCAACATGGGTGTCAGAACTGGGACAAGGCTTCTACACCCCATGCTCTACGTTTGTTCTTCTGCTTGGCTGGAGATGACCATGAACTGTAGTGGATGGCGGGCGAGACAGGACTGAGGAGATCAGGTCTACATTGTTGTGTGAAGGAGGGCTCTTCCCCAGCCAGGAATACCCACATATTCTTGAATAGAAAATCTTTTTTTTTTTTTTACAATGTTTTATTTATTTCTCGGAGAGAGAGAGAGAGAGACAGCGTGAGCAGGGGAGGGTCAGAGAGAGAGGGAGTCACAGACTGAAACAGGCTCCAGGCTCTGAGCTGGCAGTCAGCACAGAGCCCGACGCGGGGCTTGAACCCACGAACCGTGAGATCATGACCTAAGCGAAAGTCGGACGCTTAACCGACTAAGCCACCCAGGCGCCCCATAGAAAATCTTTTTTTAAAAACTTTCTTAAATGTTTTATGTATTTCTGAGAGAGAGAGAGAGAGAGAGAGAGAGAAGAGAGAGACAGACAGTGTGAACAGGGGAGGGTCAGAGAGAGAGGGAGACACAGAATCTGAAGCAGGCTGCAGGCTCTGAGCTAGCTGTCAGCACAGAGCCCGACATGGGGCTCGAACCCACGAACCGTGAGATCATGACCTAAGCCGAAGTGGGATGGTTAACCAACTGAGCCACCCAGGCACCCCTTGAATAGAAAATCTTTGATGGCAACATGTGTAGTCTTTCCCAGTAACAACTGTATGCAACAGAAGAAGGAGCATAAATTATGTGAGCATGAGAGAGAGAGAGAGAGAGAGAAAATTAAACAACTGTTGTGTTGAGACTTTGTATATATTTGGATCTGTTTGTTACAAAAGCTGACCTTGTATGCCCTCATTCAGCACATAAATCTTGTCATTTCTTCTTATCAGTTAATTAACTGACACTTTTTGTTGTTAGTTGCCCTTTGTTTGGAACCTGCCTCTCCACTGAACTATTAGCATAGGTTATATACGTAGTTATGACAAGATTGTGAATGAAGGTAGGGCACATATTTCCCCACATTGCCTCCTATTGCTTACAGGTAGACCTAAGAGCTAGAGGAGAGCTTAATGCTTCATTGGAAAAACAATTTGCCAGTTTCGTAAAATGTAGATTCAGCATTTTGAGTGACAATTTTAGCCATGAGGATTGTGGTGCCTGAGTATCCAAGTTCAGTGACTAATTTTTGCTTCATTAATGTGTGGGAAATCTTTTATTCATTTATTTATTTTTGAAAGAGACAGAGACAGAAAGAGAGGAGACAGTGTGAGAGTGGGGGTTGCAGAGAGAGAGAGAACGCATCTCAAGCAGGCTCCATGCTGTCAGTACAGAGCCTGATGTGGGGCTTGAACCCATGAATTGTGAGATCATGACCTGAGACAAATCAAGAGTTGGATGCTTAACTAACTGATTGAGCCATGCAGGTGCCCTGGTAGACAATTTTTGACGGTCTTATTAGAAAGCATTTTCAGGCTTAATGGTTTCAGGTAGGCTGTAGAGACAGAAGGTAGAAAGGATGCTCTGAAATTATCTTAATGTGCTACTTATTCAAAAGTTTCAAATGTGGTGGTTCAAGAGATTATCCGCTTTGTGTCTGGCATGACGTGTGAATGATTGGTGGGCGGAGATGAGGTATTAGGGATTTAATGTTTCTGTATTGTAGTTTACTGTGTATTAACTAATAAAATTTTCCTCTTCTAAACTGTGGAAACAGCAGCTGTGTACTTGTGAGATTATTAATGGAGGTTTTATGCATGCTGATATGTTTGAAATGTTTTGAGTCCTTTGGAGGAAAAGTGCTTAATAAACACAAATAACTACTGATATTAACAGTTCATTTCTGTTGACTTAAGTACATGGCCATTTTTTTTCTCTTAATGATGCCAGAGCATCTTAGAAGCAGTATGTAGTAGCTTGAACAAAGTAGAAGACATTTTTAGTGTCAGCACTAAGCAACCTGTGACAGTTGATTTAATCTCTCCTGCCATAGTCTTTACTGCTGAAAGGCGCTGTTCGGCAGGATTCTTATGAACAAAGTAAAAGGTTTGAACAGAAGAGCCACGTGGCTGTCACTTCTGCCTAAATTATGAAGGTGATGATATTTAAGTCTAAGACTGTTCCTGTAGGAACCCCACAAACTCATGCCTGTTGCTTCCACTCTCTTTAAACTGTACCCCCCACCCCATACTTCTGAATGCATCGGCGCGTACTCTGTGCGGTAATATGGACTGTATCTCAAACTTTTGGTCTTCTATCCCTGTATACTCTTAAAAATCAAGAGGGTCTTGAACAGCTGTACTTTATGTGACTTATATCATAATTATTTGTCATATGAGAAAGGAAAAAGAGGACACTTAAACATATTCTGTATCAATTAATTTTAAGTAATAAACCCATCGCATGTTAACATAAAATATTTCTAAAACGGAAAATTAATCACATTTTTCTAAAACAAGATAAGTTTGATAAGAAGAATGGCACTGTTTTGTATTTTCATAAACCTCTCATTTCTGGCTTAGTACCTGGACTCTCTTACTTCTGTGGTCAGTCAACTGAGATTTCAAGGATGACAAGGTCTCTGTAAACCTCCACCTCGTGACAGAGTGGGAATGAACAAAGAAAAATAATGTCGTAGGATTGTGATGAAAGTACTTTTGGCCTCTGGCTCCCCTGAAATGGCGGTAGGCGCCATGCTTTGGGAGCTGCCGCTGTGCACGTAATCCCAGCAGCCTGTCTTGAGACTATCTCCTCTTTTGTCACATTTGCTGCTTTGTACCAGAAACATCCCCATCCAGTGAGCGTGGTTATAGTAAGAAAGCAACGATGAGGACAAAAACAGTGTGTAATTTAATAAACCATTCTCTCTTGCTTTCATGTACAGAAAGCTGCATCACCGAATGACCCAAATAGAAGCATTTGAAATACCAGTACGTACATCTACCTAGATTTCTTCAACTGAGAGGCATCCCTAAGTATTGAAAATTAGGGTTATGGTCCTTTAGGTTTGTGATGAGATGGTGGGCTGTGCTCCAATGTTAGTAAATATATTTGTTGGACACAGTGACGTCTATATAGGAAATCAGTGGCATACAACCAGAAGTAATTATTTATTTATTTCTTTATTGCAGTGACTTAACAGTTGTATTCTGTTGTTTATTACAATAAATATTTCTGGCCTGCATGTTTGGAGGTTGGCTGGGGTTTGAATGACCTACACTAGGCTCCACTGGGCTCGGCTCCAAGCCGCGGGTTGGATTGAGGATTGCTCCTTCTATCTTTCTCCTGAGACTTGAATGTGGCATGGTCTTCTGCCATGGTAGAACTGTAAAGACCAAGTAGAAACTTGCAGTGTCTCTTAAGGCCTGTCCTTGGAGATGACCCAGTATCACGTCAAGCTCACATACCATTGATAAAGCAAATTGTGTGGCCTAGCTCAATATCAATATGTGGCAGGAAAATACACTCTTCCAGCAGAGAATGTGGGGGTGGTTAGAGAGAGGAAATCTCTAACTGTTGGCTTACACATATTCTAATTCACTACAATGTACACTTCTAAATTATTAGTAAATACCTATTTTTACTTTGTTCTTTTTTTTTTAAAGGTTTTTGTTTGTTTGTTTTGTTTTATTTTTTATTTTACTTTAGAGGGTGCTAGCAGGGGAGAGGGGCAGAAAGAGAGAAGACAGAATCCCAAGCAGGCTTAATGCTCAGTGCAGAGCCAGTGTGGGGCTTGATCCCTTGACCCTGGGATCATGACCTGAGCCAAAATCAAGACCCAGTCACTCAGCTGATGAGCCACTCAGGTACTCCTACCTGGTTAATTCTTCTTTTTTAAAAAATGTTTATTTTTGAGAGAGAGAGAGAGAGAGAGAGAGAGCGAGCCTGTGAGTGGGGGAGGGTCAGAGAGAGAAGGGAACAGAAGATCCTAAGTGGTCTCTGCACAGACAGCAGCGAGCCCGATGTGGGTTTCAAACTCATAAACCACGAGATCATGACCTGAGTTGAAGCTGAATGCTCAACCAACTGAGCCACCTAGGTGCCTCCCTGCCCAACCCCTCCCCCCCCCCGTTTAATTCTTAATCAGAAAAATAACTCAGGGGTTAAATTTTAATTTTAGGATGCCATCTTCCTATCGATTGTGTCTTCATATCTCACTGGTGTCTCGCCCCCTACCTTTTGTCACAGTTAACTTTTCAAGTTGTTCTTCATGCCATTGATCAGAACTATTGTGAGAGCCAGTAAATTGGTCTCTATCCTAGTTACTGTTGCTGTGCAACAAACCACCCTAAACTAAGTGCTGAAAACAACAGCAACCTTGAATCTGCCATTAGGGCAGGGTTCAGCAGAGAAGGGTTGTCTCTGCTTCTTGTGGCAAATGCTGGGACGTTGCTAGGCACTGGGGGATCCACTTCTGAGATGATTTAGTCACATACGGCAAGTGGAGCTGATTGTAGGTGGGGAACTAAGGACCAGGAGCCTCAGATTATCTCCGTGTAGGCTTTCCACAGACTGCTTGAGCTGCCTTAGGGCATGGTGGCTAGTGAGTGTCTCAAGAGACAGGATGTGAAAAATGTCAGTTTCTTTCTCTTTTCTAAGTTTTTATTTAAATTCCAGCTAGTTAACATACAGTGTAATATTAGTTTCAGGTGTACAATATAGTGGTTCAGCACTTACATATACCACCTGGAGCTCATTACAAACACACACTTTGATCCTCATCACTTATGTAATCCATCCCTCCACCCACCTCCTCTCTGGTAACTGTCAGTTTGCTTTCTATAGATGAGAGACTCTTGAATGCTGACAAAAACTGTGGACTGATGGATGTGTGTGGGGGGGGATGGGCATGGAGGAGGGCACTTGTGTGGATGAGCACTGGGTGTTATGTGGAAACCAATTTGACAATAAACTATTTGTAAAAAAAAAAAAAGAATGTCCCTGATAAAGCAGTAAAATTAATGTGATTAACTAACTACTGAAAAAAAAAAGAAAAGAGTCTGCTTCTTGGTTTTTTTTTTCCCCTTTGCTCATTTGCTTTGTTTGTTAAATTCCACATGTGAGTGAAATCCTATAGTATTTGTATTTCTCTGACTGACTTATTTCTCTTAGCATAATCCTCTCTTGCTCCATTCATATCATTGCAAATGACAAGATTTCATTCTTTTTTTTTATGGCTCAGTAATATTTTTATGGTTCAATAATAGTGTGTGTGTGTGTGTCTATGGAAATAACTCAAGTGTCCATCAACTAATAATGGATAAAGAAAAAGTGGTATATAAATATACACACAATGGACACTTGGGTTATTTTCATAACTTGGCTATTGTAGGTAATGTTGCTATGAACATCAGAGTGGATGCATCCCTTTGAATTAGTATTTCTGTATTCTCTGGGTACATACCTAGTAGTGCAATTGCTGGATTGTAGGGTAATTCTATTTTTAACTGTTTGAGGAATGTCCATACTGTTTTTTAGAGTGACTACACCAATTTGTATTACAACCAGTGCATGAGGGTTCCCCAGAAAGGTGCCAGTTTCTTAAGGTTTGGGCCTGAGAACAGGTCCAATGTCACTTCTCCTGGATTTTATCAGTCGAGCAGTCACAAAGTCTCAGTGCAAGCAGAGGGGACATAGACCTCACCTCTCGGTGGGAGGCATCTTAAAGAATTTTGGGCCTATGTTTTAAAACTGTTATACTCAATCTGGCTTAGTTCTTCTCAGCTCCAAATTGCCCTGTATTTGCATCCTGCCTCCAGATTCATCTTCCTAAGGCATAGCTTTATTTGTGCCATAGCTCACCATTTTCTACGAAACAAGAAGCAAATTAATCTTGTATTCAGAATAATCCACTTATCACCCTTTAGTATTCCCTGTCCTCCAGCCAAGCTTTGTCTGGGCTTTTTCTCCTTTTGCCTTTGATCATATGGCATTTTTTTCCCTCTCTTTTTAGAATATTATCCCTCTGATCTTTTCACATCCTGGCATTCTGTGCTTAAAATAAGTGCTATCTTCTCACAAAGTTTTCCTTAAGCTCTCCATTATTCTCTAATATGTCTTTCTGCATTCTTCCACAGTACATTTTAACTTTTAGAGACCTCTCTGTTTCTGTCTTACAGAAGAATATATGCATGTGTATGTGTTCTATTTAAAAAAATGTTTTTAATGTTTATTTTGAGAAAGAGAGAGAGAGAATCTGAAGTCCCTAGGCTCTGAGCTGTCAGCACAGAGCTCGACATGGGGTTCGAACTCGGAAACCGCACGATCATGACCTAAGCCGAAGACGGACACCTAACCGACTGAGCCACTCAGGCACCCCTATGTGTTTTATATACTCTAGTAGATTTTATGTTGTACAGAGGAGCTTCATGTTTTTATATATTAATTTTCAGTTGTACCAGTATTTTGAGATATGTTTAACTGCTTGCTTTTTTTTTTTTAAATGAATGAATTGAAAGTATGAACGGAATTAACAGAGTATGTTTAGATTCACATGAAAATCTGCTAAAATAGCACTATGTTGTTGAGGTTGCTGGCTGGCTACAAAATAAGTAAAAAATAGATTGATGAATTAATTATAACATGAATGTTAGGAAAGCATTATTGAAGAAAAGATTCCACTTATAATTATGGAGTCATGGTATAGAAGTTGGGAGCAACTTCCCTAGACATCTGAGGGACTAAGTGAAGAAAGCTAGAAAAGTCAATTGTAGGACATAAAATCAATTTCAAATAAGTGGAGAAAGATAGTTTGTTCTTGGGAAACAAGTTTCACTACAAGAATGTAAAATTTCCAATTTTGCTTAATTAAAGCACAAACATGATACAATCCCTATCAAAACTGGGGAACCTGCCAAAATCATTCTGAATTTTATCTGGAAGAATGAACCTATAATACTCTCTCAGAATTATAAGAAATCTTAAACAAGATACTTGCCATCTCAAATATTAAAGAATAATAGAAGTTGGTGATGATTGAACAGAAGTATTGACACAAGAATATATCAATGAACAAAATACAGAGTCTATAGGCAAGTATATATGGTAACTTAGTAAGTGATAGGGTTGGCATTTCAGATTGGAAGGAAAAAGATAAATTATTCAGCAAAAGGTGTTGGGACACCTACCTAGTCATCTGGAAAAATGAAGCAGAGTCCCTACCAGACAACTCATGTGAAAATAATTCTAGAGGATAAAAATGATAAATGTAAAAGGTAAGCTATAAATGTATGTGCATAATATATGAATCGATATTTTTACAGTCTTATGGTGACAAGGGAATCTGTAAGTAGAAAATATGAAGGAAAGTTAAAAAAAAAACTATACACATTTTAAGTCTTAAATGTATAGTGGAAAACCATCTAATCCACGAAACTTGTTTGCATAACACAGGATCAACAACAGGCTGATGTCCCTAATATACAAAGTGCTCTTACCAAAAGCTCTTAACAATTTTATCAATAAGAGGAATGTCTTGGGTGCCTGGGTGGCTCAGTCGGTTGAGCATCCTACTTCCACTCAGATCATGATCTCACAGTTCGTGGGTTCAAGCCTCATGTCAGGCTCTGTACTGACAACTCAGACCCTGGACCCTGCTTCAGATTCTGTGTCTCCCTCTCTTTCTGCCCCTCCCTTGCTCATACTCTGTCTCTCTCCCTCTCTCTCTCTCTCAAAAATAAACAAACATAAAAAAAGATGAATGTCTTCATAGAATTGTGGGGGAAAATGTAAACAGGTAATTTGTCGGGGCACCTGGGTGGTTCAGTGGGTTGAGCATCTAACTCTTGATTTCAGCCCAGGTCATGATTCCGGGGTTGTGGGATCGAGCCCCACATCCAACTCCACGCTAAGGGTGGAGTCTACCTGAGATTCTCTCTCTCCCCCAGCCACTCTCCTGATCACCTGCTCTTTCTCTGTCTCTAAAAAACAAAACAAAACAAAAAATAGGTAATTCATAAAATAATGAATTTTTTCATTATATGCCAGCAAACATGAAAAGGTGTGTTAACCTGCTAGCTATCAAAAGTGCAAATTAAGGGGTGCCTGGGTGGCTCATTCGGGTGAGCATCCAACTTTGTTTCAAGTCATAATCTCACACTTTGGGTTCCAGCCCTGCGTCGGGCTCTGTGCTGACAGCTCAGAGCCTGGAGCCTGCTTCAGATTCTGTCTGCCTCTCTCTCTGCCACCCCCCAGCTTGCACTGTGTCTGTCTCTCTCTTTCTCTCAAAAATAAATAAACATAATAAAAAATGCAGATTAAATCAACCATGGTATATCTCTGTAACCAAAATGATGAAAATAAAACAAAAACAAACGAAACATGTCTGCAGTTGGTAATGGTGTAGGGAAGTAAGTACTATAGATTTTCTCAAACTGAGCTGAAGGACCATATTCCTCCAGTCTGCTTTTGGCTGATATATTTGTAAAATACAGTAAAAATAAATAGCAAAAAAAAAAAAAAGAAAATGAGAAATGTACAAAATAAGCTCTCAAATATATTCTAGATATAAAATGTTTATCAGATATAAAATTATTCTGTCAAATTTCTGTAAAAGTTTCTAAGTGTTTACTCTCAGTTTCTGAACCTGTCTTCTGGGCCAGTAATGAACGTTTGCAGTCTAGTACCATTTGGTGGACCATGCTTTGAGAAGTGCTGCTTTTGGGTACTAATGGAGTGTATCTTGGTTCAGAATTTCTGAAGGGAAGATTGGCATTATGTATAGATTTTAAATGGGCAAACTGTTCTGTTTCTAGAAATTTATTGTAAAGCTATAGTTAGATAGTTGTGTAAGATTATTCAGACACTGAGAAAGGTGGAATATCAGTATTCAGTATAGTAATGGTTAATTATGGTACAGTCAAGACTGTGGAGTATAGTATAGTCATGATAAATAAGTAAGCAAATGTTGTATATTCAATTTTTTTTTTTTACTGTAGAAAGTTTAAATATATGTAGGAAGAATAGTATAAAGAATCCCCATACAAGGGTGCCTGGGTGGCTGAGTCCATTAGGCTCTCACTTAGGCTCAGGTCATAATCTTGTGGTTCTTGAGTGCAAGCCCCTTGTCCGGCTTTGTGCAGACAGCTCAGATCCTGGAGCCTGCTTCAGATTTTGTGTCTCCCCCTCTCTCTGCCCCTCCCCACTTGTTCTCTCTCTTTCTCTCTCAAAAATAAATAAAATATTAAAAAGGAAAAAAGAATCTCCATACAACCATCACCCAGCTTCAACTATTATCCACTCATGACCAAATTTGTCTCTAGTCCTTTGCATTAGATGTGTATTTACTTATGTGGAAAGATGATCGTGGCCTTTTGTAAAAAAAAAAAGTAATAGGTTATAGAGGAGCATTTTTTTCACTCACTTAACAGTTATTGATTGCATCTCTACCTCAGGAATGGCACGGTTCTAGGAGCTGGCACTTCACAAGTGGCTAAAAGGAGATTAAAAACTCAGCTTGACGCTTACATTTTTGTAAGGAAGACAGGACAATAAAGTATCAAAATTACAGTATATAGTTACCAGTCATTGTTCCAGAGAAAGATCAAGCAGTGAAAGGGAATTGGGAGCATAGGGGTGCTGTAGTCTTAGGAAGGATGCACAGAGAATGCCTCCCTGAGAAGGTGGTCTTTGAGTCAAGACCCTAAGTTGCTAAGATGGAGACATGCGACTGTCTTCAGGGAGACATCCGTGGGCTGTTGGGGGTGGGGATGGCAAATGCAAACACCCTAAAGCAGAAGTGAGCATTGTGTATGTGAGGAAGAGCAGGGGAGGCCCTGTGACTATGGCAGAAGTGAGCTTTGTGTACCTGAGGAAGAGTGAGGGGTGGGGGGTAGCCCTGTGACTAAGGCGGAAGTGGGCCTTGTGTACGTGAGGAAGAGTAGGAGGGGACCCCTGTGACTTGATTGAGCTGGAGTATGGGGACCCCAGGGCAGAAGCAATGGGGGAGACTGTGAAGGGTCTTATGGACCCCTGTGAACACATTTGGCTCCCACTCTGAGTGAAACGGGGAGCCACTGGAGAGATTTGGACCCAGAATCAATATGATGTTGCTTATATTTTCAAACACTCACTTTGGCTGCTGAATTGAGAATAGACTGTAAGGCGGCAAGTCCAGAAGGAAGAAAATCAGATAGCAGGTTATTGTGACAGCCAGAAAGGACATGGATGATACTAATTTGGATGAAGGTGAGAAGGCTAGAAATGGTTTGAAGGGGTCAGATTTTGATCTGTTTTGGAGGGAGGATCAGTCAGTAGGATGGCTCTGCTCAGGGATTCCACACAGGGTATGAGAAAGGGAGAGATGGTAAGGGTGAGTCTAAGGTTTGGGGCCTGGACACCTGGAAGGGTGGAGTTGCTGTTTACTAGAAGGGGGAAGACTGCATCACCAGGGGTTTGAGAATGAGGACGGTCAGGAGTTGGTTTTGGACTTGTTAAATTTGAGACTCCCATTAGATATCCGAGTGAAGATGTCCCGCAGACAGTTGGATGTAAGGGTCTGGAATTCAGGGAGCGATCTGGGCTGAAGGTGTGTACACGTGGGAGGTGTGAGTCTGGGTGAGGTCACTAAAGAAGCGAATGTTTGTGGAAGGCTGAGAGGTCTGAGGGCTGAGCCCAAGGCCGTTCACCCTTAAGGGCAGGGAGGTGAGGAGGAATCAATATTAGCAATCAGGGAGAGAGCTAAGGAAGTTGAAGGAAAGGTAGGGGCGTGGGGTTATCCTGGAAGCCAGCTGACAAATGTTGCTAGGCTAGAGGAGTAAACAGAGGGCTGTCAAAGAGGAGACAGATTTGACCGAACAGAGAGCTCAGAGGGAAGTCTGACCCACGGGGTTTGCAGGCTTGGATTCCTCAGTGGTGTGCGAATTGTGAAGCACGGAGATGATGAGGATGAAGATACTAATTATTGTCATCTTAAGAATTCAAAGGGAACAGTGTCTTCTCATTGCTTTGTCAGGAATGTCAGACATCTACCCTGCCATTAAAATGGAATATAGCAGCCAAAAAAGGAAAGCAAGAAAAAGAAACGAAAATTACTGAAAGACAGCTTTTCCGTGTCCTGTCAGATAGTTTAAATTAATTATAAAGCTGGTTGATGCAGATGCAGCTGCCCAGTGTTGGATGACGCGTTAGTGAGGAACAACCCTGGGGAAAAGCCTGGTGAGAAAGTGAAGTCAATTGAGTGAGAGAGAAAGAATAGGAAAAACACGGAAAACCCGTGTTCAGGATCAGGAATGCAGGTAAAGTTTGTTGAGTCTCCAGGAATAAAATGACAGACACATAGTAGCCGCTTTTAACAATAGCTTTAGCCTGAATAGGCTTGAGAATGTGTACATTCTTTAAGGATGAGTCGTTTTCCTGATCCTTCAAATGATATACCATGATCCCCTTAAGGGCAAAGGGGTGGACCCGTGTCTCGGAGGCCCTATTTCCATAAGTGTGCATCAGATGCCGCCCCTATAGGAGTGACCATAGTTGTGCCAGGGTATCTTCTCTTGGCGTTGATTTGATAAAAAGCTATCCCATTTTTGGTACCTTGCTCTAGAGAATATTGGTATAAATATTAAAACTTTAAAATATAATTTTAGTAGTTGCCCTATTTAGAAAGAAATCTCACCATTTCCTCTTGCAGGGAATTCACGCGGGGTCTGAATGCACAAGTTTGAGAAATGAAATGATTTTTTTTTTTTTTGGGTAGTGGGCTCAAATGATTGCTGCTTGATTTAATAGACATTTTGAACTTCTCCGAAAACCACACACAATACACATATTCCAGTATTCCAGTGCTTATCAAATATGAAATCTGTGTTCAGGTAAAATAATAGGAGGTTTTTTCCCGGCATTAGCTAAGAGTTATTTGGAAAACAGGCAGAACAAGTTAAAGTGTAAGCCTGATAGAGCAAAGGGAAAGATGTGTGTGCCAGGCACAGATGGAGTAAGTTCATTCTCACATAAATATGATCTCTTTGTTCTTCTGGGCCAAGATAACCAGTCACTGTCTTAGTTGACTCAGGGAGTTTTCAGTTAATGCTTCCAAAACCTTAGTCTACTGGAAACCGTCAGGGGCTTGATGTTGCCCTAGTCAGCAATGACCCTCAGTGGGCTAGCTACCCAATTTAGGTCTCCATGATGGGTGGGGAAGGGTAGGTTCACTGCTTTCTTCCAGGTGTTAGGTTCTGTGCATCTACTGTTCACATTTGTGGACAAATTTCAACAGAGAAGCTTAGCAGTGTTTCTGTTATTAATAAACAGATATGTTACTCACCAGAACTCAACCCTTTCTGTAGTGTGTTAATTTGTAGAACATTCTGAAACCCAGCATAGAAAACAAAGGCACTGTCAAGGCTAATATACGGTCTTTCATCTATTTTGTTTGGAATTGTATTTTTTTAATTTGCAATAAAAATTATAGTTGAAAATATGGAAAATACATATCTGATTGAAAAAAATTTATACTGATTAGCATTTCTTTCTTTTTCTTTTTAAAAAAATTTTTTAAATAGTTTATTGTCAAGTTGGTTTCCATATGACACCCAGTGCTCATCCCCACAAGTGCCTTCCCCCATGCCCATCACCCCCTTCCCTCTCCCCCACCCCCCCTCAGCCCTCAGTTTGTTCTCGGCATTCAAGAGTCTCTCATGGTTTGCCTCCCTCCCTCTCCC
>NW_027551557.1:3180601-3196202 GCF_008692635.1 Crocuta crocuta
CCCTCTCCCCCACTATTTTTCCCCTTCTTCTCCCCTATGGTCCTCCGTTAAGTTCCTCCTAATCCTCCTATACGTGCAAACATATGGTATCTGTCCTTCTCTGCCTGACTTATTTCGCTCAGCATAACACCCTCAAGTTCCATCCATGTTGCTACGCTGGCCAGATTTCATTCTTTCTCATTGCCATGTAGTATTCCATTGTATAGATAAACTGCATCTTCTTGATCCATTTGGCAGTTGATGGACACTTAGGCTCTTTCCATGTTTTGGCTATTGTTGAGAGTGCTTGATTAACATTTATTTAGACAAAATTTGGATTTTTAAAAAAAGTTCAAGCCCTTCCTTCCTTCCTTCCTTCCTTCCTTCCTTCCTTCCTTCCTTCCTTCCTTCCTTTCTTCACTACACCTAGCATGGGGCTCACACTCAACAATCCCAAGATAAAGAGTTGCATGCTCTTCAGACTGAGCCAGCCAGGTGTCCTAAAACTTGGATCTTTAAAATAAGGGATTTAAACCTCTTTCCATTCATACAGGCATTATGGTCTCAGATACATAGAAATATCTCTCGAGCTATGATTTCTCTTCTATTTACACTGTGTTTTGTGGGGGAAAATAAAGAGACTGAACAGTGTTTAGATTATCTCTACACGTTTAACATTTCTCGCAGAGCCTGCATGTAATGGTTGGCATCTGAGAGAATAAACAGGAAATTAGAGAGGCAGAGGTTCTCCTTCATCTTTTGCCAGGGCTGGACTCCTTGCTTCATTTATTTTCATAGGACACCCGAAATCTGAGAACAGTATTTAAGCTGACCGCATTTCTTTTATAGCTGGTTTACACGTGGCAATCCACAGATTGCCAGATCTTTCTACTTTCCTCCACATTAGTATATTGACATTTGAAGAACCGAATGTACTTTTTATCAATGAGTAGTTTTTAAAAAATTCTTTTAAAAAGTTTATTAATTTTGAGAGAGAGCATGAGAGTGCAAGCAAGAGGGGGAGGGGCAGAGAGAGAGAGAGGGATAGAGAGAATCCCAAGCAGCCTCCTCACTGTCAGTGCAGAGCCAGATGTGGGGTTGGAATCCATGACCCATGAGATCATGACTTGAGCCAAAACCAAGAGTTGGATGCTTAACCATCTGAGCCCCCAGGCACCCAATGAATAGTTTAAAATAAAAAAACTTGAATAGTGTGGCACTTTAATCATTCTAAAACTACATTCTTTTTTCAGATGATGAAAGTTATAGATGTTGTTACAGAAAATTTGGAAAATTATTATAATCTGAAATCCTATAACCCATAGATCCCCACTGTTAGTATTTTACTGTCATTCTCTTTAGATCTATTTATATTCTTTTTTAAACTTTTATTTATTTAAGTAATCTCTACACCCCACGTGGGACTTGAACTCATGACCCCAAGATCAAGAGTTGCATGCTCTTCTGACTGAGCCAGCCAGGTGCCCCCAATCTACCTGTATTCTTTAAGTTCTTGGTTTAACACTGTTTCCCAGTGGAGCTGGTAAGAACATTAATGGGTGTTCCAGGGTGGGAAATAAAAGCTTTCCATGGTCACATATATGTGGTAAATGGCAGGTTGAATAATGTTAGACTTAGCTTTGTCACAGACGCCCTCCTCAGGGATGGGCGTTCTCAGGACTCCTGCCTACCTGACAAGGACATCTGGTATACCTCTGGAAGAACTGCTAGACATAGGCCTGCTCTGATGGCACACCCACTAACATTGCACTGGAGTGTCCTACAGACAGTAGTGCATATTACATTCTGTTTTTGTTGGTTTCGTAAGATCGAGTTCTCATGCTTTTGCAACCTGCTTTTTCCACTTAACATATTATGAATGCTTTGCACTTTACAAAAGATTTTTCTAAAAATTCCTTTCCATCTTTGATAGTTTTCAAAATGTTCCATTTATAAAAGTCCTGTGTATAAAGCCGGTGCCTGACGCAGGCGACAGATGATTTCAGCCCTTGGTGATCATCTTTAAAAATTTTTTTAATGTTTTATTTCTTTCCGAGAGAGAGAAAGACACCGTGAGCAGGGGAGGGTCAGGAAGAGAGGGAGACACAGAATCTGAAACAGGCTCCAGGCTCTGAGCTGTCAGCACAGAGCCCAGCATGGGGCTCGAACCCATGAACCGTGAGATCATGACCTGAGCTGAGTCGGATGCCTAACCAACTGAGCCACCCAGGCGCCCCCTCTTGGTAGTCATCTTGAACGATTCTGAGGCATAAAATGTTTACACTCGGTTCTGCCTTTTGCCCACCTGTTCCAATAAATCTTTAATTTTGGAAAACTGCTGTTAAAGCTTGTGGATTCACTGCTAACTGTTGGCTTTGGAAAGGCCTGACAAAAAGAGGCTGCCTCTAATGCAAAGGGCTCATTTTCTCTTGTTGGTGGGCAGTTCATTTAGGAATAGAGTGTTTTATTTATTGTATTGCAAAAATAACCTCTTCGAGAAGAATAGCCTCCAAGTAACTCCCACATACTGGATTTTCTTTGGTATAATAATGATTACGTTGATCTAGAATATTTATTGTCTTCCCAAAGTATTTTTTCCACTATAAAGTAGAAATGTACATTTAGTGTTTCTTAAAGCCTGCTAATGAGGAGTGTTACTGGTACCCTCATGGTTGATTATCTAAAATATTTTTCTAAAATTAAAGGCAGACATGTTTTTGCCTAGAATTTAAATCAAATGAAAAATGGTTCTTTATTCTGGATATTCCCTTCAGCTATTTTTTATTTCCTTTATCACAAAAATATCCTTGAATCTGAGCTGAGTCCTTATGACCGTTTTTATCATCTAGTTGGAAATTTAAGAATCTAAGGAGAAACGTATTTATCTTTCAAAACGTGTTTATCTTATGAACAAGAGTTTAGTTAAGTTTTGGAGACCTGTTGAAACAGATGCCTTACTCTTTATTGGTTGTCTGAGTCTGATTGATAACCATCAGTTCGTTCACCACAGACAGCGCACAGTTTAAATATTATAAATTATGTCGTGAAGCCCTTTCTTTTATAAACAGCAAATCTGGGCCAGCCCTGGAACATATTCATGGACTGTTCCCCTATGCAATTCCTGGGCAAGTGCATCGCTTTTAAAGACTGGAGCTGAAAAGCATAATGTGTACTTTTGGCATGGGGACTCCTTATAGAGAGTATGCAAATTTCCCCAAGAAAAACTGAATTTGTATGCAAAAGCTCTCACCATAATTATAATGATTTCCTCCTCCCCCCCTCCCCCCCTTTTTAAAATTCAGTTTCTCAGCGTGCTAAGTATAAGGTTTTCCCCTTCCCACCAAGGCAAGCCTTGCCGAAGAAATTGACCACTGGAAAACCTCCTGCCGGTCTCTCAAGCAGCTAATGTGAGACATTGTAAGGTTTGAAATGCAGCGATGTCAGGGGCAGGCCTCGTGGTCCCACGAGCCTTGAATATCATTTATGTGAGCGTCAAGGGGCGATCCAGTGGTCCAAAGGCTTATACTTAGAAGAAAAGTCAATGGACTCATTAGGGGGGAAAAGAAAAAAGTTTGGTAATCGTTTTCTTTTTTCTGAGGGCTGTGCTTACATAGTTTGAATTGTAATAAAAATTAAAATGCCTGAAATGTTTCAGAGTTGCAGTCCTCTGCTGCTTTAGCTCACGGGCACCTCCCAAAATGTTTCCTCAGATAGCAACACAAAACGCTGGCAGCCCCCCAAGAGAACATTCTTTGGGGACCTCATGGCAGCTGGGAAATGGAACTTTGCATTCTGGTTTTGTAGGCAGGATGGAGTCCTCATTCTAAGGTTGCTTTCTGTCTTCCATGTAAAGTGTACAATTTTATTATTTTTTTCAGATATGTTATAGGTGGGACATTCAAATACACAACTTTATCTTGGTTGCGAAATACAGGGAATGGGTCTACTGGAGGAAGATCACATATTACTGGAGGCACTTCCCTTTTGTGGATTATTCATTCGCTAATAACCAAAATTGTTAAAATACATTTTGTTTTCTTAATAACTCATTACTAAATTGCTAAATGAGCTAATACACCAAATTGCTATAATAATATGAAACAGAATGAAGATTCCATTTGTTTCTGAACACTTGATTCAGTGTCCCTGGGTCATTACCAATATCGTATTAATGGAAGGTTCTAGTTGTTGTGTGTTCCCGCCAATAGAATGGCACACAACCCAAGTCAGGCGGATATCCGCAGCATTGTGTGGCATGCGCAGGATAGAAAGGGCAGGAACTGAATCAGACTCGCAGCATGACTTCTGGAGATGTGATGTCTAACTGGAGGGACACACTTATGCTGGAGGCACGCATTTCTAGCAAGATCATTTGGGCTCGACACAGGACCGTGCTGAAAACGGTGTTCAGACGGGTATTGCAGATGCAAGGAGCAGAGAATAAAGAGGATAACCGTGGCTGAGCTTTGAGCTAGGCAGTGGCTGATTTGTGGAGTATTTGAAGGAGAAGTTAGAAAAGCTGATTAGAGGTGAGAGGAGAGGAGGATTATAGGAGAGCATTAGAGGTGAGAATGAGTATTGAGCATGTCGAGAGGGTAGCAATAGTTCGCCTCAGCTCATTCGTTACACGGAGAGTTAAGTGCGAAATACCAAAATTGAAGCTCCTTTCCAGCTCTGAGCCCACCCCCCCACCCCCCAAATATTCTTCTATTCAGCAAGGAATTGAGCAATGAATCTAATTCGAGATTGGTTAGAGGAGGAAGAATATCAAGTTCTGTTTGTGCATCACAGGGAGAAGCAGCTTAGAGCAGTNTATAGATAAACTGCATCTTCTTGATCCATTTGGCAGTTGATGGACACTTAGGCTCTTTCCATGTTTTGGCTATTGTTGAGAGTGCTTGATTAACATTTATTTAGACAAAATTTGGATTTTTAAAAAAAGTTCAAGCCCTTCCTTCCTTCCTTCCTTCCTTCCTTCCTTCCTTCCTTCCTTCCTTCCTTCCTTTCTTCACTACACCTAGCATGGGGCTCACACTCAACAATCCCAAGATAAAGAGTTGCATGCTCTTCAGACTGAGCCAGCCAGGTGTCCTAAAACTTGGATCTTTAAAATAAGGGATTTAAACCTCTTTCCATTCATACAGGCATTATGGTCTCAGATACATAGAAATATCTCTCGAGCTATGATTTCTCTTCTATTTACACTGTGTTTTGTGGGGGAAAATAAAGAGACTGAACAGTGTTTAGATTATCTCTACACGTTTAACATTTCTCGCAGAGCCTGCATGTAATGGTTGGCATCTGAGAGAATAAACAGGAAATTAGAGAGGCAGAGGTTCTCCTTCATCTTTTGCCAGGGCTGGACTCCTTGCTTCATTTATTTTCATAGGACACCCGAAATCTGAGAACAGTATTTAAGCTGACCGCATTTCTTTTATAGCTGGTTTACACGTGGCAATCCACAGATTGCCAGATCTTTCTACTTTCCTCCACATTAGTATATTGACATTTGAAGAACCGAATGTACTTTTTATCAATGAGTAGTTTTTAAAAAATTCTTTTAAAAAGTTTATTAATTTTGAGAGAGAGCATGAGAGTGCAAGCAAGAGGGGGAGGGGCAGAGAGAGAGAGAGGGATAGAGAGAATCCCAAGCAGCCTCCTCACTGTCAGTGCAGAGCCAGATGTGGGGTTGGAATCCATGACCCATGAGATCATGACTTGAGCCAAAACCAAGAGTTGGATGCTTAACCATCTGAGCCCCCAGGCACCCAATGAATAGTTTAAAATAAAAAAACTTGAATAGTGTGGCACTTTAATCATTCTAAAACTACATTCTTTTTTCAGATGATGAAAGTTATAGATGTTGTTACAGAAAATTTGGAAAATTATTATAATCTGAAATCCTATAACCCATAGATCCCCACTGTTAGTATTTTACTGTCATTCTCTTTAGATCTATTTATATTCTTTTTTAAACTTTTATTTATTTAAGTAATCTCTACACCCCACGTGGGACTTGAACTCATGACCCCAAGATCAAGAGTTGCATGCTCTTCTGACTGAGCCAGCCAGGTGCCCCCAATCTACCTGTATTCTTTAAGTTCTTGGTTTAACACTGTTTCCCAGTGGAGCTGGTAAGAACATTAATGGGTGTTCCAGGGTGGGAAATAAAAGCTTTCCATGGTCACATATATGTGGTAAATGGCAGGTTGAATAATGTTAGACTTAGCTTTGTCACAGACGCCCTCCTCAGGGATGGGCGTTCTCAGGACTCCTGCCTACCTGACAAGGACATCTGGTATACCTCTGGAAGAACTGCTAGACATAGGCCTGCTCTGATGGCACACCCACTAACATTGCACTGGAGTGTCCTACAGACAGTAGTGCATATTACATTCTGTTTTTGTTGGTTTCGTAAGATCGAGTTCTCATGCTTTTGCAACCTGCTTTTTCCACTTAACATATTATGAATGCTTTGCACTTTACAAAAGATTTTTCTAAAAATTCCTTTCCATCTTTGATAGTTTTCAAAATGTTCCATTTATAAAAGTCCTGTGTATAAAGCCGGTGCCTGACGCAGGCGACAGATGATTTCAGCCCTTGGTGATCATCTTTAAAAATTTTTTTAATGTTTTATTTCTTTCCGAGAGAAAGACACCGTGAGCAGGGGAGGGTCAGGAAGAGAGGGAGACACAGAATCTGAAACAGGCTCCAGGCTCTGAGCTGTCAGCACAGAGCCCAGCATGGGGCTCGAACCCATGAACCGTGAGATCATGACCTGAGCTGAGTCGGATGCCTAACCAACTGAGCCACCCAGGCGCCCCCTCTTGGTAGTCATCTTGAACGATTCTGAGGCATAAAATGTTTACACTCGGTTCTGCCTTTTGCCCACCTGTTCCAATAAATCTTTAATTTTGGAAAACTGCTGTTAAAGCTTGTGGATTCACTGCTAACTGTTGGCTTTGGAAAGGCCTGACAAAAAGAGGCTGCCTCTAATGCAAAGGGCTCATTTTCTCTTGTTGGTGGGCAGTTCATTTAGGAATAGAGTGTTTTATTTATTGTATTGCAAAAATAACCTCTTCGAGAAGAATAGCCTCCAAGTAACTCCCACATACTGGATTTTCTTTGGTATAATAATGATTACGTTGATCTAGAATATTTATTGTCTTCCCAAAGTATTTTTTCCACTATAAAGTAGAAATGTACATTTAGTGTTTCTTAAAGCCTGCTAATGAGGAGTGTTACTGGTACCCTCATGGTTGATTATCTAAAATATTTTTCTAAAATTAAAGGCAGACATGTTTTTGCCTAGAATTTAAATCAAATGAAAAATGGTTCTTTATTCTGGATATTCCCTTCAGCTATTTTTTATTTCCTTTATCACAAAAATATCCTTGAATCTGAGCTGAGTCCTTATGACCGTTTTTATCATCTAGTTGGAAATTTAAGAATCTAAGGAGAAACGTATTTATCTTTCAAAACGTGTTTATCTTATGAACAAGAGTTTAGTTAAGTTTTGGAGACCTGTTGAAACAGATGCCTTACTCTTTATTGGTTGTCTGAGTCTGATTGATAACCATCAGTTCGTTCACCACAGACAGCGCACAGTTTAAATATTATAAATTATGTCGTGAAGCCCTTTCTTTTATAAACAGCAAATCTGGGCCAGCCCTGGAACATATTCATGGACTGTTCCCCTATGCAATTCCTGGGCAAGTGCATCGCTTTTAAAGACTGGAGCTGAAAAGCATAATGTGTACTTTTGGCATGGGGACTCCTTATAGAGAGTATGCAAATTTCCCCAAGAAAAACTGAATTTGTATGCAAAAGCTCTCACCATAATTATAATGATTTCCTCCTCCCCCCCTCCCCCCCTTTTTAAAATTCAGTTTCTCAGCGTGCTAAGTATAAGGTTTTCCCCTTCCCACCAAGGCAAGCCTTGCCGAAGAAATTGACCACTGGAAAACCTCCTGCCGGTCTCTCAAGCAGCTAATGTGAGACATTGTAAGGTTTGAAATGCAGCGATGTCAGGGGCAGGCCTCGTGGTCCCACGAGCCTTGAATATCATTTATGTGAGCGTCAAGGGGCGATCCAGTGGTCCAAAGGCTTATACTTAGAAGAAAAGTCAATGGACTCATTAGGGGGGAAAAGAAAAAAGTTTGGTAATCGTTTTCTTTTTTCTGAGGGCTGTGCTTACATAGTTTGAATTGTAATAAAAATTAAAATGCCTGAAATGTTTCAGAGTTGCAGTCCTCTGCTGCTTTAGCTCACGGGCACCTCCCAAAATGTTTCCTCAGATAGCAACACAAAACGCTGGCAGCCCCCCAAGAGAACATTCTTTGGGGACCTCATGGCAGCTGGGAAATGGAACTTTGCATTCTGGTTTTGTAGGCAGGATGGAGTCCTCATTCTAAGGTTGCTTTCTGTCTTCCATGTAAAGTGTACAATTTTATTATTTTTTTCAGATATGTTATAGGTGGGACATTCAAATACACAACTTTATCTTGGTTGCGAAATACAGGGAATGGGTCTACTGGAGGAAGATCACATATTACTGGAGGCACTTCCCTTTTGTGGATTATTCATTCGCTAATAACCAAAATTGTTAAAATACATTTTGTTTTCTTAATAACTCATTACTAAATTGCTAAATGAGCTAATACACCAAATTGCTATAATAATATGAAACAGAATGAAGATTCCATTTGTTTCTGAACACTTGATTCAGTGTCCCTGGGTCATTACCAATATCGTATTAATGGAAGGTTCTAGTTGTTGTGTGTTCCCGCCAATAGAATGGCACACAACCCAAGTCAGGCGGATATCCGCAGCATTGTGTGGCATGCGCAGGATAGAAAGGGCAGGAACTGAATCAGACTCGCAGCATGACTTCTGGAGATGTGATGTCTAACTGGAGGGACACACTTATGCTGGAGGCACGCATTTCTAGCAAGATCATTTGGGCTCGACACAGGACCGTGCTGAAAACGGTGTTCAGACGGGTATTGCAGATGCAAGGAGCAGAGAATAAAGAGGATAACCGTGGCTGAGCTTTGAGCTAGGCAGTGGCTGATTTGTGGAGTATTTGAAGGAGAAGTTAGAAAAGCTGATTAGAGGTGAGAGGAGAGGAGGATTATAGGAGAGCATTAGAGGTGAGAATGAGTATTGAGCATGTCGAGAGGGTAGCAATAGTTCGCCTCAGCTCACTCGTTACACGGAGAGTTAAGTGCGAAATACCAAAATTGAAGCTCCTTTCCAGCTCTGAGCCCACCCCCCCACCCCCCAAATATTCTTCTATTCAGCAAGGAATTGAGCAATGAATCTAATTCGAGATTGGTTAGAGGAGGAAGAATATCAAGTTCTGTTTGTGCATCACAGGGAGAAGCAGCTTAGAGCAGTGGCCAGTGAGATTTTCACAGCCCGGGCTGCTGAAGGCCTCACTGCAGCGGGGTACTTTGCCTTATGTCACCTGGAATCCTCCCAGCTTGTTTTAACTGCCTGCTTCCCCAATTAAAGGCAGCCTTCTGGAACCATTGTGTGGCATGCAGGGAGAATTAACATAGCTTCTAAGATGCCTGAGGAATGACAGTTCTTCCCCTCCAAGCACACTGCTGTAAAAGGACACGCTTCTTTCTGAGGGCCTTGACCAGCCTTACATTTAAGGGCCTGTGCATACTGAGCTCTGTTGCCTGGAGAAGGGGAGCCGTGACACCGGCTTCTGGCTGCTGCTGATCCGCCTGCATCGGCGCAGTACCTGAACTTCACACAGCACCTGGCCGCCAAGTCTCCCGCCCTCACTCTCCTGTCTCTGAGGCAGTTGTTCTGCACATAGGATCCTTTGTGGACCTGTTTCACTTGGCCAAAGGTCAAAGACTTTCTCTGTTTTTCTCCTCCAGTTACTTCCTTATTTTAAGTTAGTAAGCCTTATTCCAGGGCTTGTTTCCTCTTCTAAGACAGTGAATCTACAGACTATTTTACACTTTCCATAAAACTCATCTTAGCCATTTTTGAGTCCCCAAGTAATCATTTGAAACCACGGGAGTGCTGATGGTTCTCAAAGAAATTGAAGCAAAATATGAACGATTTGTTTTAATTGAGCTAAATAAGGTATTTCCAGGTATAATACATACACGACTCTCCTCAAACTCCATCTTCTTTAGTAATAACCATGCCTCCACACTGTAGTGCTCTATGAATAACAGGAGACTTAAACAATTTCTTACAGTATAATTAAAGTGTAAATTTGGTACAGTTAATGTGAATTTATTCAGTTATTTGATTTATTGACAGACTGGATTCTCTTTAATCCTAGTGAATACTTCTAGGCAATGTGGTGCTGTTCCGTATTGATAAAGTTTATGCTAAATTACACATTGTCAGTATAATTGTAGGCCTTAAATTCAGTGTTTTTCTGATTTATACTATGTTTTCTTTACTAAATATTAAAGACCACTTTTGAAGTAATAGAACAGGAGGTTGGAACATAATAACCAGTATCATTTTGGGGCGTTTTCAGTCTGCCATATGGACCACATATGGTTAAAAAAGATAATATATAAACAATCTTGTCCCATTCTTCACTTATAAAATTAGCATTTCTGATGTTGTGCTCCACTTGTGTGTGTGTTTATGTATGGCTTCAAATCTTCTATGAAGTTGTGAGTTTATTATTATTTTTCAATTTTTTAATATTTATCCATTCTTGAGAGAAAGAGAGACAGAGCATGAGCAGGGAAGGGGTTGGGAGGGGGGAGACACAGAATCCGAAAGCAGAGTCCAGGCTCTGAGCTGTCAGCACAACACAGGGCTTGAACTCACGAACTGCAATATCATGATCTGAGCCGAAGTAGGACACTCAACCGACTGGGCCACCCAGGTGCCCCGTGAGTTATTATTAAGTGAACTCATGAAATGTGCTCATATTAAAAACTATGAGTGTATTAGTGGCCCAGTCCTCTCACTGCTCTTTGTTTCTCTCACTCCCAAGAAGTAGCTCTTCTCCTGAGGGTGCTATTTTTCTTTTCCATTTATATATTCTTGCTTCCTGTATGTGTCCTTCATATATGTGTGTGAATGTGTGTGTATACACACATATACACACATGCACACGCAAGTGCATATGTACACATACATATACACAGTATGCGTGCACATACATATATTTACATACATGCATGCACATACACATACATACACACATATACACTTACATGCCTTTGTGTGTGTGTGTGTGCACATATAATCTTTATAGGTATAGGTATGCACACACACGTACCCACACACAGTGCTGTGTGTTCTGAAGCTTTACCTGGCTGGGACCATTTCGGCAGCTATTTCTACTTCAGTAGTTTTGCTTCATCTATCCTTAAGTCAGTCCCACGTTGCTAAGACTAGGGATCAGCAGGAGAGGTGCTCAGAACACCGAATTTGCTAGGGGTTTACTCTTAGGCTGTATGAGCCTCCCTTGCCTCACTCTCGTCTTGGCCGTGCCTACAGCTTCATAGTAACTTTTGGTATTTCATAGGTCAAAATCTTGGCTGTTTTTTGCCCCTTTACTTAACACATGAATTTAAAGAAACAGCTTGTCAAGTTCCATGAGAATCTCAAAGGAATTTTGACTTGAATTACGTGGAATTTATAGGTTCTGTGGGCTTAAGCTTTCCACCAGGACTTCTGTACCCAGGCCTCTTTCTGTCTGCTCACCTCCTCCGCCACTGTTCCTGCTGTGCCTCAGCCACACTGGCCTTCTTGCTGTTGTTCAAACGTGCAGACCTCGTTTCACCTCAGGGCCTTTGCACATGCAGTTCCCCCTGCCTACAACCCTCCCCCGATCTTTATATGATCTTCTTATCATTCATGTTTCCTGTTCACATTTCACCTCCCCAGAGAAGACTTTCGAGGCCACCTGGCTAAGATATCCTGTCTTGGTCACTGTGTCCTCCTACCCTGCTTTATTTTCATCACACAGTATTTATTATCTGAAATTACATAATATTGCTAATACTTATTTCTTTGTTTACCATGGGTGGCTTCTACTAGAAATTTCAGGTCCTTGAAAACAAAGCTTTGTCTCACATCTTGGTCATCATCATATACTAAGTTTTCTAGTAGCATATTAAAAAAGCATAATGAATATCTCTCTGCTCCTCTCTCTCTCTCTCTAAATAAATAAATACATTTTTAAAAAGGCAGAGTGAAGGGCGCCTCAGTGTCTCAGTCTGGTGGAAGTTGGGTGTCTGACTTTGGCTCAGGTCATGATCTCACAGTTCATGAGTTTGAGCACCACATTGCGCTCCATGCTAACAGCTTGGGGCCTAGAGCCTGCTTCGTATTCTGTGTCTCCCTCCCTCTCCTCACTCATACTGTGTCTCTCAAAAATGAATAAATGTTAAAATTTTTTTTTAAAAAAGGCAGAATGAGAAAGGTCAAATTAATATTAATACGGCTTTTTAACCTAGCATATCTAAAATAGCATTATGTCCACATGTAATCAACATAAAAATTATTGAGATATTTTATGTTCCTTTTTTTTTCAGATTAAGCTTTGAAAATGTGTGTGATTGACACATAAACACATGTCAGTGTGGAGTAGCCACATTTCTTTTTTTTTTTTTTAATAGTTTATTGTCAAATTAGTTTCCACATAACACTCAGTGCTCATCCCCACAAGTGTCCTCCTCCATGCCCATCCCCCCCTCCCTAGCAACATGGAGTAGCCACATTTCAAGTGCTCCCCAGCTACATGTGGCTGCCAGCTGCCATGTGGGATAGTGGAGGGCTAGGAAAATGCCTGACATAAGAAGAAATCAATACATATTTGCGGTGTGGGTGAGCAGATGAATGAATGAATGAATGAATTTGACTTTTGTGTATATAAGGAATGAAAGGCTAAGTCAAAGGAAGAGTGATATCAAGTTCCCATAAAGGGTGATTTATTGTTAGAGAAAAGCATGGAGGTAGCACTCTTCCTTTCTCGAAATAGCTGTTGTGGTATCCGAATGGTTTCAGTTTTAACTGTCACCCTACTCAAGGCCATCCTGTGCTGAGCCTCCAGACTCAGCACTGAGGGCATGAGAAAAATAAGAGCGTCCTCACACTGTCTGATGTCTGGTGAGTTGGGAAGCACTTGCTGCTGTGTTGTGTGTGTTACTGAAACAGTTTTGTGTGTTGTGGATTACATTTCTTAAAATGTTTTTTAACGTTTATTTTTGAGAGAGAGAGAGAGAGAGGGCGCGCTTGCGAGCATGAGTGGGGGAAGGGCAGAGACAGAGGGAGACACAGAATCGGAAGCAGGCTCCAGGCTCTGAGCTGTCGGCAAAGAGCCCCGCACGGGGCACGAACTCGCAAGCTGTGAGATCATGATCTGAGCCCAAGTCAGACACTTAACCGACTAAGCCACCCAGGCACCCCTTTCATTTAAAAAAAATTTTTTTAATGTTTATTTATTTTTGAGAGACAGAGAGAGAAAGACAGGGATTACATTTCTTCAGTCTGTTGTTAATATTTAAAAACTTAGACTACTAGTTGCAGATACAGTTGCCAACCATCCAGTCACTTTTAACTCAACACAATTTACGAGCACGTAGCGTTATATGAAAGCGCTGAGGGGAGTAGATAATTGCCCTGGTGCTGGTTTTAATACGTATTTCCCCAGATTATATACTTAACTTGCCTGAACTATCCTTTAAGCATGATTCTTAAGTATTTCAGCTATATTTTAGGTGCATTGAGATTCTGAATGTATATCCATTGTGGTCTTTCCTTCTTTTTCAAGTTATAATTGGCAAGTTCCCACAGGAAAAAATCATTATTGGCGCTATAAAAGCACTTCTTATCTGTCACATTTGGGAAATGAAAGTTTTGTAAAGGTCAAAAGAAAGTGTGCCCCCAATTATGATGATGACTTGTACATCACAAATAGTTTAATAGCTTGGAACCTATCTTGGTCTCCCTTACAGAATAAAAAAGAGAAAAGGGGGGGAAAATCCTTGCCACTAGATAGCTGTTTTACCATTTAGATTTAAGCAGGATGAAAAAGGAGCCTATTTAAATACTTTTATCAACATTTATTTATATACATTCTCTGATTTGGAACTGTTTAAATTATGTAAGCCCTCAAGTTTATGGGTTCACCTTTATTAATTTGTCAAGGTTAATGAGTTGAAGATAATTAAAGATTCGTTGGCATCCATCTGCTAGTGTTTACTCCGTGTTGTACGTTTTATAGCTCATCTTGTAATGTTTCCTGAGGAGGGTTCTTTGCCACCAAACCAATTTTTAAAACACAAACCACGCTGCTGCCTTAGGCGATATAAGAATTTTTTCTCTTACTCTTTCAGCACATGACAGCCTATTAGGGAGATCAGATGATGTACCTCTAAGAAGCGCTGGGTGTGTGTGCGATACTGTTGAGAACGCAGTCATGCCAGCCGGTCAGACACATGACCTGGCGGCTCCGCTTTCCTGCGACAGACCGTCTGCTGTGGAAGCCTGTCTGCCGCTGGCAGTGGAGCCCCAGCCGCCATCCTCTCGGCCCCCTGTGCCTCTTCCCCGCAGGCTGGCGTGCGTCGCCGTCACTGAAGCCAGGCAGCTGACTGAGTGTGCTGCTTTCCTGAGGGCCTACTGTGTGCAGCATCCATGATGGATCCACAGTGCAGCCAGCCTCCTTGGAGTGAAAAAAAGGAGGATTTGGGGCGCCTGGGTGGCTCAGTTGGTTAAGCATTGGACTTTGGCTCAGGTCATGATCTCACGATTTGTGGGTTCGAGCCCCACATCGTGCTCTGTGCTGACAGCTAGGAGCCTGGAGCCTGCTTCAGATTCTGTGTCTCCCTCTCTCTCTGCCCCTCCCCCACTGGCGCACTTGCACGTGCTCTCTGTCTTGCTGTCTCTCAAAAATAAATATTAAAAAAAATTTTTAAAGAAGAGGTTTGGAGGGAATTCAGAGCCGTCTGTGCATATCTCATTCACATTTCATTTCATCTGTATGGCCTTGATGAGGCTCCTTTTCCAAGCCTCTGTCTCGCCTCCTCCTCTCTCCCAGCATCCGCTTACCATCCTTTTTTCCCTCTCTCCTCGTAGCTAGTAGCTTTCACTTGCTCTCCATTCCAGTTCCAACTCTCTCTCACCCCCCCATCCTCCTGGCTCTGTTTCAGGGTCAGTATTACCCCTGTCCTGACTGGTTTCGTGAGGCCCCNCCTTGGGCCCCAGCCCACCTGCACTCACCCATCCTCTCTGCCACCCGTCTGCTGTCCCAAGCCCTCTGCTGACATTGCCCCTGCCCCTGATTCCCCTGAGCCTGGGGAATAAAGTCAGACCCCCTCCCCCTCCTCCGCATGCTAGGCCTGTGCTTTAGCTGCCTCCCCCAGGTGGTGCAGTCCCTGAACAAAACCAGCGGCCACTGCTGACGTCCCCACACACCTGTGCTCCCTGACCTGAGCAGCCCTGGGCCTCACCTGTGCCACCCCGTCACGTTCCAGCTCCGGTGCTGCCTCCCTGGAGCCTGGCTCACACTTGACCCCAGCCGCCCTTGCCTGTGATCTCGCCTGTCTTGACTGTCTTGACAGTCCCCTGGCTCTTGAGGCCTCTCTGGAAGTCCTCGAAGCTTTTCCCGTTATGGTCAATC
>NW_027551557.1:3196279-3221951 GCF_008692635.1 Crocuta crocuta
ATGGTCAATCCTCCACCCGCCATGGGAGACCCTGCCAGTCAGTTTCTAGAAGGCAGCGTGGCACCAGCCTGCTATCGTGTCCCCCACAGCTCCAGTGAGCCCTTGAGCACTTGTCCTTCTCTCGGTGAGGGGACAGATGCTTCTTGTAACTTCCACAGGCCCTGGCTGGGCACATTTCCAGCTCTCTGTTTTTCCTCCTCCTTTCTTTAACTGCCCTTTGCTGGTTTTTGGTTTGTTTGTTTTGTATTTTGTTTTTGTTTGTTTGTTTTGCCCAGTAACCACCCCTCACAATGATCAGACTCTTCTCTCTTGGCTTCTGGCCTCCCTGCAGGGTGCTGGGCTCCTCTTCCGTGTTCTTTCACCTGCTCCCTATTTTTTGCCCTAGTTTCTCATCACTCCCGCGAACGGTTTCTCTGAGATGCTGGTTCTCTTCCCTGCAGCTTTAAACAGTGTCAGTCAGGATGCTCGTTCCCTAGGCCTGGACCGGCTTCTGTCTGGTCTAAAAGTAGGAACTGGCTTGTTTGTAATTTCTTAAGACAAGCAGGCTGGTTATTGAACGCACTGTTGTAAAGTGTGCTGCTAAAATATTATGAAATTCTTCAGGGAGAGTTGTTTGCTTTTCCCGTGAGAGGCAAACAGGAGTCTTCAGCGGAAGCAGCACTTTGCCACAGTTTTGAATAAAATGTGTTCAGTGTAGGCAGTCCTGACCAGTATGGGTAAGGGACATCAGACTTCGAAGAGCAATTTGCAACTATGTTATTGCCACTTTTTTTCAGTTCCTTATATTAAGTTGACCATCTTTAAGGTTTGTTTCTGAAGCTGGATTTGTCTGTTGGGTCTAAAATGTGAAAATGATAGATAACATTACAGCTTTAATTTTAATTATTACCTGCCTATGTTGTTTTTCTCAGGACTGCATAGAAATGTTATTTATTTAAGTATTTCTCTTTTTTTGGTGAATGTTTACTCTTAAAGATAAACTTAATCATGAAGGGGCGCCTGGGTGGCTCAGTGGGTTGAGTGTCCTACTCTTGATTTTGGCTCAGGTCATGATCTCATGGTCTGTGAGAGATTGAGCCCTCTGTGGGGCTCTGCGCTGACAGCTTGGAGCCTGCTTGGGATTCTCTCTCTTTCCCTCTCTCTCTGACCCTGCTTTCTCTCTCTCTCTCAAAATAAATATATAAACATTAAAAAAAAAGTTAATCATGAAACATATTTTTGGGTTTCCCAATTATGGAGACATTACCACTATTTTAGTAGTAATTTTTGATGTTTGTATACATACATATACACACACATATACGTATGTACACCATATGTGTGTGTGTGTGTGTGCGTGTGTATACCAACAGAAATAAAGATAGAGAAACATTACTTTCATGAAAAATTTGTTTCTAATTGTAAAAATGGTGCTTATTGAGATTACTTGGAATATTTAAGAAAACATAAAAATGAAAATCAATCTTGTTCCATCACCCATGCATCCACACACAAAAATCACAGTAACTTAATGTTATGTGTATCAGATAGGACATAGATTGTAACTTTTATAAAACTAGGGTTATATAGGGCATATAATTCTTATCCTGCTTTTATCTCTTAACATTGTATTGTGATTACTTCTACATAATTGTGTTTTAAACATGGCTTTCAATGGCTGCATACTTTTAAATACTGAGGAACTATAACATTTCAGGAATGTTCTATTATCGAATATTTAGGTAGTTTCACTCCATTGCCTTAAAGTCATTTCAACCCCTCTTCAAGATGTGGGTACTTAGAAATTGTCATATTACAGTGTATTTCATAAGAAAGCAGAAGATTAACTAGGTATGTACTCTTGATTTAAATACTCAGCATTTCAGGCATTAGAAATAGGAAGATTAATTTTGAGTGATGTTGTGTCACCCAGGCATTTAAAATCAAATGCATTTAAGGAAAGGCCCAGTTTTGCTTGCCTCCGTATTGGCCCAAGTTTGGAGACGAAAGCATTTACAGACCATTAGCTATAATACTTCTCTCTTGAGACTACTTGTCGTAATGAGCTGTCAATTATTGTGCATCTAAGTGTAGTTAAAGAGGCCATTGGGCTTGCAGTTTAAAAGCCAGCATTTATAAATGTGCAGGAATTGAATTATAAATGTGGTGTTTCGTTGAGACTGTACCACATCGTGTCCCTGTCTGGATGCACTGTCTGGTCTCTGGAAGATTTTCGTGTCCACTTAAAAATAAGAAACAGTAAAAATGTTGTGCACTTGAGCATATAGCTTCATGATTTTATGTTCCTTGCAGTATATTTTGAGGAAAATGTTTTTTTTTTCTTTTAAAACCAAGAGTTATGACCAGTATTTCTTTCTTCAGCATGTAATGAATTAATTTCAGCCAGAGCTTTGGAGTGAAGAGGATGGGTATTGGGGACAGTGAAGTGTCCTTTGTCTCTATGCATGACTCACTGAAGCTAGTCTCTCAGGATGTATATTCTGCGATACCTGTTTATCATTAGTTTCTGAAATGTTTGACTTTTCAAAGTCTGTGTGCTTTTAAAATACTTTACTATGGCTTTTCTTCTTTTTAATATGACATAAATGGGTAACATTTCACATTTTTTCATGGTTAAAGATGCGCTTCACCGTGAATGCGCCAATTCTAAATGATCATGCTGTTAAACTCTTGGAAATCCATTTTTCCATTTTTTTCCTTTTTTTTGACATTTCAACTGTTTAATCTTATCTTGTTTTGAAAGGTCAATATTTGGTATGTGAAAAGTCCCTCTTGAATTTTATTTCTTTTTAAAAGTTTTTTTTTTAATTTTAAAAAAATTTTTATTTATTTCTAGGAGAGAGAGAGAGAGAGAGACAGTGTGAGCAGGGGAGGGTCAGAGAGAGAGGGAGTCACAGACTGAAACAGGCTCCAGGCTCTGAGCTGGCAGTCAGCACAGAGCCCGACGCGGGGCTCGAACCCACGAACTGCGAGATCATGACCTAAGCAAAAGTCGGACGCTTAACCGACTAAGCCACCCAGGCGCCCCTAAAATAGTTTTTAACACAAAAGTAGTGCCTGTTTGCCAGGATAAAATCACATAGGTGAGTAAAAAGTGAACATTTTACTAATTTCACCCTCCCTCTTTAGTGTCACATTTTGCTCCAGAGGTAACACCGTTAGCAGTTTGCTGAGTGCTCTTTCAGATCTTTCATCCCAGCTTGTATGAAATAGGTGGCAAGTAGGTAGGTAGATAGATGATGTATAGATTTTCCTATGCAAATTACCTCATTTCTTTCAAATAGGATACATAAGGCAGTATAACCCAGGAACTGACCATCTATATTATATGTTGCTATTGTGTAAATCAGTGCAAGAGTTGGCACCTGTTCTTGAAACAGTGCAGAAAGTATTTTTGACTTTGTGGACTTACGATTGCCACTCTCAGTGTTGTAGCATCGAAGAGCCATAAGCAATACCTTAATGAGGGGGTGTGGCTGTGTTCCAAGGAAACTGTGTTCTTGAACACCAAAATTTGAATTCCTAGAATTATCATGTGTTATGAAATAGAATTCTTTTGATTTTTCCCCACCATCTTCGTATGTGAAAACCAACCTTAGCTCATGGGTGCTCTAAGAGCAGATGAATGGGGCGCCTGGTGGCTCTGTCGGTTAAGCGTCCGACTTTGGCTCAGGTCATGATCTCAGAGTTTGTGGGTTCGAGCTCTGTGCTGACAGCTAGCCCAGAGCCTGGAGCCTGTTTTGGATTCTGTATCTCCCTCTCTCTCTGACCCTCCCCTGCTCATGCTGTCTCTCTCTCTCAGAAATAAATAAAACATTAAAAAATATTTAAGAGCAGATGGATGGTGGGCCAGATTGAGCACATGAGCTAGAGTTTGCCAACCTCTGGCTATTGTTTGCCAACTTCTTGTCTAGAGAAAAAAAAATTACAAAATTAAATTATACTTTTTTTGGAGTTAAATATCACAGTGTGATGAATTAAGGCAAAGAAGCAAAGAAAACATCCGGTAGAACAGTCACTTGACATTTTACCAAACGAAAGGGAGTATTTAGGAAGCAAGCAAAGGTAAGAGAAAAAAGGCTGAGAGTGAGCTTATGTGGGGTCTCAAGTACTGACGGGTCAAAGGGGCTTTTGGTGTTTTGACCAATTTACACACTCCCTTAACACTTCCCCAGGGATAAGTATTCCTGAGCCTGCTTTTGAAGCACAGCATTAACACAGCATTCTGTCTCACATGGAGGCCTGTATCTCACGTATCATCTCTTTATCTGAACTTCGTTTTGCACTGTTAGTTGACAAGTAGTATCATGATTATAATGGACAATTTTTTGTATACCCTGAACTGGATTTTTCAAAGTTTATTAGGTAGGAAGTTTTTTTTTGTTACTTAATTAGCATATAAAAGAGAAACATTGAAGATTGCCTAGGAAACCCCTTCGTTACATTTTAAATCTCCCTGATGAGGTGCTTTCTAATGTTAAAGCTGGCCGGTTTAATTTATTTTAGGGGATGCTGTCTGAATGCTTCTGATGCTCTTGGTTTTATTCATTCACCAGGTGTGTCTCTTGATGACAATTCTGCTTTCAGACCAGTGAGAACACTGTGATCCAGTTTTGCTGCCTTCTGGAGCAATTGCTGGTTCTTCTATAATAAAAATAAAACAATAGGACACCTATTGTGATACCTGTGAAATTGTCATCTTCTACCGTAATTGCAAAACCAGCATATAATTTATAAAACTAAAAAACATTTTTTTAATTAAATAGCAACAGTTTATTAAGGATTATTGTATCAGACTTTATATGCTTTATGGGGACTTAGTGAACGTGTCTGTGGTAAGAAGCAAGAATGGATTCATTGCATTTATATAAATGCAATAAAATTGCATTTTATTAAAAATTTTTAAGTGCTTTTGAGAGAGAGAGAACAGAACGTGAGGGGCAAAGGGCAAAGAGAGAGGGAGACACAGTATCTGAAGCAGGCTCCTGGCTCTGAGCCCTCAGCACAGAGCCCAATGTGAGCGGGGCTCAAACCTACGAACCTCGAGATCATGACCTGAGCCGAGGTTGGATGCTTAACTGACTGAGCCCACCTAAGTGCCCCCACGTTGATTTCTTTTAAAACTACTTGTTCCATATTTCATTTTATTCACCTGAAGTGGAGAGTTAGTGTTTTATTTTTTTCTCCATTGTATATCTTGGCAGTTTGGGGAATAAAGGATATTCTTATTAGGTAGCCAAAAAACATGTGAAAATACACACACACACACACACAAATGCACACATGCATATAAGAAAAGGGTTTATATCTTTTATCCTTTTTTTAAGTTTATTTATTTTGAGAGAGAGTGAGAGAGAGCAAGCAAGTGGGAGCTCACAAGCAGGGGAGGGACAGAGAGAGAGGGAAAGAGAGAATCCCAAACAGGCTCTGCACTGTCAGTGTGAGATAAGCTGGTGTTAAGAGGCAGATACTCAACTGACTGAGCCATGCAAGTGTCCCTTTTATTCTTCTTAGAAGATGTTCAGGGTATAAAATGTAGAAACAGTAGATCAGCATAAAGAAGAAAATAAAAGCATGTGTATTTTCACCACCTAGCCATAACACTGTTAGTAATTTTGGGAATGTCTTCCATTGTCTTGTGTCTGTTTCTATATGCCTAATCTTGTATGCTTATATTTGGTCCTTCATTTATTTCTCAGTTCATATTTGTTGCCTGTCTACTACTTGTCAGGCATCATGTGAGGCACTGGGGATACAGAAGTGAATGGAACAATCCCCTTTTCCTGAAGTTTACTTTGTTTTAGTTGGGGCACGTAGGCAGTAACCAACAGGTCACTATGTGTATGTGATGGTGGTGAGCACTGTGGAAAAAGTTTACAACAGGAAAGACAGCAAAGGTCTATAGTGTGAGTGTGTGTGTGTGTGTGTGTGTGTCTATATTATTAAACATATCTTTAAAGCTTATTTTATTACTTATTTAGAGAGAGAGAGAGAGCAGGGCCCAAGGGGCCAAAAGAGAGAGGGAGAGAGAGAATCTCAAGCAGGATCTGTGCTGTTAACACAGAGCCTAGCACAGGGCTCGAACCCACACCATGAGATCATGACCTGAGCCAAAATCAAGGGACGGTTAACTGACTGAGCCACCCAGGTGCCCCTATTAAACATATTTTTTCAAAAGCATTAATCTGAATGGCATACTCTACTTTTATGTGAGTGACAGTTTTCTTTTTATTTAGTCCAATATAATAAACTAATTTTTTCTTTTCAAAAAAAAAATTGCTATAACAGGGGCACCTGGGTGGCTCAGTCGGTTAAGCATCTGACTTCGGCTCAGGTCGTGATCTTATGGTTCGTGAGTTTGAGCCCCGTGTTGGGCTCTGTGCTGACAGCTCAAGCCTGGAGCCTGCTTTGGATTCTATGTTTCCCGCTCTCTCTGCCCTTCTGCCACTCAGTCTGTCCCTCTCTCAAAAATACTAAGTGAACATTTAAAATTAAAAAAAAAAAATTCTGTTATAAACAAGTCTTTGAGGAATATTATTCACTGAAGATAAAGCATTTTTTTGCCCATTTTAGGACAAATTCCTAGTAGCAGAATTATTGGAGCAGAGAATAATCATGTGTCAAGGCTTTTGTTATGTGCCTTAAGATTTAAAATGTTCTATGGCTAATTCCTAGCTCAGTCTGTTTTCCTTTTCCCATACACTTTCCCCCTTCCCTCCATTATTTTCAAAGTTTCAAATCCAAGCAAAATTAGATAGTATTCCCCAAATTTAAACAACTCTACTATGATAGCCTATTACTTTAGCGGTGAATTTTATTTTTTGTTTCTGAAATCAGGTTCTTTTTGTGAGTGAGAGGGCTAATGCATTTATAATTGCACCAGTGCACAAGCTAACAAAGTCCTATTTGTTGCTTACAGAGAAGAAAAAAAAGACATTAAGCATAACACAGCAGCAGCCTTGGAATTGCGGGAGGGTCAGTGCAAGTTTCAACATGTCGTTTCATTTACTTTTTTTCCAGGTCTGAAAAAAGTCTAAGAATATTGAAGTGTATTACAAAAGAAGCATTCAGTTTTGGGAGAAAACCATTTTATTCTGTTTAGTTTGCCTTAGGATAAGTTTTTCTATTCCAGCAAAATAAATTAGAATTTGTTATTTCAGATGAAAATTCTCTAATTTGCTGTCACCTTCCATGAGTTCTCTTTCAGGTGACATTATATGTAATACGAATGCTAGGAGTATTGGCCCACGTTGACCTGGCATCTATTTTGTGCCAGATCCTGGATTACCTCATTTGACAGCTAGACAGGGAGGTTGTTTTCCGCAAGAGAAGGTGGAAATTTTAACACGGAGATGCTAGAGGTTCAGCAGCTCTGGCACTTTTCAGAAATCATAAGTAGAAGTAGAAGGCCTGTGTTGGAACAACACTCAAACTCTGCAGCACACCTGAATCACCTGCTTTTTAACCCGAATGTTAAAATGCAGATTCTGATTCTGATTCATCAGATTTGGGTGGAGCCGGAGACTATGTTTCAGACAAGCTCCCAGGGAATGTGGATGCTGCTGGGCCATTGACCTTGAGGAGTAAGGTGTTCAAAGACATTGGCCCAGAGTTTGGTGTTCACCAATAGGGAGAGCGGGATGCAGAGGAGTCCGCAGCCCAGCTCTGCGGGCCGTAAGAGCCCCCTGGCGACTGCGGTTAGGAGCTGTCTGGTTTCTAGATCTGTTCTTTCTGTACACTGTTCTCCATGTTGCATATCCAGGGAGAGCCACCCTTGTGATGAAATTACAGATAACTTAGATTTTCTTATTTTTACCTGTCTGCTGAGTTTTTAATGGTGATCATGGATAGTCAGAAAAAAGTAAGTAAATGTATTTTTTACCTAGGATAGCTCCTCTCCCCAAATATCTGTTGATGGTTGTCCTCGGGCATCTTTTGCTTTATCAAATCCCTTTGAAAGTAGGTTTGAGTACCAATCTTTGAGGTAGGTTTTTGAGTGGGATTATTATAATAAACATATTTTGAGAGCTCTACCCATATCCCCCTGGACACTTTTTCAAAAACATTGTAAAATACGAATAAGACGAAATTTACCATTTGACCATTTTCAATGTACAGTTCAGTGGGATTAAGTGTATTCACATGTTGTGCAGCCATCCCCAGCATCCATTCAGAACTTTCACATTTGCAAACCTGAAACTCTGTGCCCATTAAATAATAAGTCCCCATTTGCCCCCCTCTCCAGCCCCTGGCAACTACCATTCTATTTTCGGTCTCTATGAAGTTGGTTACTCTAGATTCCTCATATAAGTGGAATCGCACAGTATTAGTCCTTTTGTGGGTGACTTATTTCACTTGACATGATGTCCTGAGGGTTCATCCACCTTGTAGTCTGTCAGAATTTCCTTCCTACATAATATTGCATTGTGTGTCTGTACCATATTTGGTTTATCCATTCATCCACTGATGGACATGTGGGTTAGGAAGGAATCCATGTATAAGTACCCCAGCTCCCTTACCTCTTGAGTGGGATAACTGGGGAATGTGTCTACACCATCTTCCAGAAATCCCCATGGGGTTAGACCCCAGTCACCCACAATGATAACTTGCATGATATCATACCCTGCACTGGCTTTCTCATCTCATTTCTCTACTACTGGCTTCCTGTGGTCAACTCCCGAAATAAACTACTTGCTCTTAAATCCTTGATTTAAAGTATGGCTAAGAAGGAACCCAAACTGGACAATGTTAAGAAGGCACCCCGTGACTACCTCTTTATACTTGGAAATATTCAGTTGGTAGAAAGCCACACAGATTTGGATATTTGACATAGATTTTTAGTTGTATATGGTTGTCTTCTCACCCCTTCCTGGTGGAGGTTACAGAAGAAAATCGAACCTGTTCACACCAGCATTTGAACCTTGTCATAGTAACATCTTAACCATGAAATATATTTTTCCAAAGCTCCCTTTTTGCCTCTTTACTATCTTAACATAGTCTCTTAATTTAATGACCATACATGGAGCTAGGAGCTAGATCCCAAAGAAAGAAGAAAAAGATTTCTTGTTGGTTAAGATAGTCCTTTTCTATATATAGATACTTGTTTCTTGCTTTTGCTACCATGTTTAGCCTCTGGGACTCTTCTTGGTTGTATCTAGTTTGTTGTTTTTGGCTCATTTTGACATTCTCTGTGTATTGTATTTTTAATATTAAATTGTGTATTTAGCAACAAGCTTGAAAACCGATTAACTTTCTTGTACCAGAAGTTGCTGCTCAGAATGAAAACATGGCTCGAGGTCTAAGCCAGAGCTTTGCTTCAATGTCTTTGGGGAGTGTGACTTCAAGTCAGGTGCGAACTTTCTCTGATGTTGGGAGCTGTTAATGTCATACCTCATCAGCACATTCATGGACCAACCCTACTTAGGGCTGCTGCTGCAGAACCATGGAGTAAGTCCTAGACTTGCCATGACAAAGAGAAAAGTGTACATTTCTGAAGACTGCAGTTCACCAACACCACCTCAAACCAGCGATGAATCTTTAACCATCTAGGTGACAACTCAGTAGATTTGGTAGGAGGAAGATGCATGTGTACTTTGGAATGTCTGCTTACATCTTCCTATCTTGAGTTTAAAAGATAAATTACTTTAATTGATGTGTCATCTAACTAGTTTACAGTAAATGAATAACTTTCAAAGTAGAAAGCTGTTTCCGCTACAGAAAATAGACGGTAGTGTCATTTCAAGTGTTTCCTCCTTATGGTGGTTGAAAGAGTATCACAGCAGATGTTTTTTGTGTTCGAATTGTTTTCCCATCAAACCCGTGAAAGATGTTTTCATGTGATTATTTAGTTCTCTAGGTCAGGAGCAAACTAAGCTGGTCTCATGTATTGGAGGTCAGAAATCTTTGTTGATTTTGCACCATGGCCATTATCTGGAAAGAAATAATCTTTTTCTTAGTAGGATCAATTGCAGTTGTGATCAGGTCAGTAAGAAATTAACATAAAAGCCAGGCAAAGCAAATTTTGTCCTTGTTTCTCTGTGTTAACACAGAACATCATATTCATTAAGCCTGTCAAAATACAGGAGGGGTAAATTAGGCTGAAAAATAAAGTCATCTCTTCTTTCTGAAGGGAATCTCTAAGGGTTTCCTAGGAAGGAAGCTCATCTTTTCTAAGCCGCTTGCCTTTCCTTCATTTGTGGGCCTCTTGGCCGGCACACAGTATCCTGTGGAATGACATTAAATTAGAGGATGCTCAGGGGGTGGTAGGAGTAGCATGTCTTGATATTTTTTCGTGGCTCAAGGAGCAGTCAGTAACATTATCTCCTGTGAATCAGATCTACTTTGTGCTGGAGATACCTGAAAGTGGTCAGTTTGTCCTACTTGTCTGATAATCTCCCTAGCCATCTATTGACCAGTCATTTGATTTATAAACCAATCAACTAACTGATCTATGAATGTTTTTCCCTTCTCCCTCACTTTCATTCAGTCCTCCCTTTTTTCAAACAAAAATCCAAAGTAAACTAAGGGGCAGCTTCCTTGAAGTTCAGCTCTGGATTCTAATCTTACCTCCTGTCCTCTGTAATAAGATATTGCCTCATCTCTGCAACCTGTAACTTCCTCACCTCTTGAATGAAGGGATTAGATCTGCTCCTTACGATGCAGGCACTGGTTAAAGGCATACTTAGCCTCTGGATCAGAGTGCCTCCATTTGATCCCTGCTCTACCACTTCCTGTCTGTGTGACCTTCGGCAACTTACTTAATCTCACTATGCCTCAGTTTCCTCATCTGTGAAATTAGGATCATAATTGTACCTACTGACTGTTTGGAAGATCAAATGACAATATATGTAAATTCCCTAGACCAGTGTGTGATGGATATTAAATGCTCAATAAATGTTAACGTTGTTATTACTGTCATTATCTACCTTCTCTGCACACAGCAGATGCTGAATCTCCTTTCCTCTAGCCCATTTGCCTTCCTTGCCCATCTTCCTCAAGTTCACAGTCTAGTTTTGAGACAAGGATGATTACCTGGCAAAAACAGAGGAAGCAGATGACACATAACTGAGTATCAAAGGATGAGAGCGGTTTGTCAGGGAGAAAAGTCAGGAGGGCCATTGTAAGTAGAGGGGAGTGTGTTAGGAGGCAGGAAAGAGCTCTGTGTGCTTCGGGTACAGCAGTTAATGCGTTGTGGCTGGTGCACAGGATGCTTATGGGGTGATGGAGGGAATGTGATCCTCCTCCTCTGCTCTTTGTCACCCAGCTGAGTGACACATGGTCCCACCAGAGACATTGGCTCCCTATCACGGTGGTTCTGCTCCATGGGGTTGGGGGCAACAGTGATTCCCCAGGAGATGGGATCTGAATCTCGGATAGGTTAGGAGGGACTCCTGTGCATTGTAAAATCTTCCCCATTCCCCTCTTGGAATGCAGCCTCTGCCTTCATATTGATGTTTAATATTAGGGCTCTCTTAACTACTGGTCAGACTTTGGGGAATAGAGTGCCCCAGGTTTTATACTTAGGATATAAGCTGAGCAGCTCATCAAGCCTCATCCATGTGTATTGAGAGGCCTCAGGCCTGGGTTTGCGTCTAACTGGTGATCAGACCATCAGAGTCTATTTTCCTTTTCTAGCTTGTCTTTATCTGTGGGATGGAAGAGGTACTTCAGAGTTCTTATGGGCCTTTTTAGCTGTCTGGTGAAGACTCTGTGGACCCCTTCTCTAAATAGCTTTTTAAATGAATAAAATAAAATAAAATAAAATAAAATACACAGAACTACAAAGGAAACCATTATATTTGAAATACAGATATAAAAATAGTAAATAAATGTGTGGCATAATAATATATGTGCATCTTATTAACACACTAAATGATATAATCACTATTGTAATTTTGAATTATTAGTGAGTACAAATGATATTTTGCAGTATTTGCAATAAGTTGATATGATAAAATATCTGGAATTTCTGTCAAAAACCAAGTCGCAGGTACAATCAATACTGTGGTTTGTGATTTATATTTTTGTTTGCTTATTTATTTTACAAAGAGAGAGTGAGCGGGGGAGAAGGGCAGAGGGAGACAGAGAGGGAGAATGAATCCCAAGCAGGCTCCGTGCTCAGTGCTGAGCCTGACATGGGGTTCAATCCCATGACCCTGGGATCATGACATGAGCTGAAATCAAGAGATAGACACTCAACCGACTGGACTACCCAGGCACCCTAATTTGTATTTTTAATCACAGAACATGCTACATGTCAGTTAGAGCATAGTGAAAATAGCCATGTAATTGTTTTTTCCTATCCCAGTTTATGGAACATTGTATTTTATCTATGAACCTCTTTAGTGGTCATGGAACTCAGGTTAGTAGCCATTGGACTAGATAACTTCTAGGATGGTTCTTTTGCTGTTCTATTTTTATCAAATTAGGTAACAGGTCTCATAATACTAAAAGAATTTTGAACAAATGAAAAAAATTTAAATCCCTATAGACTTGGTGAGGCTCATGTCATTGGTTATCAGAAAAACCAAGGTGCTCAGAGGGTATGGGAGGCACTTTTACTTAAGGTATATACTCATATCTGGTTCAAGAGTACTAGGGCCCAGTTTTCAAGGTCCTTAATAAGAACAACTACAGAGGTATAAGTTATATACATTTGATCTCATTGTTCCCAATAGTTATGTTCTATAAAGCCTCCATGAACACATTGGGTTAGTGAATACTGAGTAATTGCTCCTATTGGAAAATACAGGGATAAGTTCCTCTGAACCTCTGGTCACAACATTTTCATCAGCTCATCAATATATAACCTTGTTTCATGCGTGTTTCTTTAAAAAAAAAGTCTTATTTAGTATGTATTGTTGATTCACTCCCATTGAACTCATGGCCAACAGCACCATGACTCATGCCTGAATGATGCTTATCTAACACATGTATTTTCTCTGCCAGGCACATCCCAGCCTTCTTGCGCTTAGGAACGTTAGACAGCACTTCAGTGCTGCGCTGAGGGGGCCCTTATTTTAAACAGTGAAATAACTAACAAAAATCACAAACTTGTGGTAAATGTGGCACTAAATAGATTGTGAAAAGGATACCTGTTTACAGTGTGAGAGCTGAAACCAGAGGCAGAGCAGAGCCTTGTATGACATCAGCTGGGATTGTGTGCACGAGTAGTTGAAATTTTCTGTCTCTCTGTGCATGTCCAGCAAAGACCACCGAAGTGCTGCCTATATTGCTTTTGCAGTCACAGATGAAATTTTGGTGAGTAGGTGAATTTGCAAATATTGAGGATTGACTGTATACGCCAGTATTTCTCTCTGGACCTGAGGTCTGGTTGTGACACTGCCATTCTTTCTGTTTGACTTTGGTTGAGTTGTTTCATTGCTCTGGGTCTCTGTTTTCTTATCCATGCAACAAGACTGTTGGGATAGATCAGTAGCGGTGGATTTTTTCAAATAGCAGGAGTAACTTGTATTCATGCAGAAGTCCGAGGTATAAAGCAGTAGTCTGCTCCCTGCCAGCCCCGTATCTCCTGTCCTCCCTCAGTTTTACCAAGATCCCATGGAAAGCCACTGAGCTAGTGTCCGATGCCATTTTTCCCAGTAGGTCATGTTTGCTTCATATGACCAGTATTTATTGAACGAAACAGAATTGTAGGTGCTGTTCTTGTACCAGATTCAGCAAAAATGTCGCTTAGAACTGTTTGAAAGTGGCCTACAGAAACATTTTATTTGTAGTTTTTATTAAAAAGATTTTCATATTCTGAACTCTTTTAAGAAATTGAGTGGCCCAGATTAATCTTTCAAACTCATTGTTGTTTTCTACATGTCAGGTTCATTTAGGAGCTCACCCAGATGTAGTTCACCCTGGTCTGGGTATCCTTCATTTATGATGCTGAAGCCAGGAAGGACCTCCTCAATGGTCCTGTCTGAAGACACCCACCTATAATATAAACCCGTTCATATGGATACTTAGTATTTTCCTGGGGGCATCCCTGCCTCTCTGGGGGTTATGTCTACTGCTCTGCTTTAGGGTTGTCGTATGAAGATGATTTTCTCCTCTAGAGAATGCATTTTTATAATGCACATCTGTAAAAATAGTAAAAGAAGTTATATACATTAGAACAATCTTGATGTAAATTACTAGTTTAAAGCAAATTATTACTTTACATATGAGAATTGGTATGTGACTTTACCTAGTCTTCAGTGCATGAAAACTTAAAGCACGATTTGTTAGGATTATATGTAGTTCTTCACAGGAAGTTTGTTCCCCTAAGGAGAAAACTGGGAAGCAGGGATTTGACAATAGATTTGGATGTTTGTTTTAATTCATTGAGTGTCTTTTCATCATGGAATCTTCAAAATTATTCAAACAACTGCATCTAATCTTTAGTGAGGAAATCTTTCATCAGTGGTATTTCTGTCCTTCAGGGAAAAATAGGGAATTTTCTCTGACATGCCTTTTCTGTTAGGAAATATGGGATTGAATGATTTTATTTCTGGACTAAGAGCTGGACTAAGGAAGGCATGAAGATGTATGGTGGCTTTAGTTATAATTTGGTATGGATTGCTTCATATCTGTAATCTCTGGATTTTAATCTGTTTATATTTAGTTCAAAAAGTCTGGGTAAAAGGACATGGTGTATAAGGAAAGCCTGTTCCATCTGTGATAGACAATTGCCTTGGCTCCTGTGGACCCAGCCTCCCGTCACTCATGCCCTTGTGTATTCTTCTCTTTATTGACTCTAGACTGAGCCAGATGCTTTGGTCAATGGGATATTAACAAGCATGATGCAAGCAGAGGCTTGATAAGCATATTAGGGCTTGTCCTCTGGGAAAGCTCCTTCTTAGGAGCCAACCTTGGTTCTTTATAAAAGCTTAGACTAGACTGTTAAATGATCAGCCATGTGGAGAAAGACCCCAAAGGATGAGAAGCCATCTTGAATGTTCTAGCCCCAATCAAAGTCCCAGCTGACTGTAGCCTGTTGAGTGACCTCAGTTATACCATGTAGAGTAGACTCACCCATAAGCCCAGCTAACCCTATGAATTGTGAGAAATAATGATCATTGGTTTTGTCCCTAAGTTTTATAGTGGTTAGTTACACAGCAGTAGATAACTGAAACTATACCTTATGTTAAAAGGTCTGTGCAGAAAGGAAAGTTCTGCAGAGATACCCTTGTGCATGTTTTGGCTCATGGAAAACTGCGTTTCACACTGCCATAATACCGTCAAAAGCACAGGCAGCAGGAGTGGGAGAGAGTATGCAGATTGTGGGATCATTGCTTCTTTCTTTGAAACTGTCATGCATGCAGTATTTTATTTACATAGAGGAAGTACCTAAGACACTTATCTTGAGAAGTAGTTGCTGTTTTATTTGTTCAGGTCATGGAAAATACTGAAAAGTATAAAGAAAAGAGCAGTTGCCCAGAATCTCACCACCTAGAGGCCAACTTTGGCAAGTTTTCATATTGTAAAGATAGCCTAATAAGAAACTTTACTTGATTCCTCTTTGAAAGCCTAGTGTATAAATTAGTAAATCAGAGCTAATTGTGAGTGTAGACTCTCTGATACCTTTATGAAAGCGGTTATTTTTTTAAATTTATTTTTTATTTTTTTTTTCTTAAATTTTAGAAAGAGAGAGCATGAGCAGGGGAGAGGGATGGGGCAGGGGAGAAAGAGAGAGGGAGAGAGATCGAGAGAGAAAGAATTCCAAGTTGGCTCCACACTCAGCATGGAGCTCAATATGGGGCTCAACATGGGGCTCAATCCCATGACCTTAGACTTATGACCTGAGCTGAAACCCAGGGTTGGACTCTCAACCAACCTGGCCACCGAGGTGCCCCAGAGTGGTTCTACACGTATACATAGATCTATAGGTTCTTGTGCTGGATCGATGATTTGTGATGTGTCCCCACCCCACTGCATCCTCCATGCTGCTATCAGATTCTGACTTAGTTCTGCCTACACAGCAGTTCTAGATTGCCTCCAGGGTGTGGTTCTCAAGAAGGGTGACTTTTCTCCCAAGGAACATCTGGCAATGGCTGGAGACATAACCGACTGTATTAGGGGTGTGAGGTGCTATTAGGGGTGTAGCTAGAGAATACAAACCAAGTTGATGTAATTATCTAGTAAGTACTACAGTTGAAAAACCTGGCTCTGGGATGAGGCCCAAACTCTTAGCTGTTTTGCCCTTACTGACCTCACATTTCTGACCTCAGACCTCATTCCTCTCATGCATTTTCCATATGCAGTTTAATACAGCTTCCTGTTTTCTTTATTGTCTCATCTTTATGGCTCTTTGCTGATGCTGTGCCCATAGTATGGAAAACCCTTTCCCCAGAGGTAATTGTTCTCTGTGTATTTTATCATTGTGCCCATACTTACTTCCACTTTTTTAATTATACTGAGTGGCAGTTACTTCTTAAGATCTGTTTCCCCTATCAGCTGGGAGTTCAGGGTGAGCTTAGGACCCAGCCACCTGGCTAGTAAATATTTGAGTGAATGAAGGGAGGTTTGAATAAGACCATGGAAGAAGAGGCTGAAGCTGCCTGTTTTGGTAGCATTGCTTGGCCTACTCTCAGCAAGTTTTCTTTGCCAGTGGGTGATTCCTAACTGCAAAGGCACTGTGGACACCATTTCTCCCTGCTGCCCGCAATTTTAATGTTCCTGTACTTCCTGGTGTTCTGGTGCTCTTAAGCCCTGTACCTGGCATTAATGTCCAATTCCAGGTAGGCTTGAAGGAATAGAGAGGCAGCCTCAGGCAGGTGAGGAGTGGAGAGATGAAACTTTATGTCCCAGATGTCCCCTTGTAAGGGTCAGGTCAGGGAGTTTTGAGAAGTGAAGCGCTAGTTCAAGACACTGTCTTTTTTTTTTTTTAATGTTTATTTTATTTTTGAGACAGAGAGAGACAGAACTTGAGTTGGGGAGGGGCAGAGAGAGAGGGAATCACAGAATCCAAGCAGGTTCCAGGCTCTGAGCTGTCAGCACAGAGCCTGACATGGGGCTCGAACCCATGGACCGCGAGATCATGACCTGAGCTGAAGTCGGCTGTCCAACCGACTGAGCCACCCAGGCACCCCAAGATACTGTCTTTTGCCTCAAGCCATATTAATATTAACTTAGCATAACTTAGGTCACTTGTTCTCAAACTTGTGTACATCAATGTCACCTGGGCAGGTTCAAAAATGATATTGTTGAGTGGTACCTGGGTGGCCCAGTTGGGTAAGCATCTGACTTCAGCTTAGGTCATGATCTCACGGTTTGTGAGTTTGAGCCCTGCTTCAGGCTCTGGACTGGTGGCATGGAGCCTGCTTGGGATTCTCTCTCTCTCTCTCTCTCTCTCTCTCTCTCTTCTGACCTCACTCTCTCTCTCTATAAAAAAAAAAAAATGTTGTTGGTTGTCCAGCCCCTAGTGATGTGGATGTAATTAGCCTTGGGTATATCCTGGGCTTCAAAAGTTTAAAAACTTTCCCAGGTAATTTTATTATGCACCCAACTTTGAAAACCACTGACGAAGACAATTAGGTCCATTTAATTACTTGTGCTGACATTTCCACAGTCCTGTGGTAGTTTCCTTCTTGGTAATTTTATATTTCCTAACAATTTTGTCATTTTAGTATAAATAACAAATTAGTATTTATAACTGCTATATAATTTAATAGCTCACTTCTTAGTGACATTGTGTAGCCTTATTTTCTTCCTTCTTCCTCCCTCTTGACCTTGAAATTCAGATGAAATATCATAGAGAAGCAGTTGACCATTCTTCATGTTGGGGGAAACTGGAAGGAAGCCATTTTTTTGATAGTTTGCCCCCAACAATACAGATTTAGAACTTTCCTCTTGGTTCTTGCTGTGCTTCTCTTATTTCCAATATGCACATACTTTGTATTCTTTGTACCTAAGAGAAAAAGTAGCAAGAGCCTCCATAGTCTCAGTACTCCTTTCAAGAGGCTCGTGGTTACTTTCAGGTTTTTCATTTTATTACAGATGTAATAGTATATTTGTTATGAATGTGCTAGTGAAGAAAGAGACGGGAACGAGCTTTGAATACCTTCTTACCATGTTCCCCTTCCGTGTCCTCTGCTTCCTCCCCCATTTCTTCCATAAGCTTTTTGTTTGCTTGTCCTGTGTCTCCAGATGGCTCTGAGATGAGGTCTTGGCCACCCGTTGGAACGGCCTTGCTCATACTGGTGGTTGGAATGATTTTGCCATTTTTTAAAATATGGGGGCTGGGAACACTGGCCTCATTCATTCCAGCCACCGCCTGCCCAGCACTAAATTGTTTTCTTTTTGTTTGTTTGTTTTTGTTTTAAGAATCACTTTATGAAAGTTCAGGATCCAGTGGCTTCAGGTAAGCTCTGCTCTAGGATGGCCATGCTGGGCAGAGGCAATAGCTCTCAAGAGAGGCATGTAATCATTTGGAGCTACAGAATTTTAGGTCACTATATTCTGTTTCATTTCAAGAGGGAATGTGGGGGCAGGAAGAGATCGTCGAGATGATATAGATAGCACAGCCGTCCCATTCCTGATTTTCTGTTGAATACAACTGAAGCTCAGAGCCATTTCTTAATTTGTCAGTTGGTTATTGTGTGTGGGATGCCCTTGGTCTGTCTCCCTCTCGTGGAGGTGCTATTAGGTGTAGGGAATGAGGAAGTGAAATGATTTGCCTGAGGAGTCACATGAAGTTACAGCAGGAGCAGAGCTACAAAGCCAGTCCCTATTTATTTTCAGAGGTATTAATTTATTAAAAATTTCCTGTCTTGATGTTTTTGTAGGTATATCCTTTAATACATAAAGGGGAGAGTCAATAGGCATTTATATGAGATTTATGAGTTTGACAGTAATTGATTATACGTATGCTGACAAATCTGGGAAATTTGATTTAAAATAGGTGTCTAATAGCCACTTGGTTGATAGGTTAAATCCTTAATTTCTGAAAGTTATTTTCTTTATGATGATGCAAACATGCTTTTGGCTTTTTGTGAATTACCTAACTTAAAGAAAATACTCTGAAGAATGGAATTTAGTGTCTGTCCAAGTACTGGGTCTCATTATTTATATCAATTTTACTGCTGAAAATCTTTAGCAAACTTTAAAATTTGACAAGAAACTTAAAGGACTTTATCGGAGTTTATTTGACAGATGAGGCTATTGGAGGCCTGGGAAGGTGGTTATTTCTGAGGTTCACAGGGCTAGTTCAAAGCCAAGTCAGAGACTTGCAAGTCATATTTTTTACTTCAAGATCAGTATATTTTTTTTATTTGGTGCAGAGTAAAGCAGGGAGGGTATCACACACATGCACGTGCACATAACTCTTACACATTCTTTGTGGCGAGCCTATTCCCAGAGGGGTGGGTTATGATTCACGCAATGTCTCATTTGGCTTCTCCCAAAGCTGGCCTGAGACAGGGATTGGAGCACAAGCAGCCAGCTCAGAGGTAGCCCCTGGAAGCACCAGTGGGGGCGTGGGACGGTGAGATAAGGAAGGAAACGCAGCCAGTGTCGGGTGTGCTGACGGGCTGATTCCACCGAGGGCAACTAAGGCTCCTCTTTGCCTGAGCGCTGTTTTTTGGAGACAGTAGAATATACTTTACAGTAGTCCCCTGGAGGGGTGAGGAGCTGGGCTATTTATTTACCAACTCTTCTGTCACACTCTGCTGGTTATTCTTGGAGGTCTTAACTCCCAGGCACGTCCTGCAGGAAGGTCTCTTTGGTGTGCTTGGGGACGAATGCAGAGGGAATGTGGAGAAGTGACTCCTGCGTGCCCAGAAAGAGCTGGGAGTGGACGTAAGTGAAGCGTTTGCGCACGCCATGTGATTCTATCAAACACCATGTCTTGGCTCTCTTTTCTTTCTGTCTGTACTCCTGGTGCTATAGTCTGGCAAGGATGGGGCCAAGGAGTAAGGACCGATGCTGCTGCTGGCTGTGTTGGCTTTACTCTGCTTGCCCTTCCAGGTACACTGTCCACTTCCCCTGGCCAGCTCTTGTCCCTCAGGGAGGACATTGCATGTTGCCTTGGTGGGCTTCCCTGCCCTCTGGCTTCTGGTTGCATTGACGCAGCTGGAGGATGTAGCAGGAGATTGAGGAGGGGAGGACCATGAGGTTGGCCTGTTCATTCCTCCAGGTCTCTTCTTGCCATCGGGCTGATGGCTGTCTCTATGGCCCTTCTGTCTCAGCTGGCCCTCTCCTATAGCTCCTCTACTTTTTCTGGGTCCCATAGCTCTGTCCTCATACCCCTCCAGGCTTAGGGCACTTTGCATTCGTGGTTGTCTTCTCTCCACCCCACCTTTAGATAATCCCTTATTAAACACTGTCAGTTGTGTCCTGTGAGTGTTCCATCTGTTTCCTGCTAGGACCCTGACTGAGATACCATCTTTGAAGTCTGCTCTCTAGACAGAATTGGATGAGATGAAACAGCCAGAGACGTTATGAAGATATAAGATAATGAAGTGTAAATTGTACTTGAGCCCTAAGGACACTCAGCATGTAGGATGCATTAACAAAAGAAGGGGTACTTATTAAAGAAGACATTTTTGGAGGGGTGCCTTAGGTTGTAATTAATCATCTTTTTTTTGTCTGCTCTATGGGTAGCTCTGTTTGATTAGTGAATTTAAAATTAGAATTTCTACCTGAATTTCTACCTTATTATGACCGTATTTATAGTTAGTTATAATGTATATGACTCTATAAGATGGAATACTATTGTAATTCACAGAAACAGAAGGATGAAATGGATCTATCCATCTGGAAATTTCAGAGACTCCTCTAATGTTTTCTTATTTTAGATAAGTACATCTTTTCCTCTTAATTCCTTATATTTCTCATCCTTTTAATGGGTTATAATCCATTTTTTTTTTGTAGAGTTTTGAAAAAGCTCATGTGAAAGGCATTTCAGGTTGCTTAGAACAAGGCACTATATCGACAGAAAACACTCACTCTATACATATTTACATAGGGCCCCTTGTGATTCAGGCACTTTGCGAAACACCATGGAGTTCATAAAGAATAGTATTTGATTGGGGGCGCCTGGGTGGTTCAGTTGGTTGGGTGTCCAACTTCGGCTCAGGTCATGATCTCACAGTTTGTGGGTTCGAGCCCCACGTCAGGCTCTGTGCTGACAGTTAGCTCAGAGCCTGGAGCCTGTTTCAGATTCTGTCTCTCTCTCTCTCTGACCCTCCCCTGCTCACACTGTTTCTCTCTCTCTCAGAAATAAATAAAACATTAAAAAATTAAAAAAAAAGAATAGTATTTGATCATTGCTTTCAAGGAAATCACAATGTAGTTGGAAAAATAGAAGTTCAACCAAATAATTATGGTAACTATTATAAGTGTTATAGGCACATCAGAATATTAGTACCTAAATTAGTACCTAAATACTAGTACCTAAATGAGGGTGTAGTTGAGTCAGGAAGGAAAGGGCAGAGAGGTTGCTGAGTGTTGGTGGAGGAGGTGACATTGAGCTGGGACTTGAAGGATGATAGTGGGCTTACCAGGGAGAGAAAGGTAGGAATGGTATGAAAAGAGGTGTTGAATTTCCTGGTGAGTTGGAGAATCAGTGAGGCATAGGATTATTTGGCCAAGTGCTGGTGGCCTTTGGAGAGGTGCCTGGACTCAAGGCCAAGGGACAGAATAGTCATCTAATCCTCACTACTCATCACTTAAAATAATAGACAGCACATATACTTTAAAAAATTAGGAATGAAGGCAAAACAGAACAAAAATAATTACTTTAAGAATCTTAACATATTGCTAGACCTCAAGGAGCCCATGTTCTAAATACTGAGCAATGTGTGTTTTTAATTTATGAGTGTCTCAAAGTCGGGGGCAGACCCATTGATACCTTCTCTCAATGTGTGCCTTTACTCAGATTTGTATGCACTTACACCAAATTTACCACTACAGAATCTACTTACATCACTTTAGAATTACCTGAAATATGGAAATATGATGGGTTATTTGGAAATATGGTAGATTGCCTCTTCAATTATTAATGATTATATTACCCTCTCTAGTCTACAAACCTGTTCAGTAGAATGTATCTGACACCTTTACCATAAGAGATATACGAGCCTTATTCCTTCTAATTATTCTAGTCTCTAAAATTTTAGGGATGCATAAGCTTAATACCCTATGCAGGTAGTTGGTGAAGACTTACCAATTCTACACAATGAATTTCTGAGTGCTGCTTACTAAGTCAGATACAGATAAACAATTCCTATGCAGAGGCATGAGCAAAATGGTGACTGAAATACATGGTATGATGGTAAAAACCTTTGTGGACAGAAAGCCTTTAAGCTGGTTATGTTAATGGTCATTTTATTGCCATGAAATTGAGCTTCATGAATTACAAAGAGAGGAACAAAGTCCAGTTCAGTGTCGTGAAACAGGTGAGAAGGTCCAGAATGAAGCTTGAACTCACTGTCATACAGGCTCTGGGTCTCTGCTTTTCTTTCTATATCTGCTTTACTCTTTCTTACTCTTATTTGCTACCTGGCTCTATTTCTGTTTTAGTTATCTCTTGCTTTCTAACAACTACCCTCGAATTTACTGGCTTCAAACAACAACCACTGTTTGGTATCCCTCAGAAACCTGGGCTGAGTGGGCGCTCCTGAGCAGTTCTTCTGCTCTGCGTTGGTGTTGGCTGGGGCCGCAGTTGTCGGGGGGCTCAGATGAGCTGGAATCCTCAGGGTGACTGTCTCCCAGGGCAGACAGTGGATTTGGGGATGGGATGGGATGGGATGGGATGGGAGTTCAGGCAGCCTGCCCACTGGAGTGCCTCAGTTCTCTTCTGTGTTGCCCCAGCTGGTGGGGCTTGGGCTTCCCACAGCATTGGAAGCTGGCTTTGAAGAGGGGGCACTGCAAATGTGCAAAAGCAGAAGTCACCAGGGCCCAAAGGCCTCAAATCCCAGCTGACTGCTCCCACTACCTTCTCTTAGTCAAAGCAGTCATGGGGCCAGCTTCCCGGAGAATGAAAATAGACTTGACCTGTAGATGGGAAGAGTGACAATTTACACCCAGGTGTTTTGTTTGTTTTTGTTTTTCACATAGCCCAATGTGACTAACATGTCCCTCTACCCTCACTATGCATGGAAACCTTTTAGTTCCGTGTTTATCATCATTGGGCTGTAGTGTCATCTGTGTCTTAAGAACTCCCAAGTTCAAATGCTCCAAAGTTCACATGCTCCCAAGAAACACTCCTATTGGTTGCTAGCTATCCAGTCATCTGAGAAGGCCAATGGCCTTATGTTACTAAGGATTTTCATTGAGGGACTGAGGGGGGATGGGTTTTCACTAAGGAACTGTGGTCAGAGTAGGCAGCAGCAGGTGAGTAGAGAACATTCAGACACAGAGGATTTTTTAATTTAATTTAATTTTTTAATGTTTATTCATTTTTGAAAGACAGACAGAGAGTGTGAGTGGGGAGGAGCAGAGACAGAGGGAGATAAAGAATCCAAAGCAGGCTCCAGGCTCTGGGCTGTAAGCACAGAGCCTGACGCGGGGCTTGAACTCACGAACTGTGAGATCATGACCTGAGCCGAAGTTGGATGCTTCACCGACGGAGCCACCCAGGAGGCCCATCAGACACTGAGGATTTGAAGGAACTCTTGGGGCCTGCCCATTTCTCCGAGGCTAGAGATTTCTTTCTGTGTTCCACAAATCTCTACTTGACCTACCTTCTGCCTCCTAACTTCCTGAGCCATCCTCTCCCTGCTTTGTCACCCCCCCTTTTTTGAAGTTATTCCAGTACACCACTCTCGCTCCTGCCCTTGTGTCCTTCCATACCCCCGTGACAAGAATTCTCTCTTCTTTCCGCCCATCTGTCATTTAACGTTTAGCCTAGTCTTCAGATCTCAGCTCAAGTATCACTTCCCTCAGGGGAGCATGGAACTCTTTGGATTAAGTCTCATCCTCTCTTCCGTCTCTGTTTCCTTCGTTGCACTAATCCTAGTTTGTGATTTTATGCCTGTGTGGCTGCTTGATCACCATCTGCCTCCCACTGTCGACGCCAGAAGGCAAAGGAATGCGTCTGTCTTCCTCAGGGCGACAGTGGCTGTGCACGGCTCACGTTAGGTCCTGGCAAGTTATTTTTTGTTTGCATGAATTAAACATGGGAGGTGGTTACCTTGAAGAAGTAAGGATTAAATAGGGAGAAAATCTTTATCTTGATGAGAGAAGTTAAGAGAAGCCTGTTTCGGGGACTTTAAGGATGTAATTTCTCAGGGAGTCCCCCTGCAGTAGTGACTTACGAGTCAGTGCAGCCCTGTCATTAAAACTTGCTGGCAGAGGCTACATGGTAGTTTCTGACAGGCAGCAGGAATTCCTGCCCAGAAATAGACCCTAAGTGCCTGATTACATGCCAACTTCGTTTTCTCTTTGCTTTTACCACTATGTAGCCCTAGCTCTATACCCAGAGATCTCAGTGATGGCCAGACTTTGTGACTGGGGCCAGAACTGCTCATTCCATTCCTGTTTACTCTCCCATGAAGCCAGGATCTTATTTGATTATGAGTCAAAGATCGGTTAGATTATCACTTGGGATGTGTTGTGCCTGTGAACATAATCTCCACGAGATAACCCCAGCCGTAACTTGTTGTCCGGTTCTTCTGGGGCACACTATCTAAGAACAAGCTAGTGGAAGGATCAACATGGCAGAAGAAAAACAGAGGAGTAAGAAGTAACAGATACTTTTAGTCAAGCATTCTGTATCCCTTGTCCTTTGAATTCTAGGGCTTTTCAGTGCCCCACTTTCAGAGATCGAGATAAAGATAAACAGAATATTGTCTCAGTTAATTTATTTCACTGGAATAATTGAATTCAGTAAATATATATTGAACACTATATAGATGTATCAGTGGAGGTGTAAACACAGACACAAGTTGGTGTATGACCTTGAAGTTTATTCCTACCCAGGAGATAGGGCATGTATCTGAGACATGAGGTCCTAATAAAAGGGTGTGATAGGACCTGGATGGGGGTTGAAGTAGTTAGAGGTGTTTTTATAGAGGGGGCAGAGTTTGAGCTAGTGTCCATGGATGAGCAGAAAGGTTTAAGAAAGGTTGCACAGAGAAGGGAGAGAGAGGACATTATTGGCTGGGAAAGCTCCACATATGAAAGTTAAAAGTGTGAGAATGAGGGGCGTGTAAGTGGCTCAGTCGGTTAAGTGTCCAACTTTGGCCCAGGTCATGATCTCGCAGTTTGTGAGTTTGAGCCCCGCTTGGGCTCTGTGCTGACAGCTCAGAGCCTGGAACCTCTTTCAGATCTATGTCTCCTCTCGGCCTCTCCTCTCTCTCTCTCTGTCTCTCTCTCTGTCTCCCTCTCTGTGTCTATCTCTCTCAAAAATATTTAACAAAAATGTGCAAGAATGAGCAAGAATGTGTCTTCACACTCCAGAGGCAGTCACATTCCTGTGGGGTAGGGACAAGAGATGGGAGAATGGAGGACTATGGAGAGATCTGCAGCCATTGGGTGAGATCCTTAGAGGCCAGGGTGCAGAGATTGAATCCTTACAGTCAGGGGATGTCACATCATAAAACCTGTACTTCCGGAATATTATTTTGATGACAGCCAGCAGGGTGGTTTTGATGAGAGAGAGGTTGGAGCCAGCAAGGCTACCTGCGAGATCATAGGGGTCAGCACCAGGGGGCTGGCAGTAGGAGCTGGGGGGGGGGGGGGG